>NC_057717.1:12248937-12275222 GCF_004010195.1 Chiloscyllium plagiosum
GGGGTAGGTTCTTCACTCAGCGAGTCGTAAGTTCATGGAATGCCCTGCCAGTAGCAGTGGTGGACTCTCCCTCTTTATGGGCATTTAAGCGGGCATTGGATAGGTATATGGAGGATAGTGGGTTAGTATAGGTTAGGTGGGCTTGGATCGGCGCAACATCGAGGGCCAAAGGGCCTGTACTGCGCTGTATTCTTCTATGTTCTATGTAAGTACTTGAAACAATCCCCATAAACACCCCATGGAAAAATCAAACCCAGGTTCTTCCAGGAGAGATCTCAGAGAGAGGGAGGATCAGCATGGACCTTCTTATTTGACCTGATAGCTTCACGACTGGCTGCCTGCTTTCAGTAAACAGCCAGTCTGTGAAAGATCAGTCCAAACAAATCAAAGCAGAGGATGTGCGCTGGGAGAACTGGCCACTCCCCTTTCATAAGAACAGAAGAGCAGAAGGACTAGGAGCAGGAGTCGGCCATCTGGCCCTTCTAACCTGCTCAGCCATTCTGTACCATGAAGGCTGATCACCTTGTGGACTCATATCCACTTACCCGCGCTCTCACCGTATCCGTTATTTACTTCATTGTTCAAAACATATCTATCTCAGCTCGAAAAACATTTACTGAAGTAGCGTCAACTACTTCACTGAGTAGGGAATTCCATAGAATTACAAGCGTCTAGGTGAAAAGGTTCTTTCTCAATTAAATCCTGAATCTGCTCCCTCTAATATTTAGGTTATTTCATCTTGTTTTGCTTCACCTGCCAGTGGAACCATACTCTCTACCTTTTTCTTACATCTTCCCTTCATTTTTTTTAATGTTTCTATAAGATCCTCCTCTCATTCTTCTAAATTCCAATGAATATAATGCTGATCTACTCTGTCTCTCCTTATAAGACAAGCCCCTCAACTCAGGAATCACCAGAGTGAACCTCCTCTGCACCATCTCCACTGCCAGGACATCGCTTTGCAAGTAAGGAGGCCAAAACTGTTCACAATACTCCAGGTATGACCTCACCAGCACACTGTACAGCTGCAACATAACCTCCCTACTTTTAAACTCAACCCCTTTCGCAATGAAGAACAAAATACCATTTACCTTCCTAATTACTTGATGTACCTGCAGATCAACCTTCTGTGATTCAGGCACAAGGACATCCAGGTCCCTCTGCACAGCAGCATGCTGCATCTTTTAACAATTCAAGTGATAATCCTTTTTACTGGTACTCCGAACAAAATAGATTACTTCATATTTATTAACATTGCATTCCATCTGCCAGACCTTTACCCATTCATGCAGTGTAACTATTTTCCTCTGCAAAGTTTCACAGTACTCTGCAAACTTTGCTCTGCCGCTCATCTTTGTGCCGTCTGCAAACTTTGACAAACTACGCATGCTCCCAACTCCACATCATCTATATACATTGTGAATAATTGCAACCCCAACACTGATCCCTGAGGCACACCACACAGCACTGATTGCCAGACAGGATAGCACTCATTTATACCCACTCTTTGCTTCTCGTTAGTCAACCAATCTTTTATCCATGCTAATACTTCAGCCGTAATGCCATCCAACTTTATCTTATGCAGCAGCCTACTATGTGGCATCCTGTCAAAGCCTTTTTGAAACTTAGATGCACCACATCCACTGCGGCCTCGTTGTCTATTTTGCTCGTAATGTCTTCGTAGATTTCCAAAAGATTTGTTAAGCATGATCTGCCCTTCATGCATTCTTGCTGCATCTGTGCAATGGGCCGATTTCAATCAAAATGCCGTGGTATTTCTTCCTTAATAATACAGTCAAGGCATCTTCCCCACTACTCAGATTAAGTTAACTGGTTTATAATTCCCCAAATTTTAACTACCTGCCTTTTTAAACAATGGCGTGCCATTTGCTGTTTTTCAATCTGCTGGGACTGCCCCAGAGTTTAGCAAATTTTCGAAAATTCCCACAAGTGCACTTATTATTTATCCCGCTACCTTTTTAGTACCCTGGGATACATTACATCAGGGCCAGGGGATTCGTCTACCCTTAGCTCCATTAGCTTGCCCAACACTACCTCCTCTGTAATAATGATTGTTCACAAGTCCTCACCTACCTTCATCTCTTTGGTAAAAGCAAGGACTGCAGATGCTGGAAACCAGATTCTAGATTAGAGTGGTGCTAGTAAAGCACAGCAGTTCAGAGCATTCCTGATGAAAGGCTTTTGCTCGAAACGTCGATTTTTCTGCTCCTCAGATGCTGCCTGAACTGCTGTGCTTTACCAACACCACTCTAATCTAGAATCTTCATCTCTTCGTCGATCACTGGCATGTTATTAGTGTTGTTCACTATGAAGACTGATACAAAATACCTGTTCAATGCCTCAGCCATTTCTTCATATCCTGCAACTAATTGCTCCTTCTTATCCTCTCAAGGACCAACATTTAAGTTAGCCACTCATTTTCATTTTATATATTTGTGGAATCATCTGCTATCTGTCTTCATATACTGTGCGAGTTTTTTTTTTCTCGTGTTCTATCCTACTTTTCTTTATAGCTTTTTTCGTGGCTTTCTGTTGACCTTTAATCTTTTCCAAATCTTCTAGGTTCCTGCTGTTCTTGGCCACTTTGCAATCCATCTCTTTAAATTTGATAGCCTTGCGTATTTGCTTAGACACCCACGGCAGATTTCCCCTTTTCTTCGAGTCTTTCCTTTCCACTGAATATACTTTTGCTGAGGAATTTGAAAAAAGCCTTTGCAAATCCTCCACTGCTCGTCAACTCTCACCATAAAGTGTTTGTTTACAGTCGACTTTTGCCAAGTCCTCCCTCATTCTGTTGTAATCTGCCTCGTTTAAGCACAGGACCCTGGTATTGAATGTTATCTTCACACTCTCCATCTGTGTTTTAAATTCAACCATACATGATCAATCCTTCCAAGTTGATTCCTAACTGTGAAATCATTAATCATTCCTGTCTCATTACACAGGACCCAATCTAGCATAGCTCGCTCCTCATTTTACGTGTTTTAATTTTAGACTTGAAGGTATTCCCATGTAGTCAAACCCAGACTTTTCGGATTCGCTGCTTTTAGGACTGCTTTGAAAAATAAACAAGGACAGCATAACCTTGTTAAACGAGTAGCATTGTCACATCACTACACTTGGGACGTCATCAAAAATGTTGCTGAAAATCCAAATTCACTGCATATATTGCTTCGTCATAATCTATTTCGCAGTCGGATTCTTAAATATGATTCGCCATTAATAATTTGGTATTGACTTGATCCATGTTCATTGCTTTCAAATTAACTAAATTCTCAAAGTTCCCTGGCAAAGCATTCTTTCTAATAGACTCTTGTATTGTCCTGATTGCTTCTTTGGTGCGAAGCAGACTGTAATTCCCTGCTGTCTCCCTGCCTCCTTTAGAAATATTGGGGTGACATTTGCTGCTCTCAAATCTGTCAAGTCAATCATCAGGAATTTGGAAGACGGAAAACAAAGTATCCATTATTCCCATGACACCTACTTGAGGAATCAGAGATATCGATTATCAGTCCATGGTGATTTATCAGATTTCAGCACAAATAATTTCTCCAAAACTGTTAATTTACTGATTTGATTGTATTTCCTTTCTTTCTCAGTAGACCTAGAATATTTGGAAGCATTTTGTTTTTTAAAAAAATCCTTTCATGAAGGCAGAACTGAAGTAGATGCTTAAGAGTCTGCCATTTTCCTGTTCTCCAATCGTTGGTTTTGGACAGTAAGGAAGCTAAAATTAACTTCTCCAACATTTCATCTTGTATATTGCACGTTGAGAAGATTTTACATTTCATGCTCGTTAATGTACTCTTCCAAAACCCATTACTTCCTGTCTTAAGCTGTTCAATGATTGACCTTCCACAGAGTTACATTCCATCTGCCATTGATCCACCCATCTGATCATTCCATCTGTATCTTACTGTAACATAAGATCTTCCTCCTCACTGCTAACCACCCGGTCAATCTTTGTATCAAACACAGACTTACTTATCACACTCCCACTCCCCCTCTACATTCACATCTGCACCATTTATGAATACCACAAGTAATAAGGGACACAACACTGATCACTGTGGTACACCAGGGGACACCGGTCTCCAGTCACACAAACAGCCTTGTACCACCACCTTTTGTGTGTAAAATTTTCTTTTACACTGATCTGAAACACACTGGTCTATTGTTCCCTGCTCTATCTCTGCGACCGTTCCTCTAAAGGATGTTCTCCAGTCCTTGGGCACCACACCTGTGACCAGATTCTATTTAAACATTTGCATCAGCGCCTTTCATCCCTTGTCTCCAACAGCCGCCTGAGATGTAACTGATCTGGACCTGGGGATTGGTCCAATTTTATACCAGCCAATACAGCAATCCCTGATCACATGTTACATCAGTCTGTAAAAGAGCTTCCCAGTCCATCTTCTTGAATTCTGTACCTGCCTACACCTTTTCCAAAGTAAAACAGACGTGAAGTTCTCATATAAAAATCAATCAGCGTTCTCCAGTTTCACACAAAATTTCCGCCTTGATCCAAGACCAAGTCTCCTCAGCAGACCATCGTGCCATCTGAGGGATTAATCTGGAGCAAGCCCATTCAGTGTATGTGATCAGTATATTTTACTTAGATCACGACATCAAAATTGTACAGGTCCAGTCCAGGTATAGTCTCCCCAACTCTCTGTGTTACTGGTGCAGAACGTCTTTACTTCTAGTAGGATCAAATCACTGCAGAAGCTGAATCTGTACTGAAACCAATACATGTTAGAGGTCACAGTTACTCAGACAGCATTCGTAAAGAGAGAGCAAGCTGATACTTTGAGTCTAGTTGATTCTTCATCGTCTGTATTCGGATTCCCTTTTAATGAAGGTGTTTAAAGGGGCACAGTACTGACTCCTGTGGCACACCAGCGTACACCGGTCGTCAATCACACAAACAGCCTTCTACCACCACCTATGTTCTCAAATAGTTTCTCTAATGCTTACCTTGCCCTGTTTGCATATGATCCTCCCAATATACTTTGCTTTAATGTTCTCTGATAACTTACTGTGTGTGCTGATTAACCCTCCTCCTGAATATCTGACTGTACAATATTCACTGATTCGCCATTGTTTACAAATACAAGAGATAGCTTCAAGAAAAAAATTGTAAATTATAACTTCCCTTTCATAAATGCAGAACAATTCACTTGAAATTTGCTATAGTTTTCTCAGTGTCCAATAAGATCTTCGTTACAATAGGTTGCAACAGATTCCCGACTGTGGATGACAACTACCTGGCCTGTAGTCCTCCACTCTCCCACTTCTTCACTTCGTAAATCATTTGAATGCATTTATAACCTTCCGAAGTGAATGCAGAAAAATACAGTGGTTCCTTTTGCAATCAACATGTGTATTGCTGTTTTCTCTGAAATTTGAGTTTGAATTATATCCGGTCTGTCAGACTTATCAATCTTCTTCCGAGTTATGTTTCCAAATATTACCTCGTAACTGTGTATGAATTATTTTAGTCATTAGTTACAAAGGTCACATGGTGACTTGATATTTCTGGGAGATTTTCTGGATCTTCCTCTTTGAAGACCGATGCAATGTAACTGTTTCGTCTCCTTGTCTCCATTCGTTCTCTGCAATAAATTATTGTATCCACACATTCGTTGTGCCACTTGATTTCACTTTCCTTTCAAGTATCAACTGACGCTTTTCGCCAGTATTTACAATTAACAAAGAAAATCACAGCACAGGAACAGGCCCTTCAGCCCTCCAAGCCTGTGTCGATCCAGATCCTCTATCTAAATCTGTCGCCTACTTTCAAATGATCTGTATCCCTCTACTTCCTCATATTAAATGACGTTATCGTCCCCGCCTCTACTACCGCTGCTGGCAACTCATTCCAGCCACCCACCATCCTCTGCGCAAAGAACTTTTCGAGCATAGCTCCAATAAACTTTTCCCCTTTCATCTTGAATTCTTGATCCCTAGTAACTGAGGCCCCCACTATGGGAATATGCTTCTTGCTATCCACCCTGTTTACATCTCTCATGATTCTGTAGACCTCAATCAAACTTTTCGAGCATAGCTCCAATAAACCTTTCCCCTTTCATCTTGAATTCTTGATCCCTAGTAACTGAGGCCCCCACTATGGGAATACGCTTCTTGCTATCCACCCTGTTTACATCTCTCATGATTCTGTAGACCTCAATCAAGTCCTCCCTCAACCTCCGTCTTTCTAATGAAAATAATCCTAATCTACCAAACCTCTCTTTATATTTCGTTCTGTCCATACTAGGCAACATTCTGGTGAAAATCCTCTGCCGTCTTTCCAAAGCATCCAGATCCTTTCAGTAATGTGGCAACCAGAACTGTCCGCAGTATTGTGAATGAGGCCAAACCAAAGTCCTATACAACTGCATATTGGCCTGCCTACTCTTGTACGCAATAGATTCCAACAGATTCCCTCCTGTGGGTGACGAGTTCACTGGTCTGTGGTTCTCCACTTCTTAAATTGCTAGAATGCAGGAAGGAAAGTATGCTGTATGCCTTCCTGATCATTCTATCGACCTGCCACTTCCAGCGAACAATGGACCTGAACACCCAGATCTCTCTGTACATCAATTTTCCCCAGGGCTTTTTCCAGTTACTGTATAATTCGTTCTCAAATTGGATCTTCCAAAATGCATCACCTCACATCTGCCCTTTCTCCACCCAACTCTCCAATCTATCTACATTCATCTGTGTTTTCAGACAGTCCCCTCAACTTTCTGCTACTCTACAATCATAGTGTCATCTGCAAACTTGCTAATCAGACCACCTACACCTTCCATCAGATCATGTAAGTATATAGCAACAAACAGTGGTCCCAGCAGGGATCCCTGTGAAACACCACACAGAACAGTTGTCCATTTTTAGAAACTCCATTCCATTACTACTCTCTGTTTCCTGTTTCCCAGCCAGTTCTCTAATCCATCTAGCTAGTACACCCTGGACGCCTTGCGACTTCACCTTTTCCATCAGTCTATATCATCAAACGCCTTACTAACGTCCATGTATATGACATCTACAGCCCTTCCTCCACTATCAACTTTGTCATTCCTCAAAGAATTCTATTATGTTTGCTAAGATGTGACCTTTCCCGCACAAATCATGGAAGGTCTTTGTGGAGTCCGACTTATTTTACCCTGGAGTCATACTGGTATTATTTCCCAAACTTGACTTTATAAAATGCCACAATGATTGTCTGCGTACAAATTGAATGTTGTTTTGAACGAAATACAATCTTTCCACAAATATAAATGTGCAAACGCAAATTAGGCCCCCAGATTTATATGTGTGTCTATGCGAGAGATGCGGAGTGTGTGTGTGGGGGCGGGGGGGTGTTGGGAGAGGGGGTGCCGGTGTGTGTGTGTGTGTGTGTGTGTGTGTTTAAGGATGAGAGTGAGAGCCTGTGTTTACGTTAAGACACAGACAGACGTGGCAGATCCCTTTCCCCACACACACCCAGTCCGTGGATTCAGAGCTTCCACGCTCTGCAGCCTCTGCTCCATTTGTTGTTCATGTTACAGACCCTGATGCTGTAACTACAGTTCCATGCTCCATCCAGAGTTGGGTCACCAAATCCTCTGGTCTCTCTGAATGTCTGAGTCAGCTCACAGCACAACCTCCAGCAAACCATCCCCAGCACCTCCACTCACTTTTCAATAACAGGAGAAAATCAGACTTTCCTCCGCTAAATGTGCGATATCTATTCCTTTATAATTATACTTCAGGATCCTCCTCGTGTTTCTGACCACGTGATCAGTTGAGCGGGACAAACACAGGCGTTCAGTGGACAGGCACAGACCAAGTTTTAAAGACATGAGTCAAAGATGCTGAAACTGCCTGTTCAACATGGAGCACGACGTGGGACACACCGAGAAGTGAACAGCTGCCCTGCACACACACAACTCTTCATGAAGCACCTCAAGGGACACACCAGGAAGTGAACAACAGCCCAGCACACACTCCCCGTCCATGGAGTGACACATGGGACACAGCGGGAAGTGAACAATAGCCTGACACACACCATTACATTATTTCTGAACTTCATAATGCCAGTATTCGATGCAATGCACCACCAAAAACCAAGGCGAGTGAGAGATACAGATGGACAGAGACATTCACATTAAGGATAGAAACGGACAATTCAGACAGAAATAGAGCATGTCGTTGAAATATGAGGAACAAACAAGGGAGTGGGTCTAACTGGAGCAGTGAGACCTTGGCGGGTCAAGTCACAGGAATGAGAACATTGAATAAAGGCATTGCCAGAGCAGCTGACCAAATTTGTTCCACTAAATTCTGAATCTGCCTCACAGAACAAACGCAGAAAATACACACTGGGGCAAGTAGACAACCCAGCATGGAGAGCAGCGCAGCTTATGCCAGAGCATTGCTCAGTAAGGTGGACTATCTGCCCAGCATGGAGAGCTATGCAGACTATCCCAGTGCATTGCTCAGTAAGGTGGACTATCTGGCCAGCACGTGGAGCTGTGCAGACCATGCTAGTGTATGGCTCGGTAAGGTGGACTATCTGGCCAGCATGGGGAGCTGTGCAGACTATGTGAATGTATTGCTCAGTTACCTGGACCAGCTGCCCAGCATGGCGAGTATTGCAAAGCTTTGCTGGTACATTGCTGCTACATTTGCACTACGCAACTGACAAACACGGGACAATTTACCGCCTAGACTGCGAGTGATAGTAAATAAGCTCCCACAAATTAATGTCTCTGTATCTTCATGCATCAGTTCAAGGCAAGGGGTTTTGTGTGTGCGTGTGTGTGTGGTTCTGGGGCAGTGTTAGATGTGAAAATCATTGTCTAAGAGAGAGCACACATGGAAATCAGTTTAAATGTGAACAACTGTTAGGGCTTGGGAAAATGGACAGAGAGAGATAGTTCATGGGCAGCTGTTAATGACGTGCTTGAGAATATTAAAGTAAAGGCATTGCCAGACCAAATAGCATTATAGATCAGTACGCACAGAAATGATGGATGGATGGGGAGTTCTGTGTGATATCAGATATGAGCTGTGGAGTATTGACTCAGATTTGTTTCTGCAGGTTTGCAGCTGTGAGTGTCAGCAACAGACGAATGACATCTTTAAGACTGCATTTCACAGCTCATTGTTCAAATAGCAGATGGGATGAGCCAGTGAAGTATATGCTGGATTTATCAGTAGTTATAATTAGGAATGGTCAGGATGTAGTGTCAGGAATTGGTTTATGACCAAAGGGATCACCACTGTTGTCATTTGTCTATTTCAGCTTCAGGTATTGGCCGGGGAAGAGATGGAGTCAGAGGAAGGAAATGCAGTTTGTAACCAGAACAGAAGATAGTGACCTCAATGCTTTCAATATTTAGATAGCAAGCGCAGTGATACAACGAATCATGGTTAACAGCTGAAACTGAGGAGGTTAACATAGCAACCCATGAGAAACACTGCCAGAAGCAAGGATGGAGAGAGTGATTTAACAATTTAGTAGTGGTTTGTAAAGTGAATATGTGGATTTAGAGTCCTAGCAGGAACAATAACAGTGGCAAGGAGGGTAGAGTGAATTTAAGATCAGTATTACTGTCAAACATGATTTATAGAATTAATGACTGAATAGTGAGACTTACCAGGTACGCCAACAAAAGCCAGGATTGGATAATAAAAATATTGTATAATGTAAAGTGCATATTTGATCCGCCACGGTAATGACCTTCGATCATAATACGTAGAAAGAAACCAAACATCCTTGTATAAACTCCTGTCCATTCTTGTGACATTCCAGTCTGATGTTCTCAGATTGTGATCCATTGATGTAACATTCCAGTCTTATGTTCTCAGATTTTGATTAATTGTTGAAACATTCCAATCTAATGCTCTCAGATTCTGATTAATTGTTGAAACATTCCAGACTCTTGTGCTCAGGCTTTGATCTCTCCCCCCGTCTCTCTGGAGCTGCTGATTCCTGTTAACACTGTTGGTGATGCTCCCACCATACTGTGGGATAACACATTGAACGGAGCCCACTTATCAGTAAAAGATGGAAACCGTCCACGGGGTAATTGCATCCCATGGAGACTAACATTAATGGCAGTCACTGAACAAACAGGTCCAGTTAACCCCTTCCTGACATCACTTTTCATATGCCAACAAAAGGGAATATTTACTCGGTGGGGGTGGAATGGATGGGCGTTGCTTAGGGATGGACCATAAATCTTTCAATATTCTTATTGTTGCTTTTGTATGTGGGATTAGTGCAAGAACATTGCAGGACTGTGTATATTACATACTGTTTATTAAGGACGACAGTGAAAAAGTAACAGACCCTCTGCAGAAGGTGACTGGTGGGGTAATTTCCAGAGCCAATAAACCAGTGTATATATTTATTGTCTATTTACTTTGTGTAATGTTGCTTCAGGTTTTATGTGCACTGTTGTCAAATTCTTCCATAACCTTGGGACATCATTCAGAGCATCGAGACTGCTGCGCAGGAACAGGAGGAAGTAATTCTGTCCCCACGCCCCTGTTACAAAGGGACGGGGGAGGCCATTCAGCCTCTCAAGTCTGTTACAGAGGGACAGGAGAGGCCATTCTGCTTCTTGAGCCTGTTATGCAGTAACTATCAGTTGTAAAATACTTATGGAGAAAAATACTCCTAACATAAATTTTAAAGTTGTAAGTAGACTCAGGCCAACTTTGAATGTTTTATGTTGGCACATTGAAAGCTGCTTTGGAGAAGCTATTACTGGGAAAGTGGGAGGCCTTCACAAATGAGTTACAGAGTCTATCGACACAATGATCCTGCCTTTGAGCAGGGTTAGGCTGGTAGTTGTAGGGAATGCTGAATGGCGAGCAGAATTGAGGCTCTGTTCAAGAAAAGGCGGAAGTATATGATTGGTACAGAGAGTAGAGATCGAGTGAATCCATCGTGGAGTACCAGGGATGTGGGTTAATGTTCAAGAGGGAAATCAGGAGGGCAAAATGGAGACATAAAATATCTTTTGAAAATAGGGTAAGGGAGATTTGAAAGAGATTTTACAACTACATTAAGGTCAAAAGAGTAACTAGGTAGAGAACAGGACCGCTTAAAGATCAGCAATGTTGATCTATGTGTGGAACTACAGGAGATTGGTGAGATACTAAATAAATATTTTGCATCAGTATTTACTGTAGAGTAGTATATGGAAGGTAGAGAACTTGGGGAAATGAATAGTGATATCTTGAAAATTGTCCATATTACAGAAGATGAGGAGCTGGATATTTTAAAATGCATTATTTTGGATAACCCCCTCTGACCTTTTAAGTGAGTCTTGGTTAGGCACGTGGATTTTAGTACAATGAAGGGCATGAAAGTTAGTCTGACCTTAGAGTAGGATAAACTATTGGCACAACATCAACAGCTCAAGGGCCTGTACTGTGCTGCATTGTTCTATGATCCATGAATTAATCAGATGTACCCCAGATCTGTTGGGAAGCAAGAGAAGTAATTGTTGGCTCTCTGGCTGAGATATTTGTATCATGGACAGTCACAGGTAAGGTTGTGACATTATTTAAGAACAGTTGGTAAGGAAATGCCAGGAAACTGTAGACAAGTGGGACTGATGTCATTGGTGGGTAAGTTGTTGGAGGGAATTCTGAAGGACAGCATTTACTTGTGTTTGGAAATGTAAATTCCGATTAGCGATAGTCAACGTGACTTTGTGTGTGGAAAAGCGTGTCCCACTAATTTGATTTATCGTTTTGAAGAATTGACGAATAAGATTGACAAAGGCACAGAAATAGAACTGTGGAATAGAATATAGACTTTAGTAAGGCATTCAAAAGGGTACCGCATGGTAAACTGGTTAGCATGGTGAGATCACATGGATGCAGGGAGAGTTGGAGGTAATTGACTCGTAGGATAATAGACGAAGGAAATGTGAACTGTTATATATTTTTGGACTGGAGTCCTGTGACCAGCAGTGGACCACAAGGATCGAATGGATTTTGTCATTTTTATATATATAATTTGGATGTGAATACAGTGGGAATTGTGAGTTTGCAGATAACACCAAAATTGGTGAGGTAGTGGACAGTGAAGATGGTTAACTCAGAGTAAACCGGGACGCTGATCAGGGATGCTAAAGGGCCGAGGAGTGGCGAATGGAGTTCATGTCAGACAAACGGAAGATATAACATTTTGTTGATGCAAATTGTATTAGCAATTATAGGTAGGATCCTGGGAAGTGTATTCAAACAGACAGCTACATAGAAATTATAGAAGCCCTGCAGTGTGGAACCAGGCCATTTGGCCCACCGAGCTCACAATGACCCTCCAGATAACATCACGACCAATAAACCCAAACGTTACCCCGCTAACTCTACATTTCCCATAGACAATCCACCGAACCTGCACATCCCTGGATACTGTGGATCAATTTAGTGAGGTCACTGAATCTAATGTGGACATTTTTGGCTGTGAGAGGAAAACCAAGCACCCACAGGAAACTCACGCACACACACGGAGAAGGTGCAAACACCGCACAGAGTATCACCAAAGGGTGGAATCTAACCCAGGTCATTGGTGCTGGTGACTGACACATTGCCTGCTCTTCTGTACTCACCCCTTCCCCTTCATCCAAGTTGTCCATTAATACTGCAGCATGCAAGATAATTAGATTAGATTACAGTGTGGAAACAGGCCCTTTGGCCCAGCATGTCCACACCGACCCGCCAAAGCGCAACCCACCCATACCCCTACATTTACCCCTTACCTAACACTACGGGCAATTTAGCATGGCCTACATTTTTGGACCGTGGGAGGAAACCGGAGCACCCGGAGGAAACCCACGCAGACACGGGGAGAATGTGCAAACTCCACACAGTCAGTCGCCTGAGGTGGGAATTGAACCCGGGTCTCTGGCGCTGTGAGGCAGCAGTGCTAACCACTGTGCCACCATGGGCGGCACGGTGGCACGGTGATCTAAAATAAAACAAAGAGCTGCATATACTGGAGATCGAAAACAAAAGCTGTTCTGATGAAGAATTCAGAAAATTAAAAATTTTGACTCACTCTCTTCCTACAGAGGATTAGGTAAAAGTGAATTCTGAAATGAATCCCTGATGAAGGGCTTATGACTGAAACATAGACTTTCCTGCTCCATGGATGCGCCTTGACCTGCTGTGCTCTTTGAGGGCCAAACATTCGACTTTCTTCCTTCAAATAGTACCAGACCCGTTGAGTTTTGCCTGCAAACGCTTGTATATCTAATTTCCTTTTTAGAACCTACACATTTTTCCCTGCAATATTGACTTTCATACACATCTGTGAAGAGATGTACTAACCCATCCATCAGTGTTTGCTTATACTTCTTGTTTATAACCTCCAGTCAAATTGTTTCTGTGTAATCTTATTGCTGGGGTGAGATGAATGGTAGATTCAGCGAGATCTTTCCTGAGGCATTTTTTGACGTCACAAAACCTCGCTGCATTTTGTTCGAACAATATATGAATTGAAAAGGCAAAGAAGGATATGGGCCAAGTGCAGGGAAATGGGATTAATGTGGACGGACATTTTGGTTGGTATGGACCAGTTTTGGCTGAATGGCTGTCTCTGTGCATGACTGTAAATGAAAGTGGTTTTGGGTATAGACAGAGAGGGTGACAGTGAGCAACAATATCTTGGAAGGATGTGCTCACAGGTTTCAGAATGCTGAAATATAGACATTTCGATAGCATCCGGCAAAATAAGCCAGTATTACTCGGAATGATGGTGAATGGAGTATAGGTATGAGATCAGATGATGGAGAGTTGTGGATGAGGACTTGTTCTGCAGCTCTGTAACTGTGAATGGGGTCAGCAGAGTCTTCAACTCGCCGGGCTGAATCTAACAATAATTTATCTTGGAGTGATTTTCATTGAGTGTGACAGGGGGATTGTTTGCACGAGGCCGAGCTAGTTTCCTGGTGCTATCATATCGAACTCACCTCAGTAACTACCCATCCTACCCCATGGTGTCCCTCTCACTCAATGCTAGGCCCATTCTTCCACCCATCTTGGTTGGAGGTATCCACCATCGCCCGGATGCCCCTGGATATTCCATTATCCCAAGCACTGGTGCCATCATTAAAAGGACAATGGGCACTCGATTGAGCTTTCCTCAGTTTGGAGCTGCCATGTACAGTTTACCCAGACCATAGCAGATAAGGAGCAATTACACCACGGTTTGTCAGCAGGGTCACAGATATCCTGGTGGATGGGTTAGTACATCTCTTCACTGAGTGGGCCACACCACCAGACCCACCGAGCATGATCTGAGCTCACCACCCAGCTCAGTGCATTATCTGCGATCTGTAGCAATGTCCAGCAATATAGGACAAACATCAATAACATTCCCCACTCTGTGAGGATAAGGTCATTGTATGCTCTCTGGTCCCTCATGCTAAATGTATGTCTGTTCCAGCAATTAGTAATTCTGGTTATTTCGCTTGGGTCACCTTATTATATTCAACCAAATATAGCATCTAATCAACTGTCTCGCTATAAAATACAATTTCCAGCGAAGTATTTTTTTTCCTCAGCTATTATCTTGACCGTTATCTGAATTGTACGTTTTTTCCCTTCTTATCAAAGTTTATATTTTACTTTGACTTGGCTATTCTATCTACAGCAGTTACACAGTCTCGCAATATGTTGGTTGGACGGCTGGCTTGTGATGCAGAGGAAAGCCAACAGCGCATGTTCAATTCCCCACACAGACAGAGATTGCCATGAAGGGGACGCCCTCTCAACTTCATCCTGTCACCCGTGGTGTGATGATACTTAAGATAAACTATAATTTGTGGTCTCACTAATGAGAAAGTGGTCTTTTGGGACTCTATTCTATCCATGTTAACATTTTAATTTTTTCAAAAATATTTTTATTCAGAGAAAATCTTTTTAGTGCTTCAGTGAACCAATAAGTACCCAACTCAAAAAACAATGCAAATTGAACACAATTACACCCATGTGCATGTACATTTAAAAAAAACAGGTAAATCAACAGACCGAAGAAAAAGTTTAAAAATTAAAAAACGAATAGTAGAACTCAGTGTAACAAAACTAAAGCTCTCAACCTTCAAGAGTCTTAACAAATACACATTCATTTGTTCGTAATTCTTCCTCTGTGGACATTAGATTCATTAGTCAAGTTCGTCATAGCTTTATAAAAGTCTTTATTAGAGTGGCAAGTCAGCCTGAACCTTGGTAATTCAAAAATGGCTGCCATGTCTTATAAAAATCCTTTATTTTCTGGTGCAACATACCTTTACAAAAGTACAAAGAGCTATGCTCCATGACGAGGTGACGACAACCCAATAAACCCAGGGGGTTTTCAGACACCCAACACAACAGAACTTTTTTTCTGAACACAGAGAGTGAGGCTATCGAAGTATTTTTTTCATATGCACATCTGAGTAAGGTAGACTGGGCAGGCCCTGGAAAAGGGAAACCTGATCCATCTCCAATTCGGTCTCCAAGATTCTCCATCCCATCGAACACACCGCTCCTATAGCGCTGGTGGAAGGTCAACAAGCAATGAGCAAGAGTGCCCATAGTCATTCTGTATTTTAGACATACTCCCATCTTGAATTCTGAGAGAGGATCTGGGGCCAAATATATGAAGAATCTTCAACTACATGGCAAGAGTATTCTTACAGATCGAAATCCTTCTTGCATTTTCACAAATATCCTCCCCTGTGTCCGAAGAGATCTGAACGCCCAAATCTCTTTGCAGACCTCAGAAAGGCACAAAGTCTAGTCTAAGGGGCCACTCTCCAACAAATGATAAAGGGTACTGACAGACAATGTGTTCTTAGCACTAAGCACCCTCTTCTCTGTATCGGATCTGTACGGGTCTGTTAAAAGCGTGCTTCTTTTTTGAATAACATCTCTGATCTGATGAAAAGAAAACAGAAGAGATCTCTACTTGGTAGTCTATAGTTACGACTTATTTGATCAAAGGACATCCTTGTTTCTCCCTCAGATAAATCATCGTAGCAAGATACACTCACGAGTTGCCCATAGTTTAAACATGGAATCCAGTATCCCCGGTCGGAAACACGGTACACCACATTTTAGGATAAGAAATGAGGTATGGCTATATTGCCCTCGATCGGACACATTGCCCTCCCTAGTTTAAAATTATTGATACTCATTGGGAAATAGCAATACTTCATACCTGTCTTCATTTTGTCTATGAATAGCAGATAAATAAGGGAGCACTTTGCCTGAGAAGCTTCAATATCTAACCATATTGATGCCGAGGCCTCACTAACATCGGGTAAAGAAGAGCTTAATCGATAGATTTTAATATCCAGGAGATCTACTCCCCACGAACTGTGGGGTCGTTGTAACTTGGTTAACTTGATAAGGGGTCGCTTATGGTGACAAATCAAAAAGCTAAATCATCCATTAAGTCTCCTAAAAGTCTGCCTGGTAAACATTAAAGAAAGCATTCACACGGGGTATAGCAAACATCGGAGAGAATTCATTTTAATAAGAGCTATCCGACCTAGCCAGGACACTGGAAGTGCCTCCCATCTTCAAAAGTTTTGTTTAATTTTGTCAAACAAGTGGATGAATTCCACGTTAAATATAAGTTCAAAGATAGGATTAATGAATATCACTAAATAAGGAATATCCTCATACCCCCAGGACCATTGAAAAGGAAACCAAGATTCTCCATCAACATCAGGTATTTCCCCAGGATCGCCCATAGGCATGGCCTGAGACTTTGTAAAATTAATGATATAGCCAGAAAAGGCACCATTCGAACTGATGCATTACAAGAGGTGAGGAACCAAAACTGTGGGATTTAACAAAAATATTAAACCATCACCTGCAGACAATGTAATCTTACGTGACTTCTCTCCCACTTCTGGGGCAGATATGTTGGGGTCCCTGCAGATGGCCTTCACCAGTGGCTCAATCACCAATGTAAACAACACTGGCGAAAGGGGTCTACCTTGGACTGCCTCTAGGAATATTAATGTTATAGGATCGCACAACATTGGTGAGAAACGTGGCCAGAAGATCGCTTTCAAGGACCTTCACCCACTTGATAAAAACTTTGCTTCGACCAAACCATTCTAACATCTAGAAGAGATACAGCCACTCAACCCAATGAAATGCCCTGTCTGCGTCTAAAGGGATCACTAATACCTGTATAATTTGTTCTGGATACTCTGGGACCATATTGAGTAATCTCCTAATATTGTTAGTGTATCTGCAGCCCTTTATAAGGTGGTATGGTCCAGTTTGACAATGGAAGGATACACAGTTTCCAGCCGTAATGTAAGGGTCTCAGACAGGATTTTGAAATCGACATTTAAAAGTGAGATGGGCCTATAAGAAGCAAAATCTTCAGGTGTCTTCGTTTTCTTAAGAACAAGAGAGACATGAACCTCTCTTAAGGATGGTGGGAGGCAGTCGGTTTTATAAATTCCATATAAAATTCACTTGGTATCCGTCAGGACCGGGCGCCTTTCCGCCCTGAAGCTTCTTTACACCCTCTAGCACTGACAATGGTGCATTAAGGCAAGACATTAATTTGGGGGTTACCGCTGGAAAATCTAAGTCATTGAAGAAAGAATCTATCGTAGTTCACCTATCCTCATAATGCTCAGTCAGATATAATTCGGAGTAAAATCTCCGAAATGCTGCTTGAACCTTTCTGGGATTTCAGGTCAGGGTTCCAGTACCTTCCCTAATTGAGGTAATGGCTTCGGGGCTCTCTTTTTCCTCGCAAGATAGGCTAGATACTTGCCCAGCTTATCAAAATGCTCAAACAGCCTTTGTTTTGCAAAAGTAAGTTCCTTCTTGGCTGTCTGTGTGACCGTGGAATTCATTGTAGACCGAAGCATTGTGATCATCTGCAGTCTAGACACCGAGGGTCTATCACAGTATGCCCTCTCGGCTGCCTTCAAACGTGCCTTGAGCAAGCGTTCCGGCTCCAACTTCTGCCATATCCTAAGGAATAATTATTCGTTTGGCATAAGCCTTAGCAATTTTCCATAGAATGGATGGGTTACTGGTTGAATCTGAATTAATGGCTCAGAAAGATCTGAATTCATTGCAGAAATACTCAATGAACTTTCTATCCTTAAGAATAAAGGGATCCATTTGCCAGTGTCTCGAACTTGTTATATTGCCCTTAATCGTAACTAATAAGTATACTGTTGCATGGTCAGAAATGGTAATATTCCCAATTGTACAGAACACCACCGAATTGAAGATTGCTGCAAGATATGGAAGAGATCAACCCTAGTGTGGCATTTCTGCGGGTTAAAGAAGAAAGTAAAATCCCTATTTATGAGGAGGATCTGCCTCCAATTATCCACCAGCCCCAGTTCCACACAAACATCCACTATCTGCTTAGATTGTAAAGATGGTACAGGGGATTTTGGACATTCTGTCCACCGTGGGTGCAAAATACAATTGAAGTCTCCTCCTACAATAATGTGCTGCGAAGAAAGATTACTTAATTTGGAAAATGCATCTCTCAGGAATTTAAGACTGTGCACCAGGGGGCAATAAACATTCAAAATACCATTTCTTCCCCATATATGTTTGAGGATTATGATCCTCCCGTGGGTGCCTAATACAATCTCGTATTTTAAATGGAAGATTCTTCCTATCCAGTATGGCTTCTCCTCTACTCCTAGTATTAAAAGACGAGAAATAAACCCGATCAAACCCACCCTGCTGTAATGTCAAATGTTCCATGTCATCAAGGTGCATCTCCTGCAATAGGACAATATCCACCCTCTCCTTGTTAAGGCTAGAAAGTACCTTTTTCCTCTTAACTGCCCCCCCTTAATGCTCCAGATACACCATTTAAGCATGACATTAGCCATAACACACTGGAACAACATTTGAAATCCAGAGAGGAAGAACACGAATTACAAATCGCTGAGCATCAATGAAAAAAGACTCATCGAGCCTAACAAAAACGTACTAACTAAAACTACTGCAACTAACAAGCTTTCAAAACATTCTACAACTAAATACATATAAAAACAAACAAAAAACAGGCTACAAAGTGGCAATGGCACTAAGGAGGGGCATTTAACCCCCCCAACTGGGGGCATTTGCACGTCACAAATCTTTATCTTCTGCCCCATTATCAATAATACATCCCGGGCAATTAATCACAAAAATCGGAATTGAACTGCCCTTAGGTAGGCATTCAGTCATCACGATCAGCTTCATAACTCCCTCCAGCTTGGGCCGAACCCGACAAACAAACTAAGCAAGAGAAAAACGAGTAGTAATACAAATCAAGTTAAAAGTGTGTAATCTACCCATCCTTGACTGTAATTTAACATTACCTAATACCAGAAAGATTCAACAAACGTTCTTTAAAACGAGAGAAACATAATTATCGATATGCATTAAAGCATCCAGCCTGCTTTATAGTGTCCACAAAGTTTTTGCGTCCTCTGGAGAGTCAATGGATCTATTGAAAGATCCACTAGTGCGTAGATCTATTGAAAGCATACGGAGCACCGCTGCGTTCATTGAGGAATACTGAATCTCAAGTTCCCTTAATCTTCTCTTGATATCATCAAAAGATTTTCTTTTCTGAATCACTGCCGCTGAAAAGATCTGGAAGAACATAATCCTGGAGCCCTCGTCGGATCTTTTCCCTGTGTTCTGGAAGCTTCCATAAGTCTTTGATTGTCTCTGCAACGTCGTAATCGCACAAAAACAGGGTGAGGGCGTGAGTCTGAGTCTGACCTGCGCTCTATAACCCGATGACCTGTCTCACTCTTCACCCGTCCCTCTTCAGCTTCAAAGTGAAGGAACACGGCAGCCAGTTCTCGAAAACAAATCTCACTGGCTGAACACCTTATGTCTACAGCTGACCGATGATATGAACATTCTTCATTCTGCCCCTGTTTTCGAGGTCGTCAAATTGTTCAGTTAAGGTACGGACTTGTTTTCCAAGGGCGAGGATCCGCTCCTTAGAGTAATCGATGACAGACTCTGCCCCTGCAGTTTGACGCTCGACCTCATCCCTTCTGTTTCCAAGGCGTTCAATTTGCTGCTCATATTTTTTGGAGCACGCCTGAGAGTGGTTCGAGCCTCCTGCTGAACTTTTCTTCAATCATGCCTTCAATCATTTCATGTAACTTGGTGAACTCGGTGACCAAGACCTGGTGAGTACCTGGGTCCATTTAGTAGATCCTTTCCCATGTTTTGTTATTTCCACTTGACAAATTGGCATTAGTCAGGATTCTGTAGCTCTTTTAGTGTTGACTTTTAAGTAAATGACTGTGGTGGAGTGGGATAGAGCAACACTGTGATGCAGAGCTCAGAAAAGCAGACCTTCCAGATCGCTGCCATCTTGTTTCCCCTTTAAAACTTTGTCGATGTTCTCCATTTCGTTTAATTCCTGGATTTTCTAGAGCCGTGTCATTCGAAACCACTGTCTACACTTTCCCCAACACTGCACATTGCTGCTCGATAATACTTGACTCCTTTGTGATTCGTGAACCTTGCCTCAGAAGTATTCAACATCTCTGCCTCCCATTTTCTGTGGGGAAGAATGTCATAAGACTCACTGCACTCTGAGAAAACAAAAATAAACCGACTCATCGGTGCATGAGATTAGCTTTATTTTTGCATTCTTATCTGAGCAAGGATATAGTAACACTGGAAGCAGTTCATAGATGTTTCACTTCATTTATTCCATGCATGAAGGGCTGATATTATGGCGACTTTAACAGGCTACTCTTGGAATGAGAGCTGATCTTATTGAAATATACAAAGCCTTGAGGCAAGTGCATCAGGTATATACCGACTGGGGGTTTGTATAGCCCAATCTTGATACCATTGTCATTGAACCCCTCCAGTGTGGCAGCAGGACATTCGAGTCCACACCAACCCACCGGACATTATCCTATCCAGACCTGTCCCCCTTCCCTATCCATGTAACCCTGCATTTCAGATGACTAACCCACTTAACCTATACATCCCTGGTCACACTAGGTAATTTAGCATGGCCAATCAAACTAATCTTTGAACTGTGGGAGGAAACTGGGGAACTGGGAAGAAACCCACACAGACACAGGAAGAATGTTCAAACTCCACATAGAGTGTCGGACGAGGTTGAAATTGAATTCAGCTCCTTTTTGATATGAGGCAGCAGTACTAACCAAAACTCTAACATGCTGCCCCGTTAGCCCTATTAGTTACCTGCTGCAGACGAAAGAAATCTGCATGACTTGTTCCTATCACTAAACCTGACCCCGTCTGAGACCTTTATCATCGGTCATATCACCAACCTGGTTACATTTAAAATTTGTTGTGAGCAGTGGAGGATCGGTACTAGAAAAGGAAACAGTGACACCCTCCAACCACAGTCAGAGCCGGAGTGAGGAAAAATTCACAAAGTGGGATTTCATTCAAGTGGGAATTCTCTTTGCCAGAAGTTTGGAATGGCTGCATATTTATGTTAATATTATATAATATTACATTAACTTTTTATGGCTTTGTCTGATTTTCCGTAAACAGATGAATCAGGGATAATGCTGCATTGAGAGAAAAGTGCAGCTGGGAGCACAATGAGAGGAGCCATGATCTTATTTACTAGTGGAGTCGTGTCAAAGGGCCGATTAGCCCACTCGTGTCCCTCAGCTCTTTGTTCTGATGTTCGATTCAGCCCTTCGGACCTGCCACACACAGGCAGATCGAGGCCACGCCGATGGTTAGGTGTAGTTTCGGAAATGCACTTGGAAATTCCAGGCTTGGTCAGGAAGTGACCCCCAGCCGCAATCCCTTTTTCCAGGCTTCTCCACTCTGTAAATTCTGCGCTGGAATTGCTCTGAAGACTGTCCCCGTATCCCATCCAGGGTTAACTCAGGCAAATTTTCTCCTTTCACGAATGCAACATTGTACAACACGACTTCCAAAAAAATAACTAATTACTTTCCAAAATCATAACATAAAAACTTCAGAAGTAGGAACATGATTCGGCTATTCGGCCCCTCAAGCCTCGAGTTCGAGACTCAGTGAAACACCTTCTCAGCATTTACCTTGACAACCCCCTCTGTATCTTGTACATTTCAGTAATATCACCCTCTTTCATTTCAACCGCAATGAATAATCGCCTCACCATTTTAGATGTATTCAATAATTCAACCCTTTCATTCCAGGAAGTTGCCTCATGAGCCAACCTAGTTACTTGCTGCATCAGCATGCTGACGTTATGATTCAAACACAGGAACACTCCAA
The DNA here is from genome assembly GCF_004010195.1 of Chiloscyllium plagiosum. Taxonomy (NCBI): domain Eukaryota; kingdom Metazoa; phylum Chordata; class Chondrichthyes; order Orectolobiformes; family Hemiscylliidae; genus Chiloscyllium; species Chiloscyllium plagiosum. The sequence goes on from NC_057717.1 coordinate 12,271,228, forward strand.
TCCCTTTGTACTGCTCCTTTTTTGGGCGTCCTCTTCATTAAATAACAGCCTGCATTTTGGTTCTCAGTGTCATCCACAAACTCGGATGTATATTGCACTTAGCTCCCGCCGTCAGGTTATCAGTATAGATTGTAAATAACTGATCCCATCGGCCTGATATTTGTGGTAATCCAGTAGATACGTTTTTAACATAAAGATCCACTAATCCTGACTCTCCGATTTCTATGTGTTAAGCAACTATCATCCCATGCTAATATATTATTCATCATACTACGAGCCTCTGTCTTGTGACAGAACGTTTATTTTGTGATACCTTGTGAAAAATCTCTGGAAAGCCTCATGTTGACCAGTTCCCTTTATCAAATCTGCCTGTCACTTTCTCAGGGGTTCCTGATGAAGGGCTCCTGCCCGAAACATTTATTTTCCTGCTCCTTGGATGCTGCCTGACATGCTATGCTTTTCCAGCATGACTCTAATCTTGACATTCTCAGGGATCTCTAAAATATAATTTGTATGACTTTACAGGACAAAAATAGTTTCCCCTTCATAAAACCATGCCAACTCTGCATTAAGCTTTTCTAAGTGCCCTGCATTTCCTTCCTTAAAAACAGGCTTTTGGAAATACCCAGAAATAATGCTTAGGCTAAATTGTTCCTGCTTTCTGTCTCATTCCTTTCTTGAAGACAGGCGCCACATTGGAGGTTCTCCAGTTTCACTGGAACACTCCTGTAATCCAGAGAGATATGGAATATTTCACACAGTGCCACTAGTTACTCTGTGACCACATCTTTTAAAATTAACTATGAATTACTGCTGACCTGCCTACCCTTATTCTTATCTGTTAGATTAAAACCTTGTTCCTTTTGTTAGAGACAGTTCAAGAACTTCCCTCCTATTACCATTTTGCTTATACCATTGACATGCTTACAGTACTTTCCCCATGAGGAGTGATTTAAATTACCAATGTAAATTATATGCCCGTTCCTTGTGGCCAGTCCTCCAGTCACACCCTCCTCATGGCCTCAATTTACTTTCCTCACTTCACTTCTGACTCAGTTCACACACACATCTTCAAGCTTTTTTTATGTATTTGTGAAAGCTCATGATGCATGTTTTTATATTTCTTTCCAATTTATTACATCACATCTTTTCGTACATGTTGCTCACTTTCTAGATTCATACAGTCATATCGTGCATAAACAAATCATTTGGTCCAACTTGTCCATGCTGACTAGGTTTTCTAAATTAAACTAATCCTATCTGCTTGCACTTTGCCCATATGCCTTAAAACGTTTCCCATTCATGTGTTGGTCCAAATGTCTTTGAAACATTCCAGCTGTGCAAGAATCTACCACTGTTTCTCTGGCTGCTCATTCCATACATACATCGACCTCAGTGTAAAACATGTTGTCACTTTGTCCCTTTCAAGCTTCCCCCTTCCACCTTAAAGCTGTGCATTTGAACTCCCCGAACCTGCAGAAAAGACCTTCGTTATTCGCTCTACCCATGCCTCCCATGATATTATAAACTTCTAGAATGCCACCGCTCAAACTCATACACTCCATCTGATACTAACTTCAAGATCAACTATAAGCTTTGCAAATTGGAAAGAATATTAAAAATGACAGGTAAAGTAAACAACCCAAGGGTCATACTGTTAGTTTTGTTCTATGTTACAAAACTCAGGCAGCATGAAACTCTTACTTGTGCTAATAAGAGGTCAAACACCTGAATTCCATAGTATGAAGGCAGTGATGATGTATACTATCAAAACGTATAGATCTATATCTATTTAATACCACATAGTCAACATTCTCCCTCCTGTTCTCCCTATGACCTTGTGTGGTTGTGTCTTCTTTATCTTACACTCAGTTAGAGAGAACCCCTTTCCCCCATTCACACCTTAACTGAAACCCATTTTGCATTATCTTCTCGTTCACCACTGCTAATAGCCCGTTTATCTTTTTCCACGCCCTCTTTTCCAAGTCACCCATCCCCTATATCCGGCAAGGGATTTCAAAGCCCAGTTTCCAACCTTTTTCTGTTCTGAACAAGTCACACTGGGCTTGAAACGCCAAATCTGTTTCTCTGTCTCTGCAGATTCTACCAGACCTGCTGAGTTTCTCCAGAAACGAATAGGCACAGCAAAAATGTTCAATTAAACAAATAACTATGGATACTGGAAATAAAAACAAAAATTGCTGGAGAAACTGCGAGCTTTGTAGAGGGTCACTGGATCCGAAAGATTAACTCTGCATTCACTACAGAAGATGCCGCCAGATGTGCTTGGTTTCTTCAGCAATTTCTGTTTTTGAACATGTTCCTATGACGTGTGTGAAAGGTGCTTAAACGTCCTGTCCAACACGGAGCGCCCTACGCTGGGAACTGAACGATAACGCAATGTGCACACATTCATTCGCTCGGAAACTGCATAAGGCTGGCATCACTGACACCACGGAGCTCTTAATCATGGTCAGGGAGAAAACCAGAGGGAAACACATTCAATTCAAATGCAGAATATGGCATTACAAGAAAGGAAACTATTCAGATGAATATGTTCAAGGGTTTGAGTAATGTAACAAATTGGAAGCATGACACCAAAAAGAACCCTCAGCAGCATGAGAATATGAAAATGGAAGTATTACTTCATCAGAAACCAGGTGAGGTCACTGAGTACACGGCTGATCGGTAACTGGGTCTCGATGTGAACTGGGGGACAGTCAGTAGAATTGAATTGCAGATATTGCAGCTCAAACTGGGCTATCACGTGATGCTGTAGACAATAGCAGCAACAGAAGCAGGATTGTATTCAAACATAATCTGCAACATTTTCCCCAGGATATTCCATCAGTCTACCATTTTCATCAAGCCGAGTGATGGTTCAGTGATGAGTGTGGGTGAGCATGACAAGGTTAGAACCATGTGTACCTAAAGCTGATGACAAACCATTACAGATATGGCGCTTGCGTGGTTTCATTCCAAACAGCAGAACTAACATCTGATAGAGAGGATGAAATGATCCCAAGACCAACAGATCAGATCTAAGCTCTGCAGTCCTGCCAAATCCAGACATAAATGTCGGTGTACTATAAAGCAACTTATAGGAGGAGAGGACACCAGAAAAATCCCCAGCCTAAATAATGGAACAGCCCTGCACATCAGTGTAAACTACAAGGGGGTAGTATCTGCACCATCCTCAGCCAGAGGTGTTGAATGGATGATCCACCTCATCCTCGCCATGATATCCACAGAATCACAGATGGCAGTGTTCACCCAATTCGATTCGCTGCATGTGACATGAAGAAACAGCTGAACACAGTAGACACGACAAAGGCAAAGAGCCCTGACACCATTCCTGAAGCAGGGCTGAAGACTTATGCTGCACAACAAGCCCTATCCCTGGGGAAGCTGTTTCATTCCAGTTCCAATTCTGACATCTCCCTAACAATGTGGAAAATTACTCAACAATATCTAGTCCCCTAATAGTTGAATAACTACATTCTGACCATTTCAGACCCCCTCAGTCCCCTCACGATAATCAAATTGGTGTGAGTTCATTTTGACAGAGTTGTGAAGTCGAATAGAAATAACCCGCTCAGTGTGGTTTCTGATAGGTTCCTGTGTGGACATAGTGCTGTTGTGGAAATGTCACTGGATTACTAATCCAATACAGAATAATGCTCTGGTAGCTGGTGGAAGTTAAAAAAAAAAATATCAAGATCTATAATCTGGTGATGGTAACAGTGACCTTGCATCCAATGTTGATTGTAAACATCGATCTCCTTCCCAAACGTACTTTCAAGAAGTGAATCTCCCGTGCTTTCCTGGTCTGGCCTAAAAATAACTCCAGACACACAGACATGTGATAAACTCTTCAATGGTCCCTGAAACGGCAAAGCAAGACTCTCAATTGAATCACATTGCTCCAAGGTCTTAAAGGATAAAACCAGACAGGATACCCGGCACCAGCCTCGATATCAGAAAAGGGAACGGGA
>NC_057717.1:12275440-12284243 GCF_004010195.1 Chiloscyllium plagiosum
TCAGTCCCTTCACGATAATCAAATTGGTGTGAGTTCATTTTGACAGAGTTGTGAAGTAGAATAGAAATAACCCGCTCAGTGTGGTTTCTGATAGGTTCCTATGTGGACATAGTGCTGTTGTGGAAATGTCACTGGATTACTAATCCAATACAGAATAATGCTCTGGTAGCTGGTGGAAGTTAAAAAAAAATATATCAAGATCTATAATCTGGTGATGGTAACAGTGACCTTGCATCCAATGTTGATTGTAAACATCGATCTCCTTCCCCAACGTACTTTCAAGAAGTGAATCTCCTGTGCTTTCCTGGTCTGGCCTAAAAATAACTCCAGACACACAGACATGTGATAAACTCTTCAATGGTCCCTGAAACGGCAAAGCAAGACTCTCAATTGAATCACATTGCTCCAAGGTCTTAAAGGATAAAACCAGACAGGATACCCGGCACCAGCCTCGATATCAGAAAAGGGAACGGGAAACACAGACGTGTTGGCCCTGCAGAGACCTCCTTCCTAATATCTGAGAGCTTGTGACAACATTTACAGAGCATTCCCACAGACTGCACAAAAACATCGGGAAAGGAGTAGGCCATTCAACACATTGAGCCTTACCCATTCTAGTTCATGGAGAAAATCTCCACAATGCAGTTTCCCTGACACAGTGTTCATATCCATTAATATGTTTAAACATTGTGAAATATAAAATAAGAACTGTTGTAGTCCCTTCAGTCCCTCAATCGTGCTCCTCGATTCAATATATAGGCAGTTCTCTGATAACGTGTGTTTATTAAACTTGATTTGACTGCAATGCGTTTCGTGAATTGTGCACCTTTTTTCTATAAAAGACTCCCGCTCACGGTGATGCGATTCCTTGCCAGGCACCAGCTAAACAACAAAACCCAGCTTCAGGATCCTCTGTCTGCAAAATGCACCCTATGAGTGTTCAGCTAAAACAGGAATTCAATCCGCTCTGCAAGCCTTGAATCTGTGCCTGAAACTGGGAACTGTTCTCTCCAAATAGATGGAACTTTATTTCAAACCAGGGGGAGAATCTTGAGGAGAAAATGAATTCCGTGTAGGCATCACGTGGTCAGTCAGCCCTGTGCGCTTTCAGGTGAAGAACTTGGTGAAAGGTACAGGGATGTAGCCAGTGACTGTATTGTGAAAGTGTTGCATTTACAGCACTATTTCATTACAATATATGATTTCAAGGTTTAATTATACTGTGCTAGTGCGTGTGTTAGACTAACTTCAATGTTTGGGTTTTACGGATGATTTGCGGTTCGCCCATTATTCTATTTTCCCCATAGACCACATCATTAATATTGCATGATTTTCTGCAACACAGTGATGCACAGAAACACAGTTACCACGTTATTGGAGAACAACCTGTAATGATATCTGATCCTCTATCTTTATACCATACTCTGCTCTCTCCCTATTCCTTTAGTTTCCAGAAATCCTTATTTATATTCAGTGCCTTGATTTCCACAGCCTGACCTGAGAAATAATTCCCCAGGTTCACCAGTCTCTGAGTGCAGACATTTATTCTCATCTCCATACAGAGTGGCCTGTCTGTACCTAATATTGTGGCCCCTTGTTTTAATGTCCGAGCCAGGGGAATTGCCACTCCTGCTTCCAATCTGTCTCTGCCTGACAGAGTTTTATATATTTCACTGAGATCTCCACTCATTTTCCTAAAGTCCATGGAATACATGCCCAGCCACCCCTGATTCTACTCCCACAACAAGCCTATCATCTCAGAGATCGGTCTGGTCATCTTCGCTGCTCTCCCTCAATGTCAGGTTTGTCCTTTATTAGGTAAGGAGACCAAAACTGCACACAATACTGCACAATGTTCGAGATGGGGTCTCACTAAGGCCCTGTACAGCTGCAGTAAAACACCCTTACTCCTATATTCAAATCCCTCTGAATTGAAGGTGAATACACGATTAATCTGCCTATCTGCTTTCTGCTCCTGCAATATTGCTTTCAGTGACTGGTGTACAGGGAGATCCAGATCCTTTTCGATGTTACAGCTCCCCACTTGTTGGGTCTGCGTATACTGGTCAGCGTGCCATTGCCATTCCCAGTCTTGACTTCTCGATTCAGATATCATTGCCCTACACTGACCTCGGAGGGCTGCACAGAAGGAAAGAAAAATGCAACTTAAGTTCATGTATAGATCAACATTTTTCAAACAATCCCTTTTCAAATGATAGGTTCCCGTTCTGTTTTTCCCATCAAAGGTCACAATATCACATATCCCACGCACCACCACCTGCCCCCCGATCCCCGCCATTGCTCTCCATCTGTCACGTATTTACCCAGACACGCCACTGGTCTCAATCACCTTGGAGCATTTTGACATCCAGCTCACCCACTCACAATCAGATGTTGTTTAGTGCCATCAGCAAACTTGGAAATATTGAATTGGATCTACTCAACCAAATATATGATGTGTGTTGGGAATACCTGGGGCCCAAACCCCGATCCTTGCTATATCCTCTAAGCCTTCCATTCTAAAAAACACATTGTTTTATCCCTACTCACTGCTTCCTGCCAGCTCTCCCATACTAAAACTATATTAATCCCAGTTCCATAAGATTTGTATTTACATAATAGTTTTGGTGCTTTATCAAAAATCTTTCTGAAAATGCAATCGTATTGCATTGATTGCTTCTCCATAATTATGCTAAACGTCACTTTCTCAAATATGATTCCCATTTGATAAATCTCTGTTGACTTTGTCTGTGCTCAATACTTTCAGTTCCAATACTTCCTCTAAAACTGTTCAGTTGCTAATTTCATTCTGTTCCCTTTTTCTCAACAGACTCGTGTTCACTAGTATTGTTGGGAAGTTTTCTTTTTTGTTTTGTTTTCTTCTGTGAAGACATAACTATAGTATTTGCTCTATAGTTCTGCCTTTTCCGTGTCCTCAATTCTCTGGTATCAGACTGTACGAAATCTGCACCTTCTTCCCCATAATTTTGCCATTTACATATTTTCAGAAGATTTACAATTTCAATCTTAAAACCCTTGTTAATATACTCTTCAGAAACCCATCAATTCCTATCTTAAGCTACTCAATGATTGACCTTCCACAGCCATACAAACACAGAAGCACAGACTCTGTACCCTCAGAAATACATCACGGTCGACATTAGTCCCACTTTCTGACACAAGGTCTGTAGACATGAATCTTATGGAATTTCATGTGCACAGCCGTGTATTTTCTAATGGTTGTGAAGTTACCATGACAACTCCTCCCTCAGGAAGTGCATTCCTGACCCCAACACCCTCTGGGTGAAAAACAATCCTCATTTCATCTCCAAATCTCAAACCCTTCACTTTAAAATGTGCTGCATTGTTCTTGGCCCTTTGACTAAAAGGAACAGCTGCTGTCTATCCACCCTGTCCATGTCCCTCGGAATCCTATCCTTCTGAATCACGGCCCACTCAGCATTCTCTCTCCTCGAAACTAAACAACCCGAGCTTATCCAGCCTCTCTCCATAGCTGATATGCTCCATCCCAGCGAACATCCCGGTGAATTTCGTCTGAGCCCTCTCCACTATAATCACATCCTTCCTGTAAGATGATCCCAGAACTACAATCAGTATTTCATCTTGGCAAAACCAAAGTTCCGCATAGCTTTTATAATCTATGCCTTGGTTAATGAAGGTTATGTCTACGGTACACTATGCTTTCTCAAATTGTGCATTAACCTGTTCAGTCCCATTCCGGAATGTGTGGAGAAGCAGCCTCTGAGCTTTCTGGTGTTTTGCCATTCATTGAGTACTCCCCTGTCCAGTTCCTTCTTCCAAAGTGCATCATTTCATATTTATCAGGGTGGCATTCCATCTGCCATGGGTCTACCAATCTGACCATTTCATCTGTATCTTCCTGTAACATTTGGCCTTCCTCCTCGCTGCTAACCACCCGGCCAATCTTTGTATCAAACACAAACTTAGTTGTCACACTCCCACCACCCCCGTCTATATTCACACCTACATCATTTAAGAATAGCACAAATAAAAAGGTTAAAGATGACACAACACCAGGTTATAGTCCAACAGGTTTATTCGGAGGCACGAGCTTCGAAGCGCTGTTTCTTCATCAGGTAGTTTTGAGCTTTGAAAGCTTGTGCCTCTGAATAAACCTGTTGGACTATAACCTGGTGGTTTGTGATTTTTAGGTTTGTCCCCCCCAGTCCAACACCTCCGAATCAGAAATAATAAGAGACACAGCACTGATCGCTGTGATACACCATTGGACACCGGTCTCCAGTCACACTAACAGCCTTAAACCACTAACATTTGTCTCCTAACACTAAGTCGATTTGGATGCAACTTGGCAAGTTGCGAATGACTCCTACCTGTTCGCTTGTTATTCTTTCCTGCTTGACACACTTGCAGAATATCTGGGTATTCTCCCGAATCTTACCCTGCCAGCAGGTTTCTATGCCTCTGTTTTAGGCAGTTCTCACCGAGTGATGAATTTCCTCAATATTGCGGTCTTAAGTGGCCAATCCCTTATCTTGCTATTATTTGCCTTGAATGTGGATTAGACAGCCAGGGAAGCGTTCTGTTAAGTTCCAACTTGTCATATGTTTTGTGAATTTTCTAAATTTCACTGTGACCCACCTCTCATTCTTTGAAACCCTCGAGAACATAGGCCGAGTTGCCTCATCAGGCAACCTCGCCATCTGAGTGATTAATCTGGAGAATGTCCATTGCACTTCCTTTGTGGTCAGTATATTCTTTCTCCGATTGGGTAACCGATACTTTACACAATGGATGCAGGTTTGCTCGCTGAGCAGGAAGGTTCATTTCCAGAGGTTTTGTTACCTTACTAGATAACATCTTTAGTGGACCTCAGGCGAAGCAATGCTGAAAATTCCTGCTTTCAATTTATTGTTTGGGTTTCTTTTGGTTGTTGATGTCATCTCCTGTGGTGATGTTATTTCCTATGGCGAAGTCACTTCCTGTTCCTTTTCTCAGGGGGTGGTAGATGGGGTCTAACAACTAAAAGCACATCGCGTTAGAATCTGTCAGAAATCCATACGGATTTTCTCCATTGTTGCTGTTAATTTCTAAATATCCAATATCAAATGCTGTACAATAGATTCCAACAGTTTCCCTGCAGATGTCAAGTTAATTGGTCGGCAGTTTTCCAAACTATGTCTTCTTCCCTTTACAGATGTTTGGATCCCTTCTATTAATCTATAGTGCTTTGAACACGTTGACTTACGTCCATTTATCCGCAATGGCTTCTGGCCTCTGCAGAATGCACAGGAAAAGCAAACACAGTCATCGACAGTGCAATTAATACTTATATTGCTGACTTATGTCTGACATTTTAATATGAAGTACATCAGGTTTATCAGACTTAGGAACGCTCAATCCAGTCACAATTTCAAATTCTACTTTGGTACTGATATAAATTGACTTTATGTCTTTAGTTGCACAAGCCCGATATGATCACGTGAATTCTCCTCTCCCGATTACAAATTTCCATATTTGACCTTGCTTTTATTTTGTTTCCTTTGAAAACAGATAGTTGATTTATGCAGTGTTTTTGTTCCTGTTGGTCAGCATTCATGTCTCTTTTTTATTTCCTTATCAGTTTCATGGTCCTCGTTTCTGGATCGTGAATTTCTGAGAATTCTCAGGTTTCCGCAATGACTTCTGAAGCAGCTTACTATGATTAATGCATTTTCGAATTTGTTATGTTAAACAACATTGTGTCACTTTCCCTTTCTTTGGTGTTTGTACCTGAAATAAATAGCCGTATTTTTCAGACATTGCAGTATTTCTGTAAATCTCCTGGTCCTGACCAGATATATTGAGGAACACTGCAGGAGGACGGAGAAGGAATTGCGGGAGCCCTGGCTGATATTTTTGCATCATCGCTGGCCAACGGGTGCGGCCATGGAGGACTGGAGGGATGCGAATGCTGTGCCCTGACACAAGAAAGGCTACAAAGAAAAACCTGGGAACTCTAGACCAGTAAACCTAAAATCTGTAGTAGATAACTTACTTGAATAGGTTCTGAGAGATAAGACATACATGCATTTAGAAAAACAGGGTGTGATTAGGAGCAAGATTAGAGTGGTGCCAGAAAAGCACAGCAGGTCAAACAGCATCCGAGGAATAGGAAAATCAACGTTTCTGGCAAAAACCCATCATCAAACTTAGCATGGCTTTGTGCATGGGAGATCATGGATCACAACGTTGTTCGAATTTTTTGATGAAGTGACCAGCAACGTTGCAGAGGGCAGGGTGGTATACGTAGTCTATATGGATTCCAGTAAGGCCTTCAATACGGTTCCACATGGTACGCTGCTCTGGAAGGGTAGAATGCATGAAATTGAGGAGGAGTTGCAAAATTAGATACAAAATTGTCTTGATGGTAGGAAGAAGAGGGTAATAATGGAAGGATGCTTGTCAGACTGGAGGCCTGTGACTAGTGAAATGCCTCAGGTGTTGGTGCTGGGACGTATACATATTACATATATCTATGTTTTAGATGAGAATGTACAGGCATGATTTGTAAGCTTAAAAAATCACTAAAATAGGCAGCATCATGGAGTGTGAGGAAGGTTATCAGAAATTTCAGAAAATACAGCAGTACTTTGATCAGCTGGAGAAGTGGCTGAGAAATGACAAATGGATTTTAATATAGATCAATGTAAGTTCTTGCATTATAGAAAGTCAAATCAAGGTGGGAATTTCATGGTGAATGGTTGGGTCCAAAGGAGTGTTGTGGAATAGAGGGATATTGGAATTCAGATGCATGGTTCTCTGAAAGTTGATTCAGAGGTAGAACAGGGCCGTGAAGAAAGCATTTGGCACACTGCCCTTCATCAGTGTATATCACAGAGTATCGAAATTAGGGAGTTACGTTGCAGTTATAGAGGATGCAGGTGAGGCAATGTTCAGTTTTGTTCACTTTGTTGTAGGAAGGATGTTATTAAACTGGAAAGAGTGCAGAGGAAATTTACAAGGATGTTGCAAAGGACTCAACGGCCTGAGATATAGGGAGAGGTTGGACAAGCTAGGTCTTTTTACTTTCGATGTATGAGACTGAGGGGTGATCTGAAAGAAGTGTATAAGATCGTGGGAGGGATGGACAAAGTGAATGCACTCATTTTTTTCCCCCGGGTTAGGCAATCACGGACTAGAGGGCATCAGTTTAAGGTCAGAGGGGAAACAATAAAAGGGAACCTGAGGAGCAGTTGCTTTACACACAGGGGTGATACGCATATGGAATGAGCTGCCAGTGGAAGAGGTTGAGGAGGGAACATTCGCAACATTAAAAAGGCATTTGGACAAATATACAGACAGGAAAGGATGAGAAGGATGCCAGGCAATAGCTCGAAAATGGGGTAAGAGGGGTGGACATTTTGGTTGGAACGGGCCAGTTTGGGCCAAAGGGCCTGTCTCTGTGCTGTAGTCCTCTATGAATCCAACAACCATTGCATGCCTCCCAGTGAATGTAATATTGTACTTTCCCAATTCACTGGAGCGAACTTGACCCTCCAAGCTACCATGATGATTGACTAGAATGTTCAAGCATTCTATATTGTGTGCAGACACCATGTAAAATGCACCTTATTAACGTCACTATTCCTTAAAAGCTGCTTCAGTGCAAGGTTATTAAATCGTCCTTCTGATCACAGAACACCAAATCCAAAATAGCCTGCTCTCTAGTTTGCTTCGCAATATACTCTTCAACCCACCTCATATACACTTACAGAATTTATTTTCCACAACAAGAGCAGTCACTTTGTTAACGCAGTTTAGATGCAACTTGAGACTATCTAATAAAACTGCAGTATCATGATGCTGCATATCGAATTTCCAGAGCATATGATGCTCAGATTTTCTGCAACCAGTTTGGTTTTGATATATAACACACCAATATTTGCCTTTCCTTGCTATTTGTAAGCTCTACCTAAACTGATTCTGAGGAATCTGAGGGACAGCTCTGTGTCATTATTAGCGATAGACGTGGACAAGCCATTCGGGGAGGCTCACCTCGACACTGAGGTGATCTGAAGCAATGTCCATCAATACAGGACAAGCATCAATATCCTCCCCGCTTTGTCAGGATAAAGGTCACTGTATTCTGTCTGCTCCCTCACACGCAGTGAGCAATTACCCCGAGACAATCCTCATGCTTTATCTCCAAATAAGGCTCAGGCACTACCACTCTCACGATTGAATTCAGCAATTTCCTTCCCACACTTTCTCTGTAACCTACGCAATACCCACCACACTAATAACATTATATGGATTCAAAACTGTCGACTGACTCATTCCGGACACCTCACAATTCCCCCCAGCCCCACCTACACCAGCACTAACAGCAGGGCCACCCACTCCTGCCATCTCTCCCTCCCTTTCTCTCATTCCAAGAGAAACAGCCTGGAATAGGACAGAAAGGGCCCAGCCGGGTGGTGGAGTTCCCAATATCTATTCCCTCACCCGCTACCCCCGCCATGTGGGGAGGACCCTAGTACAAGACAGAGCAGACTGGGATGTCTCGTGTGGATTTTCTGAAACATCCATATCCCATTGACCGGTTAAGGAGCAATGCTCAGTGAAAGACAATTCTCACTTTACACCCACTGGCAGTTCCAACGACAGTTGTTTCACTCCCCCACAAAAATACAGATACCTCACTGCACAAAGATGCAGTTACAGAAATACACAGAATTATTGGTAAACATCCCAATATATGAACAAACACCATACATACAGGGGATAGGCATACACACACATAGAAACACACAGAGACATA
>NC_057717.1:12284743-12287350 GCF_004010195.1 Chiloscyllium plagiosum
TGGTGCGGGTGTCCCGCAAATGTTCCCTAAAGCGCTTTGCTGGGAGTCGTCCAGTCTCCCCAATGTAAAGTAGACCGCATCGGGAGCAACGGATACAATAAATGATATTGGTGGGTGTGTAGATGTAACTTTGGATGTGGAAGGCTCCTTTGGGACCTTTTGATGGAGGTGAGGGAGGAGGTGTGGGCGCAGGTTTTGCAATTCCTGCAGTGGCAGGGGAAGGTGCCAGGATGGGAGGGTATGTTGTTGGGGGCGTGGACCTGACCAGGTAGTCACGGAGGGAACGGTCTTTGTGGAAAGCGGAAATGGGTGGGAAGGTGGCTCGTTGGGGTGTAGGAGGGCGGAGGCGTGAACTAACGAGGGTGTCGTGAAGGGATTGGTCTCTGCAGAATGCTGATATGGGTGGGGAGGGAAGTATATCTCTGGTGGTGTGGTCTTACTGTTGGTGGTAGAATTGGCGGATGGTGGTGGGGCCCGTTTGGAGGTGGCGGAAATGTCTTTGGATGTTTTCGTTTATGTGAAGGTTGGTCGGGTGGAAGGTGAGATCATTTCCAATTGCCACCAGACATTAACCGCCTCAACGTGTCTACGCCCCTCCCTGATTCCAACCTCTCACCCTCACAACGCGCAGCCCTCCACTACCACTGCTCCAATCCCAACCTCACCATCAAGCCAGCAGATAAAGGGGGCGCAGTGGTAATCTGGCGTACTGACCTCTGCACAGCTGAAGCCAGACGCCAACTGGAAGACACCTCCTCCTACTGCCCCCTGAACCATGAACCCAACTCCCATCACCAAACCATCATCTCCCAGAACATACAGAATCTCATCAGCTCAGGAGATCTCGCACCCATAGCTTCCATCCTCATATTATAGGAACCCCACACTGCGCGATTCTACCTCCTTCCCAATATCCACAACCTGACAACCCTGGCAGACCCATTGTTTCAACATGCTCCTGCCTCACCGAACTCACCTCAACCTGCCTTGACACTGCCCTATCCCCCCTAGTCCAGGAACTCCCCACATACGTTTGAGACACCACCCACGCACTCCACCTCCTCCAAGACTTCTGTTTCCCTGACCCCCAATGCCTCATCTTGACCATGGATATCCAATCACTCTACACCTCCATCCGCCATGAGCAGGGCATCCAAGCCCTTCGTTTCTTCCTCTCGCAACCTCCCCAACAGTACCATTCCACCGACACTATCATTCGTTTGGCTGAGCTGGTCAACACCCTTATCAATTTCTACTTCGAATCCTCTCCCTTCCTCCAGATTTAAGGGGTAGTCATGGGAATCCGTAAGGACACCAGCTATGCCTGTCCCTTTGTTGGCTATGTAGAACTGTCCATCATCCGTAACTACATCGGCACCACTCCCCACATCTTCCTCCACTACATTGATGCTACCTCGTGCTCCCGCGAGGAGGTTGAGCAATTCATCAACTTCACCAACACATTTCATCCCGACCTTAATTTCACCTGGACCAGCTCTGAAACCTCCCTCTCCTTCCTGGACCTCACCATGTCTATTAATGAAGATCGTCTTGACACTGACATTTTTTTACAAACACACCGACTCCCACAGCTACCTGCATTACACCTCTTCCCACCCTACCTCCTGCCAAAACGCCATCCCGTATTCCCAACTCCACCGCCTCCGCCGTATCTGCTCCAAGGAGGACCAGTTGCACCACAGAACACACCAAATGGTCTTCTTCTTTGGAGACCGCAATTTCCCTTCCCACTGGTTAAAGATGCCTTCCAACGCATCTCGTCCACATCCCACCCCTCCGCCCTCAAACCCCACCGCTCCAACGCTAACAAGAACAGAACCACCCGGTGCTCACCTTCCACTCTACCAACCTTCGTATAAACCACATCATCCGATGACATTTACACCCCCTCCAAAGGACCCCACCACAGGGATGCATTTCTCTCCTCACCCATTTCCACTTTCCGCAAACACCGTTCCCTCCCTGACTACCTGGTTGGGTCCAAACCCCCCAACAACCCACCCTCCCTTCCTGGCACCTTCCCCTGCTACTGCAAAAAGTGCACCCACACCTCCCCCTCACCTCCATCGAAGGTTCCAAAGGAGCCATCCACATCCATCAATGGTTTACCTATACATCCAACAATATCCTTTATTGTATCCGTTGCTCCCGATGCGGTCTACTCGACATCAGGGAGACTGGACGCCTCCTAGCAGAGCGCTTGAGGGAACTTCTCCGGGACACCCACATCAATCAACCCCACTGCCCTCTGGCCCAACATTTCAATCCCCCCCCCCAACTCTGCCGAGGACACGCAGGTCCTGGGCCTCCTTCACCGCTGCTCCCTCACCACCAGACGCCTGGAGGAAGAACGCCTCATCTTCCGCCTCGGAACACTTGAACCCCATTGCATCAATGTGGATTTCACCAGTTTCCTCATTTCACCTTCCCCACCTCCCCCTAGCTCCAACCTTCCATCTCAGCACTGCCCTCATGACCTGTCCTACCTGCCTATCTTCCTTTCCATCTATCCATGCTACCCTCCTCTCTCACCTTTCACCTGCATCCCCACGCCCATTCACCCAATGTACTCTTTGATATCTTTCC
>NC_057717.1:12287586-12303204 GCF_004010195.1 Chiloscyllium plagiosum
CAAATGTACTCTTTGATATCTTTCCCCCACCCTCCTCTCTGACCTATCAACTCCATCTCCACCCCCATTCAACTATTGTACTCTATGCTACTTTCTCCCCACCCCCACCCGCCTCTCATTTATCTCTCCACTCTGCAGACACCCTGCCTCTATTCCTGATGAAGGGCTTTTGCTTTAAACTTCGATTTTCCTGCTCCTCAGATGCTGCCTAACCTGCTGTGCTTTTCCAGTACCACTCTAATCTAGATTCTGTTTTCCAGCATCTGCAGTCCTTGTTTTTACCTAGAAGGTAAGGTATTGTTCCTCCAATTTGCAGTCGGCCTCACCATGACAACAGAAGAGACCAGGGATGGTTATGGCGTAAAAGGAGTGGGAAGGGGAATTGAAATCGGCGGTGACTGGGAGGTAAGGTCGGCCCCAGCAGTCCTGACAGTGATGCTCGGTGAAATGTGCTCTTAATTTATGTTCGGTCTCCCCAGTTTAGAGAAGACCGTATCAGGAGCACCTGATGCAGTAAACTAGGTTGGAAAGAGGCAGGTGAACCTTTGTCGGACCATGGAAGTACTATTTGAAGCCCTATAAGGAGGTGGAGGAGGTGGTATGCCAGCAACTGATGCATCTTTTGCAATTCCAGGAGATGGTACCTGGGGGTGATTGGGGTAATTGGTCGGAGATTTGCCAGGTGGTTGGGATCCAAACCTAGTTTACTGCGTCTGGTGCACCCGATATCGTCTTCACTGCATTGGAAAGACCAAATGAAATGAAGGGAATGCTTTGCTGTGTATCTCAATCGTGCTTCTTAGGGCTGACCTGACCTCTCAGTCACTTCCTATTTCAATTCTCTCTCCCAATCCCTTTGCAACCTGCCCATCCTTGGCCTGCTCCATTGCTACAATGAACCAAACCATAAATCGGAGGAGCAAGATCTCATCTGTCACCTGTGCAGCGTATACCCCAGGGACTCAACATTGAATTCTCCAATTTCAAATAACCTCCCTTCCAATCCCCCGACTCCCTTCCCAGGCCTTCCCCTCCCTTCCATTTCTCTGACAAACCCTTTGTTCAGCTAACACTTGGACTTAGCCTTCCCATCACCAACCCGCTGATAGCCTTTATCTGAGTTCACTTGTCCACACCTCGCCACTCTGCCTCCTCCTCTCTCACCCGCCCTTTAACTATAGATTCGCTTCCCTTCCCCCTGCCCCCACAGTCCTGACGAAGGGTTATATCCAAGGCGGTGACTTCTCAATGTCTTGATGCTGTCTTGTTTATTTTGATCTTCCAGCCTTCTGTGTGTCCATTTTGGATTCCAACAGCTGTTGTTTTTTTTAAAATTATCTTCTTGTTCTTCCTCCAGACATCTGGTGGTGAGGGAGCGGCAGTGAAGGAGGCCCAGGACCTGCGTGTCCTCGGCAGAGTTGGGGGGGGAATTGAAATGTTGGCCCACAGAGCGGTGGGGTTGATTGGTGTGGGTGTTCCGGAGATGTTCCCTCAAGCGCTCTGCTAGGAGGTGTCCAGTCTCCCTAATGTAGAGTAGACCGCATCGGGAGAGAGGGAATGTGTTGCGCCTCTTGTTTTCCAATAGTTCTGGTGGGCTGAATGACTTTCTCATATTACTGTGAAACCAGCTAGAGTTGCAGAAGGGTTTCCCCTTCTATTTAACAGTGAAAATGTTTAATGTCCAGCAGTGTTTTTGATTAATGTTATCTTCATATTAACAGCACAAGTTTGAATATTGTCCGGATTTGATATTTTAATACCTTAGGAGTTGACTCATTGATCTGAACATTATATAATCTTCACAGAACATCCCCCCTCTGATCGTATGGCAGATGGAAAGACATTGATGAAGGAGCTGAACATGTTTGTGCCGAGAATGTTTCCCTGAGGATTGCCCACAGAGATATCCAGGAACTGGGAGGATTGATGTCCACCAACACGTTGTGTTCTGAATGATCCAACCAGTGGGGAGTTGACAACTGATTCCCATCAAGTTCAATTTTATTGTCTCCTTGACACCTTGTTCAATCAAATACTGCCATGATATCATTAGATTAGATTAGATTAGATTAGATGATTAGATTAGATTAGATTAGATTAGATTAGATTAGATTAGATTAGATTAGATTTAGATTTTAGATTAGATTAGATTAGATTAGATTAGATTAGATTAGATTAGATTAGATTAGATTAGATTATAGTGTGGAAACATGCCCTTCGGCCCAACAAGTCCACACCGACCCGCCGAAGCAAAACCCACCCATACCCCTACATTTACCCCTTATCTAACACTAGGGGCAATTTAGTATGGCCAATTCACCTGACCCTGCACATCATTGGACTGTGGGAGGAAACCGGAGCACCCGGAGGAAACCCACGCAGACACGGGGAGAACGTGCAAACTCCACACAGTCAGTCGCCTGAGGCTGTGCCAATCATTCTCACGCTGTGTTCATATCTTTTGTTCATGTCAATAGGCCAAGGTGAATGTGTGGGGAGTGTTACCTTCTATCAGCGGATAGTGACAACTGGGACCAGACAGTTAGGGGAGGGTACATCACTGAAATGTTTGGGGGGTGCTAGTGTGTTTCAATGGATATTGACCCATCAGAAAGGCGAAGGCTACAAAGAATTGGGCACGAAAGAAAAATTGCGGCCGAGTGCAGATCAGCCCTGACCTTGCTGAATTGAAGGCAGGCCTGAGGGTCAATGTAGCCTGGTGTTATTCCAATATACCCCGTAGTCCAGTCACTTTATGGCCTCTTCCATTTCCTGTGTTACTGACTTCAAGTAGCTGAATAAACTGATCCTGTTGCTGTGTAACTGGACACTTGTACTGCATGATCTACTCTGGATACAGTTTTATAGGACCAAATAGCTGATTGGCCTCCTGTAACAGGTAAGGATCGTGAGAATTATGCACTTTCAAACATTCTAAAGCGCCCAAAATCTCCTCTACTACGATATTGGTTGTCCATAAGATACCACGACTAACTTCCTCATGTTCCCAACTCTTCATGTCTTTCTCCAAAGTAAACATAGAGTAGAAATATTCGTTGAGGAGATCACCCATCTCTTAAGGTTCCACACATACTTGTCAACTTTGGTCTTTGAGGGGTCTTATTTTCTCTCGAGCTATTGCTTTTTCTGTTAATATATTTAAAGTACCTTTTTGGATTCATCCTAATCTTCTCAGCCAAGGCTCTTTCTTGCCCCCTTTTCACTCTACTGCTTTCCTTTTTCAGAACTCTTGTATCTCTTGTATACCTCCAGGGATTCCCTTGATTCCAGCTGCCTGTACCTGAGCCACGCCCCAAGTTCGAACATGAACCTGTGGACCAGTTTTGTCCCTCTCCATAACTATTTGAAAATTAATAGAACTATGGTTACTGGTCCCAAAGTGCTCCCATACTATTAATCAGTCACCTGTCCTGCCTTATTTCCTTAGAAAATTTCGGATTTTGCCCCTTCCCGAGTAGGACACTCTGTATACTGCTTGAGTAAACTTTCCTGACGCATTTAACAGATTCTATCTCATCAAATCCCTTAACGCTCAGGCAGTTCCAGACTATGTTCGAAAAAATAAGATCCCCTATTATGGTGACCCTATTGCTCCTGCAGGACTCCCCTCTCTCTCTGCATATTTGTTACTCTCATTCCTGTTGACTATTTGGGGGCCGAGAGTACAACCCCCAATCACGTCACCATCCCCTTCCTATTTCTTAAATCAACCCACAAAGCCTCACTGGACGATCCATCAGTGATGATATCTCTAATTACTGCTGTGGTACTCCCCTTAATCAAAAATGCAACTCCCCCTTCCCTCCTGCCACCATCTCTGTCTCACCTAAAGCATCTGAATCCTGGCACATTAAGCTGTCAGTCATATCCATCACTTAGCCATGTTAGTGTAATGGCTATAATATCCCAGTCCCGCCTACCTATCCACGTCCTGAGCTCAACAGCCTTACCTGTCATCCCTCTTGGATTGAAACAGATGCAATTTAATCCAAACGGCATTACTTTCTCTCTGTCGTTTACCAGCCTAACCTTGCTATTTCTCATTACTGTATATGTATATATTTTAGATTTTTTTTAGATTACTTACAATGTGGAACAAGCCCTTCGGCCCAACAAGTCCACACCGACCCGCCGAAGTGCAACCCACCCAGACCCATTCTCCTGCATTTACCCCTTCACCCAACACTATGGTCAATTTAGCATGGCCAGTTAACCTAACCTGCACATTTTTGAATTGTGGGAGGAAACCGGAGCAGCCGTAGGAAACCCACTACAGCCTCGCACTTGTCTCCCTGCTCTTGAGGATACCACCTCCCCCGCACACCCGCAAATCTAGTTAAACACTCCCTTGTAATACTAGCAAAACTGGCCGCCAAGGTATTGGTGAACCCTCCACTGCATGTCTTGGACGGTAATCTCCCTCTCAGGAGATTACCACTGTCGAGTTTTTTTTTAATGTTTCTCCTAACTGTCTGTATTCATGCTGCAGGACCTCGTCCCTATTTCTGCGGGTATAATTTGTGCCAACGTGCATAATGATTTCTGCCTGCTCACCCTCCCCCTTGAGAATGTTCTGCAGCCACTTGGAGACATTCTGGAAGCTAGCACCTGGGAGGTAATGCACCATCCTGGATTCCCGTTTGTGACCACAGAATCTACGATCTGTCCCTCTAACAATCGACACTCCTATCTTTAACGTCCTGTTTACTTTTATTCTTTCCCGCTGTGCCCCAGAGCCAGTGGTAGTACGACCAACCTGGCTACTGCTGCTTTCCCCTAAACGGTCATTGCCCCCAACAATCCAAAATGGTCTACTTGTTTTTGAGGGGAATGGCCACAGGGGTTCCTGCACTCCCCGTTTACTCCCTTTGCCATTCCTGGTGGTCGCCCAGCTACTGTCTGCCTGGAACACGACAGGGAGTAAGGGAAGTCTGTTGGATTAAATAGTGTCTATTTAAATGCAACAGGACTGACAGGTAAGGCTGATGAACTCAGGGTGATGAATATTGGACTGAAATATCACAGACATTAAAGGACCATAACTAGGGGCGTGTCTTGGGTGTGGCCGCCGCACTAAAGCATTTATCTATGAAGTTCTCAGTATCTCGAATGACACTGAGTGCATCCTACATTAGATTACCTACAGTGATGTCGTGATTAGATTACCTATAGTGATGTAGTGGTTGGGCCTTCAGCACCTCTTGACACCTGGGCCTTGCCTACCTGCTGCCCAGAAAAGGTCACTGCTTGGCCTTGGAGGGTGTCTTGCTGCGGTCTTTCTTCTGGTAGTGGCGACTGTGTCGATGTAAATCCTCACCCCGACAGGCAAGCCGTGTTATTGCAGTCCTCTAGTACTTTCTGTCTATTAGTATCGCGTTTCTGAATTCCTTGAATCCGCCGATTGCATTCCAAACTGTGTCTCATTCCATAGCGACAGAGGTCGATGTTCTTGTGAATACAGGGCTATTGGAAAAATAACACCATTAGACATAGGGGCACCAATATGTCTATCTGCTAACTGAGTCTGCTTTTCCTTCAAATAGGTTAAATTTATTTTGATACTTCCCCCATTCCACTTTCCTGCTATTCACCCGTAACACTTGTATAAAAATCTGTCTGTCTCCGCCTTGAAGATATTTAGTGATCCAGCTTCAACAATTGTTTCCCTCTCACTGATGTGAGACTTGGTGGTCTTTCATCTGGGGATTTTGCAAACCTTTATCTTGTATAAATTTCCAATTCTTCCTCAGCTCCTGTATCAATTCGATCAAGGGTCACATGGTCACTCTCCCTGAATCCAGGAACTGCTTCTCCAAATTGAAGACCGATTCGTAGCATGCATTTAACATATTCTCTGGCTCTGTGAACAGGCTGTCCCCTTGATTCCTAATACTCCCCATTCTTTCCCGCGTTATCCTCTTTCCCTAAATAAACCAAAAAAATGGCGTTGGATTCTTGCTAATCTTGCCTGCTAATGTTTTATCAGCCCTCCTTCTGCTCTTCCACTGACATTTTAAGTTTTAAGTTTAGCCCTACACTTTCTATATTCTTTTAGGACTTCCATTGTCCTGCTCGCTTGGTACCTGCTTTAAGATTCTCTTTCCTTTTTCATTCTGTTCGGAATTTGTGTCAACATCTGAGGTTCTCTGGGCATGTGTTCCTAAATTTTATCTTCGGTGTAACATGCCGGGCCGACACTGTCATCAATTCCATTTTGATCAAATGATCCCCCAACCCCCGCCCCACGCTGTTCTGCTACAGTTTCACCCAGAAGCAATTGCACTTTGGCCAGATCCAGTCTTTTTTTCATAATATCTGTCTCCCCAATCCAAAAAGCTTTTATTTTGCAAACTTTTTGCATTCTTTTCCTGAGAAAACTCAAAACGTGTGATGTCACAGTCACTGGTCCTATAATGCTCTCCCACTTCTGCCTGGAACAGCTGACTAGCTTCGTTCCCACAGTGAGGCCAGAACTGCACTGCCCATTGTTGTATCTGCTCTATGTTGATATAAGAATCTCTCTGGACTAAATTTCAAAACATGTGCCCCCGCTTGAAAAGTTACCACTGCCCTAATGAATATTGAGTTGTCAGCCCTGAACTCCCTCAACCACATCTCTGTAATGGCAAAAATGTCACACTTCCACATGTCACTTCGTTTCCTTATCATATATGTCTGTCTGATAATATTACCAGCATTAAGTTAAAGCACATTCAGCCTGGAATATATCACCTGGAATACTCAGTACCTCGGAGTTGTTCAGTTATTCACTGTTCGTTATCAACCTGTCCAATTCATAAACCAAAATTGTAACTCTGGGACTGAATTAATATTTGTTGAATTGTAATTTCGTCTTTAGTAAATGTCTTCATCAAATGCAACTTTACAGAACTGAACAGTCAGCTCCAGATACACCGAGTTTCTGCTGATTAGTTCCTTGTCAGTGTGGAGAGGGGAGTAATGAGAAAGTGAGGACTGCAAATCCTGGTGATCAGAGTCGAAAAGTGTGCCACTGGAAAAGCACAGCCAGTCAGGCTGCATCTGAGGAACAGCAGAGTCAAAGCTTCGGGCATCTGCCCATTCATGAGAAAGGCATTCGTGCCTTCCAATGTTTTCCATTCCATTATACACAGGATATTGGGAAGTATACTTGCTCAGGAAGGCAGCACTGTATATTGTCTTGAAATGGAAAGCAGTAAATCAGTTGGTTGGACAGGGGGTAGGCAAGTTGAGGTGAAGTACAGACTGATTGAAGTGCAAACATAAGGATAGATAAATCCCTCGGCCAGAAGGGAAACACCCTAGGTTACTACAGGAAGAGAGGGAAGAGATTTCTGTGCCTTTGACGATGGTCTTTGTGTCTTCACTCTTCATTGAGTAGTGTGGGATGATTGGTTGGTGACAAATGTTACTCCCTTGTTCAAGCAAGGGAACAGGGATAGTCCTGAGAATGACAGACCAGTCAGTCTTATACCAGTATTGGGCAAAGTATTGGACAGGATTCTTAAAAATCATAGTTTGATTAGAAATCGACAGCAAGCTTTGTGAGGGGCAGGTCATACCTCACCACCCTTATTGGATTCTTTGAGGATGGGATTAAACATACTGAAGAAGGTGACGCAGTGAATGCGCAGTGCATGGATTTTAACAAGATGTTTGGTAAGGTTCCCCATGGTAGCTTCATTCAGAAAGTAAGAAGGCATGGCTACAGGGAGACCTGTCTGTCTGGATACAGAATTGGCTGTCCCATAGAAGACAGAGGGTGGTGGCAAATGGGAAGTATTCAGTGTGGAGTTAGGTGACCAGTGGTGTTCTTTCAGGATCGGTTTTGGGACCTCTGCTGTCTGTGATTTTGATAAATGACTTGGATGAAGAAGTGGAAGGGTAGGTTCATAAGTTTGATGATGTAACAAAAGTTGGTGGAATGGTGGATAGTGTAGAGGGCTGTTGTAGTTTGCAACAGAACGTTGACAGGATGACGGACTGGGCTGCTAAGTGGCAGATGGTGTTCAATATGGAAAAGTAGGATAAGATTCATTTAGGAAGATGAAATTTGAAAGCAGAATACAGGGTTAAAGGCAGGATTCTTACATTGTGGTGTAACAGTGGGAACATCTGGTCCATGGCACAGCTCCCACAAAGTTGTTACCCAGGTTTATAAGGTTGTTAACAAGACGTTTGATATGTTCATTAGCTGAGTAATTGAGTTTAAGAGCAGCGAGGTTATGCTGCACCTCTATGGAGTCCTGGTGAGACAACACTTACAATATTGTGACCAGTTCTGGTTGCCTCGTTATAGGAAAGATGTGGATGCTTTCATGAGGGTGCTGAGTAGATTTATCTAGATGCTGCCTGGACTGGAGGGCATGTCTTACAAAGAAAATTTGAGGGAGCTCTGGTGTTTTCCTCATTGGAACGAAGAGGAATGGAATGTGACTTGACAGAGGTATACAGGATGATTAGAGGCATAGGTAGAGTGGATAGAGTGGACTTACAACCTGGGTGGAAATGGCTACCTCGAGGGGGTATGATTTTAAGGTAATTGGAAGAAGGTTTAGGGAGATGTCAGAGGTAGGTTCTTTCCACAGAGTGTGGTGGATGTGTGCAATGAACTGCCAGCAGTTTTAGTAAAGTCAGCTATATTGGTGATATTTAATTGGATGGGCACATGAATGATAGCATGATGAAAGGCATGCAGGTTAGTCTGATTGTAGAGTTGGATAAAATGTCGACAGGACGTCAAGGGCTGAAGGGACTGCACCATGCTGCACTGCTCTATGTTTCCTGTTTCACCCAGCTTGTGGATTCTCATCAATTGTTGAATATGTGAGGCAGTGATGTGTGTGAGAGCAGGAAGCTTTGGAGGGTGTAAGCCGAAAACTGCCAGTTATTGCGTGCATTGTTACAATCACCTGGAAGCCAGTATAACATGTGTGGTTACTTAGAACAGACAGAATCCGCCAAGTCCAGTTATTAATATGATTTTTGGATTGCCTTTGCTGCTGTTTACTCCACATACATTCTAGTGTGTGATCCATGTAGTAATCTCTGACCATTCACAGAAATGAACAATTTTATTTTGATACTGGAGAATGTGAAGGTGACATTTATTGGATATGGCTTTAGAGCTTTCTTTGTGAGACACAAGGCAGTGCAATAGATTGTCAACTTGTTACCGTCTTCAGCCGTGTCTGATCCGGGGTGCAGATATATGGAGTCTGGGAGGCAGGTCAGATTTCATCACCATAGGTAACTTGTATTATGTGATTCTGGATCTCCGTGTCAACACGTCTGTTCTCTGGGCCGGTCTCTGACTGAAGATGAATTTTCAAACCTAGTTGTTAGCATGGAAATACAAGCTTTCTAGCAGGGACCTCTTTCGTTTTTTTTTAAGTTAAGGATTTTATTCAAAAGAAGACTACACTTTTGACTGATTCTTATAATCTGACATAGAGAGGAAGGTGCTCAGAGCTAAGAGTACACTTTCTGTCAGCACTAGGACCCATTAAAGATCAAATCGCTCTTTGAATGGATCAAACTGACCAGAGATACAAAAGGACCGCCAAGACTTGAAATGATTATCCGAAGGGAGTGCTGCAAATTCTCAGCACAGCGAGGCCTGGTCTGTTGGATGAAGACCCTGTTTTGTGGGGAGTGGTCTCATCCAGCAGCTGGGAACACCGGTAAGGGGGATGGGGAGAGGTGACCCAGTGATCCATTTGAAGGTGTGGGAGGCGAGGGACTCTCCCCCATGCCCCCCTCCAGCTGGAAAGGACGGAAGAGGCCGCACAGTTTCGGCTGCTTTGCACTCCCGCTCCCCCCCAACTCAGAAGCCGTTGGTCTGGCAGAGGAGATGGTGTCATTCACAACACAGCCTGTACATCTTTATGGTGAGCTATGGTGTGAGACAAGATTTAAAACATCAGCTCAGAGGACAATAGATGAGACTGTTTAGCACGAGAAAGCAAGTATGTTATTCCAAAGATGTGCCATTTAGCTCACCACGTTGGACATCCCACTGATTTACACCCAGTTAAACTACTAAACAGGATCTACCTTTCCTTTCCTTTCCACTTTCAATGTAAGCAATTTGTCCTGGCACTGGGTTGTACTGCCACAAATACATTCAGTTGACGTCTCATCTGCTTCAGGGCAGGGAGTGCACACTGGCTGTTTGACTGGATGCCGACTGTTGGCATGCACTTCTGAGCCAGGCTCATACTGTCCCCCAGGTCTCTGGAATGTGCAATCTGTCAAACCAAGTTGGAGGGTTTGAACTACAGGGAGAAGCTGAATAGGCTGGAGCTATTTTCTCTGGAGCGTTGGAGGCTGAGGGTGGTGCGTGTATGGAATGAGCTGCCAGAGGAAGTGGTGGGGGCTGGTACAATTACAACTGGATGGGTACTAGATAGGAAGTGTTGAGAGGGTTAAGGGCAAAATGGTGGCAAATGGGACTAGAGTCATTTAGGATATCTGGTCAGCATGGACGGGTTGGACCAAAGAGTCTGTTTCCGTGTTGTACAACTCTATGATTCTACAACTCTAAGTTAATCTTCGCAATATCCCCAAGTCTTCCTTCACAATGAATCCCACTCTGCCTGTTTGTGCTTCAAAAGTGATACTGTCTGAGTGCCACACGATGGTGAAGTGCAAGCAGTGGGTGAAACACATGGCTCTGTGTCAGATAGCTGTAGTTCCAAATGCCCCTCTGGAGACTGATCACCAGAAACCAGTTGGACGCAACATTAAAAGGGTGCTGCTGTTTCGGATAGAAATGCCATCTTTGCAGAGAGACATTTAACTGCTGTTCCGTTTGCTCTCCAGATGGTTTACATAACATCCCTTGGATCAGGAGCAGGAACAAGTCAATTGGCCCTTCAGAAAGGTCACGGTTGATCTGGTTGCTCAAGGTACTGCCTATCCTGGATAACCTCACTCCCGTTACTCATCAAGAGTAGAGTGCCTTCTGCCTTCAAAAGTATTTCAAGGCTCTGCTTTCACTGCCCTTTTGGGGAAAGAGACAGACAGCATTTGATATCATCTGCATTGTATGAGCCAGTATCAAATATCGCAAGATCAGAACAAATTGTCTTCTCATTTGTTTCACGGCTGGTTGTGGGATCTTTCTGTGCGTGAATTAAGAACAAAGAACAATACAGCACAGGAACAGGCTCTGAGACCTTCTAAGCCTGCACTGACACATTTTGCCCTTCCATTCTAAAACTGTCTTCACTCATGGGATCCATTTCCCTATATCCCCTACCTATTCATGTACTGGTCTAGATGCTTCTTGAATGCTGCTATAGTGTGTGTTTCCACCATCTCCTCTGGCAGCCTGGTCCAGGCACTCACCCACCTTTGTGTGAAAAACATACCTCACACATCTGCTTTAAACTTATGCCCTCGCACACCTTGAACTCGTGTCCCCTAGCAATTGACCCTTCGACCTTGAGAAAAAGCCTCATACTTTCCACTCTATCCATGCCATTCACAATCTTATAAAGTTTGACCAGGTCGCCCATCGGCTTCCTGCATTCCAGTGAAAACAAATCAACTCTATTCAACCTTTCCTCACAGCTAAAATCCCCCATATCAGGCAACATCCTGGTAAACCTTTTCTGTTCCCTCCCCAAAGATTCACCCTTCTTCTGAGAATGTGGTGACCAGAACTGTACGCAATATTCCCAGTGTGGCCTAATGAAAGTTCTGTAAAGCTGCAGCATAACCTGCCTATCCTTATACTCAATGAATAAAAACAAATCACTTTAGAACCATTCTGGTAAATACAGTACATAGTTTGAAACAAATTGACATTTATAGCCTTTGATATGACAATTGTTGTGAGATTTGAAAATTCATTAATTGGCTATGGAGTATTTTGAGACGTCCTGAATTTACTGCTACACTTCCCAACACTACAATGTGACCGCACTTCTGAAGGACTGAATTGGCTGTCCAGAGCTCTGTATTGGTGAAACTTGGGGCAAAAATAGGCCATTCAGTCCTTCCAGCCTGTTCTTCCGTTTCACATAGTCATTGTGTGATAACTATGTGATCTGCTTGTATTGCTCACAAGACAAAGCTTTCCACTGTGTCCCGGTACATGTGACAATAAATTCAATTCAATTCATTGTCTCTTAAACATAAAAATCCATCTCTTTCTTGAATATAATCAGCAACTTGGAATCCACAGCTTCTTGTGGTCACACACTTCACAGACTGACCAGCCTCTGCATGAAGAAATATTTCCTCATCTTAATCCTCAATGGCCTAACAACCTGTCCTCAGACTGTGTCCTCTGGTTTTAAACTCCCCAACCTGGGAAAATATCCTCCCTACAATCTAAACCCCAGAACAGTGAGCTGTCAGTCCTGTTCATGTTTCAGCCAAGTTTCTGTAAAAGCTCTGAAATCCCAATCCCATGTACTTAAACACACTCTGAGTTTATCAGCCTTATCTGGAAGACCCCTTGCACTGAAATAAATGCAATTTCGTTCTTCAGAGTTACAATGTACCCTGATTCTCTCTTTTCTTTCTTTTCTAATTGGTGTGCTCTCTTCACATTCAGAACCTTCCCCACCAACCTTTCTATTTACGCCATGACTTGTAATTCCTCCACTCTCCTCTCTATCTGTATAAAGTCTCTTTGGGTGGAACGAGCAAAGCTCCCTGCTAAGATATGGGTCCCTTTCCAGCTCGGGTAAGACCTATCCTCTTTGAACAGGTCTTTTCTGTCCCAGAGGAGACTCCAATGTGTGCAACTGGACTTGAAATCATACAGAACTGAGATTCCAGACAACATCTATGTTGATCTTAGCTGGGCAGTTGTAGGGGTGGCACAAGTTGAAGGAAAAATTGAGGACTGCAGATGCTGGAGATCAGAGTCAAAAAGTGTGGTGCTGGAAAGGTGTGGTACTGTGGTCAGGCAGCATCCGAGGAGCAGGAGAGTCGACGTTTCAAGCATAAGCCTTTCATCACATTCACGGTGAAGAGCTTATGCTCAAAACATCGACTCTCCTGCTCCTCGGCTGCTGCCTGACTGGCTGTGCTTTTCCAGCACAACACTACGTGGCACAGTTGAAGTCAACCTTCCTGAGGTAGAACAGGTAAGTGTTTGCACTTGATGCGGATAACTGGTCCCGTCTTGGAAACTGGTTTCTGCTGAGCACAGACGAGAGCATGATTTGAGGTGGGAACTTGACTGTCAGAAAAAGCTCCCAAGAAGCAGCTCCAAAGGAATTTTGAAGTCTGGCAGCACTGAGGGACTTGCATCTCAGCAAGTGCCTTCAGCTTTGAGCCAAGGGGGAAGTGGGTGGAAGTGTGGACAAGCCCCTGATCTCTCCTCGTGATGCTCTCTTGGGTGCAAAGCTCACCACCTCTTCTTGAAAGTGGTCCCTTTGAAGACAGGTGCAGGCAGCAGCCGCTTGAGTTCCTCCTCTTCACCCCCCCCTCCATTAGCCCTCCCCACCATCACCAACGACATCTGCCAACACGGATGAGGTTGGAGACGATGTGGTTTTGCCAAGAGGCTCCTTCACCTCATCCCAACAACAGTCTACTCACTCTCACTGGATGTCATTTCTCTGCTTTGCAGAGAAGATTTACCAGGATGTTGCCTGGAATGGAGAGGAAGTCGTCCGAGGATAGGTTGAGAGTTCTCGGCCTTTTCTCGTTGGAACGGCGAAGGATGAGGGGTGACTTGATCGAGGTTTATAAGATGATCAGAGGAATAGGTAGAGTAGACAGTCAGAAACTTTTTCCCCGGGTACAACAGAGTGTTACAAGGGGACATAAATTTAAGGTGAAGGGTGGAAGGTATAGGGGAGATGTCAGGGGTGGTGTCTTTACCCAGAGAGTGGTGGGGGCATGGAATGCGCTGCCTGTGGGAGTGGTAGAGTCAGAATCTGTGGTGACATTTAAGCGGCAATTGGATAGGTACATGGATGGGTGCTTAAGGTAGGACAAATGTCCAGCACAACATCGTGGGCCGAAGGGCCTTTTCTATGCTGTATTGTTCTATGTTCTATGTTCTATGTTCTAACACATAGGTTTTTACTCCATCTACCACCCTCTGAGAAAAAGGGCTGGAAATGACATCATCGACACAGGAACTTACATTACCAACTCAAGGAAACCGAAACACTTAAATAGAAAGTGGGAGATAACACCAGCAGTTCACTGGAGGCTCACTAACTGAGTACAGTCAATGGAACAAACCAGCAAGTGGCATTGGCTATTGCTTCCGAACATATCAGAGTATTCATGACTACCACCACATAGAATCGTCGAATGAAAAGAGAACCTTCACCACCAAGTGCATATAATAAGGCTTCTCAAAGGTTTGTGAAATTGCCTGCTCAATCACCAGCCAAGGTAATGCATTCCAGGCACATGTCAACAGGGACAGAACGGCGGCTCAGTGGTTAGCAATTCTGCCTTAGAGCGCTGGGGACCCAGGTTTGATTTCAGCCTCAGTTGACTGCCTGTATGGATTATGCACATTCTTCCTGTGTCTGCGTGGTATCCTCTAGGTACTCCGGTTTCCTCCCACAATCCAAAGATGGGCAGGTTAGGTGACATTGCCATGCTAAATTGCCCATAGTGTTCAGGGATGTGTAGGTTAGGTGCATTAGCTGAAAAATGTGTTGATGGGAAAGCGCAGCAGGTCAGGCAGCATCCAAACAGCAGGAGAATCGACGTTTCTGGCAAAAGCCCTTCTTCAGGCTTATGCCCGAAACGTCGATTCTCCTGCTCCTGGGATGCTGCCTGACTTGCTGCGCTTTTCCAGCAACAAATTTTTTCAGCTCTGATATGCAGCATCTGCAGTCCTCACTTTCTCCTAGTCATGGGTAAATATTGGAGGAAAGTATTTGGGTGGGTTACTCTTTGGAGGGTCAGTGTGGATTTGTTGGGCCGAAGGGCCTGTCTCCACATTGTAGGAATTTTATATTCTTTGTCTGTGCGACGCTCTCAGTTCAAAACAGAATCCACAAATTCTCTCTCAATCCCCTGCCTTTCACTTTAAGTATGTGTCCCTTTGTTTTTGATCCTTCGATTAAGGGAAACAGCTACTGTCTGTTCATCCTCTCCATACCCCTTATGCTCTTGTACACCTGTACCAGGTTCCCTCCTCAACCTTCCCTGCTGCAATGAAAAAAGGCGCAAGTTTAGCCCTCGCTCTTCACAGTTTGAGTACTCATTTGTCTTGTTAATTCAGATATGTACCATCTCGAATTTATCAGTGTTAAACATCATCGGCCATTAATCTCGATATAGAAATCATCTCTTTATATCGTCCTGTAGCCTAACTCTTTCCTCCTCACTGTGAACCACACAGCTAATCATTGTGTCATCCCCAACATTAGTTCACAATCCACTGCCGTCCATCTTCCACATTCTCACCATCATCATTTACAAATATCACAAAGAAATCTTGATTTATTTCCTATTCTCCAGATGTTATTCACAGAAGAAGAATTAAGAATCCCAGTCTCTTGGTATTCTTATTTTGGGGAATTAACAAAGTGATGTAGTTAACACCTATTATGAGGGAGTTGCAAATAGCATTTTCGACACAGTGTTGAACTTAACTTTTAC
>NC_057717.1:12303704-12329277 GCF_004010195.1 Chiloscyllium plagiosum
ATTCCATTGTATTCGGGTTCATTGATACCATCCACAGGTAAATCCTGCCTTGATATCAGGGCCAGTCACTCTTACCACGTGTTCATATCTTTTATTCATGTGAATAGGTCACGGTGTGTTTATGAGGAGTGTTTCCTTCTCACAGAGGTTAGTGACTGTCGGGACTTCTGTATTCCAGAGAGGTAGGGGAGGTAGATCACTAAGATATTTAGAAGGGGGCACAATGATATATGAGGCATCAGAATGTTGAGGGCTGCAGGGATTGAGCATAAGAAAGGGGTCGAGGCTTTTTTAGATCAGCTATGATCATATTGAAGGGAAAGACAGGCCTGAAGGGCTGAATGATGTATTCACGTATCTAATGTTCTCTCATTTTGTTATTGGAAAATTATTTTCCTGGAAATTCTGTTATTGGATGTTGTCAGGGAGACCAGAGGATTTTGTGCTCCATCTCTGGGTGAAGTATGGGCGCTGTATTTACAGTGAATCTGAATCGGCAACATGACCAAGAGATGGAGACAGTGCTGTAAAGACAGAGGAGTGAGATGTTTCACACCGTCACCGACCCTTTTCTTTTCCCAAGAATATTTTCGAACGCCGTGTCAAAATGTGTGTGACAGTCTTCACCCACTAAATGGTCTCCGCTGTTTCTGTGCACCAGGTTACTGGGATAAATGGCCTCTGACTGTTCCTGTCTATCAGTTTTGAGAGGATCAGTGGAACATCGGAACATGGGACTGAGGAGAAGGGTTGATCATTAGACACTTTGAGCCTTCTTCACCAGGCACTAAGATTGTAGCTGATCAGGTTGTGGTCTCAGCCGCACGCCCTGTCTGTAGTTCATTGTCCTTTACCATCTAATGTCCAAGTAGCATGGCTTTGAATAAATGCAAACACACAGGCACCACAAACTTCTGGAGAAGAGCATTCCCACTCAAACAACCCTTTGTGAATTTCTCCTCATCCCTGTTCAGACTGGGTTTGGAGAGGTCTCTGTTTCGTTTTCTACTCCAGCTCCTCCATTAGTCATGCCACATTTTAAATGTAACTACGTTGGTGATATGGCCAATAATATAGTTCTCAGACTAGTTCGGGTTTTTTGCTAGGCACAAGTCAGGTAGATATCTTTAATTTGGTAAAGTAATTTACCAAAGAAAACTTACTCAAGCTATGATGGAAAGGTACATGGCAAGCAGTGTGGACAAATATGTACATTAATATAAATCTTTCAATCTATACTGAGATGCTGTTTGTATACACAGAAACATACACATACACAGACATATACACTGAGACAGTCACAGTGTCACACACACAGGTGCATATAGACACACACAAACACATGCATGAAGACAAACAGAATAAAAATCTGCAGAAAATCATCTTGAAATAGCTTCTCGTAGCAAAAGTTAAATTCAAGACAAAAGGAAATATTAAATTGTATTCTGCCTCTGACGTCATTCTGCTCACACAAGCTGCTGGCAATCGAATTCCTTCCTGGAACAGTTGGATTTTGCTGAATTCTGTTTGCTTTAGGCAGTGTGGAGATTCCAATGAATCCTCAACTGGAATGCTTCACGAGTACTAAAGATTACTGATGGGTTTTCACCTCTTATACGTTGATGTGAGAAGGAACAAGGTAAGAGAGGAAGCAATAAACCGTGACTTTTCTAACAGGTTGCATCTTTTCCAACATTGAGCTGAAATATACAATAATGTTATCTGACCACCTACTTGGATCATGTGAAGTCTCGTTGAACATGCTTGGGACTATACGAATCTGTCCCTCTTCCCTGCTCCATGTAGAAGCAATTTATAAGCTGTAATTTGAAGATGCGTTTGTATGTGTCCTCATAACTTCGTCCAATAAATTCATGTCTTTGCACTATCTGTGTGAAAATGAATGCATGTTTATCTTAAATTTGAATCCTTACTTCTAGTTTCCCATACCAGAGGAAATGTCCATCAGCCATACACCTGATACACTCTCCCCAAGATCTTATATGGTTCAATAGGAAAATCTCTCATTCTCTACCCTGAAGTGTTCTGGTAGAGGTTTATAAAATCATGAGGGACATGGAAATGGTGAATAACCAAGGACATTTTCTGCGGTTGGGGAAGTTGGGGAAGAGCACACAGATTGAAGGTGAGGGGGAAAGTTTTAAAAGAGATGAAAGTGGTAACCATTTCTCGGAGTGTGTGGAATGAACTGCCAAAGGAAGTGTTGGAAGCTGGGAAAATTACAACATTTAAAAGCCATTTGGATGGGTACGTGAATAGGAAGGGTTTGGAGAGATATGGGCCAAGTGCGAGCAAATGGGTCGAGGTTAATAAAGGAAATCTGGTTGCCATGGACAAGGTGAACATAAAGGTCTGTTTCTTTCTTGTATGATAGAATAAGGCCTTCTTTCCAGGAACAAGTATATCTAACAGAGCTTCAAAATCAATTGAGTATATTTGTTTGTCAGTTTAGGGAATCATCATTACACATAATACATAAAATGTGGCAGAAAGCTCATGTACAAATGCAGTAAAATGTCCTGATAGCCTTTGCATGGAGTAGAATCATACCTTATACTTTCCTAATCACTTACTGCATCGGCATACTAACCTTGTGTGATGTAAGTACTAGGATGCACAAATCCCGTTGTACCACTGAGTTTTGTGATCTCTCTCCTTTTAAGTAGCTTACTGTTGTTTTACCCTTTTGACACAGCATAAACTTCATTAGCCGAGGTTATACTGTTTCTGTTGTAGGTTTACGCATTAAAGTCTCCTGTCTCTATCGCATTACAGACTCTCTACCTCCACTTGACAATTTATTGAATGACCATCTTGGTGGCTGAGCTAATTGAGCTCCAATCCAATCAGTCCCCACAGCCAAATCATTGACAGGTTCGAAATAGTTGTTGATCATGCACTGATCTCGAAGGCACTACACCAAGTTGAAGATTACCAAACTGAAATACACATCAATCCCTACTGTCTATTTCCTGAGAGTTATCCAGGGTTCCTGTTCTTGTGAAGCAGCCGAGAAAGGTTGGATGCCCTCCTCTTGTGCTGTGTAATGTGCTCAAATGGCTGAATGACTTTATCATCTTCCTTTGTAAATCTTTAGAAGGCAGAAAGGTCTCCTCGTGCTTCATTGCTGATGGGCTGATGGGATCTTCTTCTCCTTCTGTAAAAGCAACGAGGACTTGAGTGAGAGAACAAGACATGGGTTAGGAGCAGCAGGTTGCCTTTGAGTCCCTCGCGTCTGCTGCTCCATTCAGAATGTTCATTGTTGATGTGATTGTAACTAAACATCTCTTTCCTGTCTGTTCCCAAAAAGCATGGATTCTTTTGTTCATCAATGATCTATGGAAGTCAACCTTGAATGTTTTCAGTAACCAGTCTTCACTGCTCCTTGGGTATGGGAACACTACAGATCATACAAACCTAAAGAGAAAGGATCATCCCTGTCTCAGCTTAAAATGGGAATGCCCTTATTCTTAAAAAGTGTCCCCCTCAAGCCAATCAATACACTTTTGACAGGCATCGATGTCCAACCACATTGACCGCGGGACTTGGCAAGCCCAATCAGCCACATAGACTAGGAGGGAACTCAATTGCTATTTGTTAAAGTGTGTAAAATTCACATCACTCATCCTCACAGAAACTGCAATTGGATGAGCTTCATAAAGACCGCCTGTGATGCCAAATAAAAGATCCAAGCCGACTGTAAAGCTCCGTATAGGCTGCCTGGGGAGCACCAAAAGGTGCATTTGCATGGGATATAATGACCGAGGAAGTACATTCATTTTGACCGGAGCTATTCTACCCAACCAGGATATCGGAAGATCCTCCCAGCGCTGAAGATCCTGCCTTATGTTCTCGAGCAACTGCAGGAAGCTAGATTTATCTAATTGATTGAATGCCGGGATGATAAAAATGCCTAAATACAGGAAAAATCCCTTTGGCCATCTGAAAGGGAATCAGATTCCACTTCCAAGATCGGATACTCTAATAAAACCCCCAACAGGCGTGGTCTCCGATTTCATAAAATTGATTTTATACCCCAAGAAAGATCCAAATACATTAATCACTTGGGGCACAGATATCATCGAGTTAGTTAGAAAGAGAAGAACGTCATCTGCATAAAGTGTGATCTTATGCCATCCTGATCCTACCTCCAGGGCAGTAATATTGTGGTCCCTCCGGATGGGCTCTGCCAACGGCTCAATCACCAATGTACATAGTAACGGTGAAAGAGGGCACCCTTGATGGTTGCCTCTGCCATTGCTAAAATTGTCAGACCTTAACCATGAGTGAGATCCGCTGCTTTATAACTAGATAATAATCTCACCCACTTGGCAAAGGCCCCGCCAAGGCCAAACCATTCCAGGACATAAATGAAGTGCGGCCATTCCACCGGGTCAAATGTTTTTTCCACTACCAAGTCTGGAATCGACCCTTGCTGGCATACCTGAACCATATTAGCACACTCCTATTATTATTAGATGACCTGTGACCCCTAATAAAACCTGTCTGGTCCTATTTCACAATGAAGGGCAAGACCTTCTCCAGCTTCAACGCCAGCATTTTTACCAAAATATTAAAGTCCACGTTTAATAAGGACATAGGCCTTTATGAAGTGCAATCCTCTGGAGAATAAGATAAATATTTCCTTCTCTCGAATGGAATGGGAGGTAGGCCTGACTGTACGAATAATTGAACATATCCAACATTGGCTCCGCCAGCATGTCTATGAACTCCTTTTAAATCTCACTCTAAAACATATCTGGTTCCGGTGATTTACCACTCTGGAGCTGCCTCACCGCCTCCAGTATCTTTTGGATTGTCAGAGGGACATTCGAAAGAGACGCCTGCTCTGAAGTTACACCTGGGAGGTCCAAGGTACTAAGAAGGGGCTTAATTGTCGCCAATCTGTCCTTACAGCCCTCTGACTGGAAGAGCCCAGAAAAGAACTTAATGAATGCTGCATTAATCTTTCTGGGATCACAGGTGATTTTAAGAGCACACGCGCTAATGGATGTGATGTCTATCTTTATGCCAGATATCTACCTGAATTATCACCATATTCGAATACCCTCTGTTTCGGAAGTGAAACTACTCTCTTTGCTGTCTGGGTGAGCGCAGCGTTCAGAGTAGCCTGGAGCATTGTAATCTGCTGCTACTTCGTTCCAGACGGTCTGTCAAAATATGCAGTTTCAGCTGCTGTTCTCCCTTCTACCGCTTCCGAGTCGCCGAGTAAGAAATATTCAAACCCCTTGCATAGGTCTTGGCAGTCTCCCACAGCAGCGTCGGATTACTGGCCGTCCAAATTAATGTACAAAAAATTTTTAAATCCCATAAAAAATATTCAATAAGAAAGCAAATCTTAGCATGACTTATACACTTAATGGTAAGGCCCGAGGGAGTGTTGCTGAACAAAGTGACCTTAGAGTGCAGGTTCATAGCTCCTTGAAAGTGGAGTCGCAGGTAGATGGGATAGTGAAGAATGCGTTTGGTATGCTTTCCTTTATTGGACAGAGTATTGAGTACAGGAGTTGGGAGGTCATATTGCGGCTGTACAGGACATTGGTTAGGCCAGTGTTGGAATATTGCGTGTAATTCTGGTCTTCTTCCTATCGGAAAGATGTTGTGAAACTTGAAAGGGTTCAGGAAAGATTTACAAGGATGTTGCCAGGGTTGGAGGATTTCAGCTACAGGGAGAGGCTGAACAGGCTGGGGCTGTTTTCCCTGGAGTGTCATAGCTGAGAGGTGACCTTATAGAGGTTTACAAAATTATGAGGGGCATGGATAGGATAAATAGACAAAGTCTTCTCCCTGGGGTCGGGGAGTCCAGAACTAGAGGGCATAGGTTTAGGGTGAGAGGGGAAAGATATAAAAGAGACCTAAGGCTCAACCGTTTCACGCAGAGGGTGGTACACATATGGAATGAGCTGCCAGAGGATGTGGTGGAGGCTGTTACAATTGCAACATTTAATAGGCTTTTGGATGGGGATATGAATAGGAAGGGTTTGAACGGATATGTGCCAGGTGCTGGCAGGTGGGACTAGATTTGGTTGGGAAAGCTGGTCGGCATTTACGAGTTGGACCGAAGGGTCTGCTTCCATGCTGTACATCTCTATGACTCTATGGCTAGCTATCCTTCAGGAGGAAAGTATCCATGCAGTGCTGCGAGCCTGTCCCATCGCCACCATCTGTAACCTCCATGTACACTGCCACATGATCAGAAATGGCTATGTTCCCAATTCTACAGGACAGCACTGAATTCAAAACGGCCAATGGGGCAAAAAAATGCCAATCCTCGTTTGGCACTTAGGTGGGTTAGGTAAAAAGGTGATGTCCCTACCCTAAGGGTGACCCATCTCCACACAACCACCAAGCCCAGCTCCCTGTTTAGATCCCCCAGCTGCCTAGATTGCAGGGAAATGTCCACGAGAACCCAAACACCCTATCCACCTTGGGATCCCTATGTCGGTTAAAGTCTCCCCTTATAAATGTATGACGCCCCCCAAGGGCCATCAACCTGCAGAGCCTATCCGTTAATTTGAAGGGTGTAACGGGGCAAGATGGAGGAAGGGAAAACTTTGTGGTTGTAAGAGCTGCTCCATTTTTTGAGGTAATTTAGATGCTGGAGGTGATTTCCTCGAATTCCAGGAGCAGCAATTACTGTTTTATATGCTGTTGTATTGTTTTGGAACTTTGGGAAAAAACAATGTCAAAACAACAGCAGTTTCAAAAGTGGCAAGAACAGACAAAAGAAGCACATGGTGAGGACATGGTGAGGACAGTGCAGGGGGGAAAGAGAGAGAGACAGAGAGAACCTGCATAGTTACTGCCTTTCCTGTTTCTGAATTCATATATCGCTGGACATCGGAACGCGTCTGGGAAAATTAACAAAAAGTGAATTTCACGACTAATCTTGGAGAATCCTGTTTGGGCGAAGTTCACAGCACAGAATGAGATAAGTTAATCGTTGTTTTAATTCAATCCAATAGAAATGCTGCAGTAGTGAGTATAGTGGGTTCCTTCTTGATTATATGTTTTTGGAGATGAGTCTCTTGATTAAACTTAAAATATAAGCCATAGCTATTAATTTAACCTGGTGCAGTGTTTTAAGGGAATAAGACGGTGTTATTTTCTGGGTCTATAAATTGTGAAGGAGCAAAAATGGCCTTTGCAGTGATATGTACTTCTTGTCAGATGTAGGAGTTTAAAGAGAGTTTAAGGGTTACTGTGGATTACATCTGCCATAAATCAAATGGCTCGGTTGGATAGACAGTTAGAAGCGATGAGGAATTTGCAACAGCAAGAGTATGTGATGGATGGCTGTTACAGGAAGGGGGGATGTCTCAGATACAGTCACATAGATGCGTTAACTCTAAGAAGGGTAACAGAGGTAGGCACTGAGGGCACGAGTCTTTTGTGGATGTACCCATCTCAAACAGGTATGCTGTTTTGGAAAATGTAGGAGGTAATGGATTCTCAGGGAAACGTAGCACGAACAGCCAAGTTTCTGGTATTGAGACTGGCTCTAATGCATTGAGTGGTACATGAGCTTCTAAGAGATCAATTGTGTTCGGGGATTCTGTAGTCAGAGGTACAAACAGACGTTTCTATGGCCAGTAGAGGAAAAGCAGAATGGAGTGTTGTTTCCCTGGTGCCAGAATCAAGGATGGCTCAGAGACGTTGCAGAATGTTCTCACGGGGGGAGAGAGTTCAGCAAGAGGTCATTGTCCACATTGGAACCAACGATATAGGAAGGGAAAAGGATGAGATTTTGAAGGGAGATTACAGATAATTAGGCAGACATTTAAAAATAAGTCCTCAAGGGTAGTAATATCTGGACTACTCCCAGCGCTACGAGCTAGTGAGGACAAGAATAGGAGGAGAGAGCAGATGAATGCATGGCTGAGGAGTTGGTGTATGGGAGAAGGACTCACATTTTTGGATCATTGGAATCTCCTTTTGGGTAGAAGTGACCAGTACAAGAAGGACAGATTGCACCTAAATTGGAAGGGGAGTAATATACTGACAGGGAAAATTGCTAGAACTGCTCAGGATGATTTAAACTAGTAAGATGGGGAGGGGGTGTACCCACGGAGATAGTGAGGAAAGAGATCAATCTGAGACTGGTACAGTTAAGAACAGAAGTCAGTCAAACAGTAAGGGCAGGCAGGGACAATGTAGGACTGATAAATTAAACAGCATGTATTCAATGCAAGGGGCCTAACAGGGAAGGCAGATGAACTCAGGGCATGGTTAGGAACGTGGGACTGGGAGATCATAGCAATTACAGAAACATTGCTCAGGGATGGGCAGGACTGGCAGCTTAATGTTCCAGCAAGGATAGAAAGGGACGCAATAGAGGAGGGGGAGTGGCATTTTTTATAGGGATAGCATTACAGCTGTGCTGAGGGAGGATATTCCCGGAAATATATCCAGGGATATTATTTGGGTGGAACTGAGAAATAAGAAAGAGATGATCACCTTTTTGGGATTGAATTATAGACCCCCCAATAGTCAGAGGGAAATTGAGAAACAAACTTGTAAGGATATCTCAGTTATCTGTAAAAATAATAGGGTAGGTATGGTAAGGGATTTTTAACTTTCCAAACATAGACTGGGACTTCCAATGTGTTAAAGGTTTATATGGAGAGGAATTTCTTAAGTGTGTACAAGACAATTTTCAGATTCAATATGTGAATATACCTACTACAGAAGGTGCAAAACTTGACCTACTCTTGGGAAATAAGGCAGAGCAGGTGACTGAGGTGTCAGTGGGGGAGAACTTTGGGGCCAGCGACCATAATTCTATTCGTTGTAAAATAGTGATGGTAAAGGATAGACCAGATATTAAAGTTGAAGTTCTAAATTGGAGAAAGGCCAATTTTGACGGTATTAGGCAAGAACTTTCGAAAGCTGATTGCAGGCAAATTTTCGCAGGTAAAAGGAATGGCTCGAGAATCGGAAGCCTTCAGAAATGAGGTAACAAAAATCCAGAGAAAGTATATTCCTGTCAGGATGAAACTAAAGGGTGGTAGGTACAGGGAATACTGGATGATTAAAGAAATTGAGGGTTAAGAAAAAGAAGGGAGCATATGTCAGGTATAGACAGGATAGATCGAGTGAATCCTTAGAAGAGTATAAAGGATGTTGGAGTATACTTAAGAGGGAAATCAAGAGGGCAAAAAGGGGACAGGAGATAGCTTTTGCAAATATAATTAAGGAGAATGCAAAGGGCTTTTACAAATATATTAAGGACAAAAAGGTAACTAGGGAGAGAATAGAGCCCCTCAAAGATCAGCAAGGCGACCTTTGTGTGGAGCCGCAGAAAAGGGGGGGGGAGATACTAAATGAATGTTTTGCATCAGTATATACTATGGAAAAAGATATGGAAGATATAGACTGTAGGGAAATAGATGGTGACATCTTGCAAAATGTCCAGATTACAAAGGAGGAAGTGCTGGATGTCTTAAACGGGTAAAGGTGGATAAATCCCCAGGTCCTGATCAGGTGTACCCGATAACTCTGTGGGTAGCAGAGAAGAAATTGCTGGGCCCCTTGCTGAGGTATTTGTATAATCGATTGTTGCACATGACGTGCCGGAAGACTGAAGGTTGGCAAACATCGTGCCACTGATTAAGAAGGGCGGTAAAGACAAACCAGAGGACTATAGACTGGTAAGCCGGACCTCGGTGGTGGGCAAGTTGTTGGAGGGAATCCTGAGGGACAGGATGTACATGTATTTGGAAAGGCAAGGACTGATTAGGGATAGCCACCATGGCTTTGTGTGTGGTAAATCATGTTTCACAAACTTGATTGAGTTTTTTGAAGAAGTAACGTAGAGGATTGATGATGGCAGAGCAGTGGATATGATCTATGTGGACTATAGTGAGGCGTTCGACAAGCTTCCCCTTGAGAGACTGATTAGCAAGTTTAGATCTCATGAAACACAGGGGGAACTATCCATTTGGATACAGAACTGGCTCAAAGGTAGAAGAGAGAGGGTGGTGGTGGAGGGTTGCTTTTCAGAATGGAATCCTGTGACCAGTGGAGTGCCACAAGGATCGGTGCTGGGTCCACTACTTTCTGGCATTAACATAGATGTTTGGATGCGAGCATAAGAGGTGCAGTTAATAAGTTTGCAGATGACACCAAAATTGGAGT
Organism: Chiloscyllium plagiosum; assembly: GCF_004010195.1. Taxonomy (NCBI): domain Eukaryota; kingdom Metazoa; phylum Chordata; class Chondrichthyes; order Orectolobiformes; family Hemiscylliidae; genus Chiloscyllium; species Chiloscyllium plagiosum. The sequence goes on from NC_057717.1 coordinate 12,313,884, forward strand.
TGTAGTGGACAGCGAAGAGGGTTTCCTCAGATTACAACAGGATCTGGACCAATTGGGCCAATGGGCTGACAAGTGGCAGATGGAGTTTAATTCAGATAAATGCGAGGTGCTGCTGTTTGGGAAAGCAAACCTTAGCAGAACTTGTACACTTAATGGTAAGGCCCTAGGGAGTGTTGTTGAACAAAGAGACCTTGGAGCGCAGGTTCATTGCTCCTTGAAAGTGGAGTCGCAGGTAGATAAGATTGTGAATAAGGCCTTTGGTATGCTATCTTTTATTGTTCAGAATATTGAGTACAGGAGTTGGGAGGTCATGCTGCAGCTGTACAGGACATTGTTTAGACCACTGTTGGAATATTGTGTGCAATTCTGGTCTCCTTCCTATCGGAAAGATGTTGTGCAACCTGAAAGGGTTCAGAAAAGATTTACAAGAATGTTGCCAGGGTTGGAGGATTTCAGATTTAAGGAGAGGCTGAACAGGCTGGGGCTGTTTTCTCTGGAGCATCGGAGGCTGAGGGGAGACCTTACTGAGTTGCACAAAATTATGAGGGGCATGGATAGAGTAAATAGGCAAAGTCTTTTCCCTGGGGTTGGGGAGTCCAGAACTAGAGGGCACAGATTTAGGGTGAGAAGGGAAAGATAGAAAAGAGACCTGAGAGGCAAGCTTTCAAGGGTGGTACGTGTATGGAATGAGCTACCAGAGGAAGTGTTGGAGGTTGGTTCAATTGCAACATTTAAGAGACATTTGGATAGTTATATAAATAGGAAGGGCTTACAGGGATATTGTCTGGGTGCTGGCAGGTAGGACTAGATTGGGTTGGGATATCTGGTTGGCATGGATGGGTTGGACCGAAGGGTCGGTTTCCATGCTGTACATCTCCATGACTCTATGACTCTCTCCCATGCTCCTCTCTATGTCCTGACGCGTTATGGATCAGAAATAGCTGACATTCCTCTTAATTTGGACAAACAACTGATATAGAAGGTTCTTCTGAATGAGAAAATCTACTCCTCTACATTTTGAATTAAAGGATAAAAATAATACCCAGCCAAACACTCTCTTCTGTAACTTTAAATGTTCTTTATCGGTTAGATGTCTTTTTTTCTGGCACCAAGGCTACATTGACCCTTTGTTTCTAAGGCCTGAAAGCATCAATCGGTGAATGACTCCCGTTTAATGTTCCAGGTGCACCATTTAAACGAGCGGTTAGCCATAGCCATCCGAAACAGCCTGTGATCCCCCTGTGAGGAAGGACCCTTTTATTGTGCACTGCGAGAAAGTGGTAAACAGTTCGTATAAACTTGAAAATACAACTACAAAAATTACCAACTCAAAACTCCTAGCAACTCCTTGTACAATGAACCAACATATAACACAAATAAAAGGTGATTCTCCCTCCTTCCCCACAGGGAGCGCTCATACTACCCACTAATTGCCCTTGGCTCCGACTAGCTGAAGCTGCTCGACAAAACCAGACAAACAAACTTTAAAAAGTCACATGTGTCTTACACAAGAAAATTAAAAGTGTGCACTCAACCCGTCCCATCCATATCCAAGGCAGTCCTGGTGAGAAAAAGGAACCCACCACCTCCCCCCACCGAACACTGCCCCCATTCCGTACTAAGAGAGAGAAACGAAAAGTAAATTATAGAAAGAAAGGTTATTGGGAGGGAAGGAAGAAAGGAGAAAAGAGGGAAAGAGAAATGAATGGGACCCCCACATTTAAAAAAAAAACAAAACCAGGTAAACGAGGCAAACCACAGATGAAACAATATTATCCATATTATTTGCGCCAGCCAATCTATCTTAAGGTGTCCAGGAAATCCTTTGCATTTTCTAGTGAGTCAAAATTAAACACGGGCCCTCCGTAATATTGTCGGGTATATTACAGGATACTGAATATTCAATTCCCTCAGCCTCCTTTTTACTCTATCAAAGGCCTGTCTCTTTTGGATCATGGTGACAGAAAGGACATGGAAAACATAATTCGTGATCCCTTGGATTTAAGAGCCTGTGGATCCTTCCCCAGTGTTGAAGAACGATTTGTTTCTCTCCATAGTGCAGGATTTCCACTAGGACCGGGTGGGGGTGTTGGTTTCACCCGGGCTTGCGCACTGGGACTGCTCGACCGGCACCCAACCCGCCTCGAATTCCAGCTTCAAAAACAACCGAAGCAATTGCTCCAAATACTGACGGGCTGGCCTTATTCTTCCCGTTCTGCCAGCCCGACCAGGCAGATATTCTTATGATGGCCTCGATTTTCAAAGTCGACCTGCTCCTCCACGCCCGGTACCCGCCATCCCAGGGCCTGGACGTGCTGACGATTCTGCTGCAGAGGACACAGTCAGCTGCTCCACCTCCATGACATGTATCTGAGACGCTGGATCTCCTAGTCATGCTTCTGCAGCATGGTCGAGATCGGTTCCAACCTGGTCTTGGTCTCCTCCACCTGTGAATCAATCTTCTTTCGGAGTTTTACGTAATCCATGACCAAGCTCTGCTCTAATGGTAAGTCCCCTGGTGGGTTCTCAAAGGCCGACGCCACAGTCGCGAGCGTATCCGTTGCTGCAGGGCAGTGCCTGCTAGTTGCGATCCACGTGGTCCTTTACCCTTAGTCATTTTCCTTACTCACATCAAGTGACGGACATCAATACAGGCGATCAATATTTTTACCACAATGAGTAAGAAAGAGAAGGTGAATGGACCACTTTGTCTGGTTTCTGGTGTAGAGCTAAGCAGGGCAAGCCTACTGGGTCGGTAACATCTTGGATCTCCCCCGAAAAGAAATCACCTTTAATGACTTTTTTAAAAATGGTTTGAAGCTGTTTCTAGTAGACAGAGACAATGGAAAACCAGTAGATATGATATAGTTGGGTATTCAGTTTTAAGAGCTCAGACAGTGAGCAGTAAATAATATTAAACCAAAGCGGTTCAGGAGGGACATTTGGAAATGGAAAGGTAAACGTGAAGTTGGCCTTCATTTAAAGGGAACGGGAACATAGAAGTAAAGGCGTTCTGCACAGGCTGCATGGAGTGCGGTAGAGATTATACCTATGTTCTGAACTGTTTCAAAGAATGAGTGGTGATCTCAGGGAAACTTAGAAAATTCACTTACAGGAGACTTACTAAAACGGGTGCTTGAAGAAGTGCACCCGGCATGGTTCGAGAGAATTCCAATATACTCTACAAAAAACATCAAGTAGAACAGAATAACCAGAGAACAATTAGAGCCAATCATAAACCAATGGGCAATCAGTATGTGAAGCTGGAGAACATTGATGGATTATTACATGAGTGCTTCTTACATGTTTTACCTGGGAGACGGAGGATGCAGGTGCAGAATTCGAGAAGATGCATTGAGAGCTCTCAACTAAGATGCAAGTTGGAATAATGTAAATCTAAATGAGTTGTATCACAGGATAATGTTTCAGACAAGAGACGAAATGATCTGACCAAATGTTTAAGTCAAATCTGACCACAAAGTAGGTTCCAGAGGACTGGAGAGCAGCAAATGTGGTGGAGATAGACCGGTGTCTTTTGGTGTACCACAGGGAGCGGTGCAGTGTATTTTATTATTTGTGGTATTCATAAATGACGTTGATGTGAATGTGGAAGGGTCCTGTGAGGGGAGAATTGGGGCGTGTGATAGGTAAGTTTCTGTTTGACACAAAGATTAGCCAGGTGGTTGGCGGTAATGCGGAAGACCTTATTTTACAGGAAGATACAGATGGAATGGTCAGATGGGCAGATCAATGGCAGATGGAATGTAACCCTGATAAATATGAGGTGATGCACTTTGGAATAAGGAGCCAGACATGGGATTACTCAATGAATGGCAGCACACTAGGAAGCTCAGAAGTTACTTCTCCACACATCTCTGAATATGATTGGACAGGGTAATAACTAGTTAAGAAAGCACACGGGACTGTAGGCATTTTGTTTATTCATCGAGACGTACATAATATGATCTAAACACACCATTGTTTAGGCCATAGATAGAATGCTGCGTGCAGTTCTGGGAGCTACATTACAGTAAAAATGTGATTGCACGGAAGGGGGTACAGAGGAGATTCACCGGGATGTTCCCTGGGATGGAGCTTATCAGGGATGAAGAGAGATTGGATAAGCTCGGCTTGTTTACTTTGGAACAGATAGGGCTGAAGGGGACGTGATTCAGATGGATAAGATTACAAGGGACATAGACAAGGTGGACAGACAGCAGCTGTTCCTTTTAGTCAAAAGGCCAAGAACAAGGGATAAGACATTTAAAGTGAAGGTTAAGAGAGAATTTGACAATTGCCTTTCACCCAGAGAGTGTTGTGGTCTGGAATGCACTCACTGAGAGGGGTGTTGTCGTGGGTCACCTCACAACCGTTAAGAAGTACATGGATCAGCATCAGACTCGCATAACATTCCCAGCTACAGGCTGCATGTAGGAATGTGGGAATAATGTATATCGTGCTGTATTTCTGATGGTGCAGAATATCTCCTTCTCTGATAGTATGATCGTGGAAGGGTAGTCATTGAGCAGCCCTAAGACAGAAATTGCTGGGTTCTAAAAACACGTATTAATAAAGGTTTTACGACTCAACTACAATAGCTTCCAAAAGTATGCTAGTGTGAAAGTAAACGAAAAATAGCAGCTTATTGCAATCTGAAACCAGAGAATGTAGAATGGAAAACAGGGAAATGGCAGAACTGTGAAGCAAATACTTCAGTTCTATCTTCACAGAAGAAAACATCAACAAAATAAAAAAAACTTCGAAGCACGACTAGGAAACCCAAGCCAGGTGAAAAAAAGAATAGAATGAAATTAGTAAATACATGGTTTCGTAGACAATATTGGGAATGAACGTAATGAACATAGACAACGTCAGCATAAATTTATGAAATGGGAATCATATTTGAGATACTGCCTGGTTAGTTAATTATGGTGAAGCAATGGATGCAATGTATTTGAATTTTTGGAATGTTTTTCGGTAAAGTTCCAAAACTTGTGTGCAGCATCGCATCTTATGGAACTGGGGATAACGTATGGACCTGGCCTTAGCACGGCATAGCTGGCAGGAAACAATGAGTGGAGTATTTTGATATCGATTTTGAGTTTACTCTCAGGTATATTTTACAGGATAAATACAAGACATGTCTGCATCAAACTGGCACCATTTTAAATAATTTGAATAATGAATATTGAAAAAAAATGAAAGGTATAGCTGAAAGAAAGTCCATGGGTCCTGAGTCAGCTCCTTACTATCGGTGACACCTGCATCCCCCATCACTGGACACCAGCTTCATCATCATCTCCACCAGAGGCCACCAACATCGAAATTCCTGATCCTCAGGTGCCATCTTTGCCGTTGGGCCAATACTCTTCCATCACCGCCTCGTTGCCCCCAGTGCCAGACCCTCCAATATCAGAGACACGTCTCTTACTGTTGTGCCCACTTAATCGATGTTGCCATGATGCCCGTCCATTGTCTACTTCATCAGCACCAACACACCACCCAACCAACAACGAAGTCCCCGATCCTCTGCTATCATCTTTTGCGACTGAGCCTACCTCACACACGTTGCCTCTGCTGATGTAGCAGTTTACAATTCCAGGCCCTGTGCTTGCTCCAGAAAAGTAAGCAGGGACGCACTCTCCTCTGCACTGGGCCCAGCTCAAGGTCCATACACTGTGCTCCACTTGAGACCTCTCGAGGGTCATGCCCTGAGTCCATTCAAAGTCTGCATGTTTGGGCTCTCGTTGCTGCTGATGCTGTCCAAGTTTCAACGTCAGTAAGTTACAGAGAGAAAAGAGAGGGAGAGAAAATAAGGGGAAAAAAGGAAGTCAGAGTGTACAAGCTCCAGTAAAGGAGCCCTTGAACAAGAAACACCAATATAAAAGGACCCTTTTGTTGGAGACGAAGGCTCATGGTATATCACAGGGATCAGGGATTGGGCCCCAGCTATTCCTAGCACACATCCAACATTTGGTTGAGGGAACCAAATGCAATATTTCCCAGCCTGCTGACAGCACTAAACCATGTTGGATTGTCAGTGGGTAAGGAGGATGTAGAAACGCTCTAAATTGATTGAGATACGTGGAGTGAATGTTTGGCAGATGCATAGCAGTATGGGTAGATGTGACGTTGTGCACATCATTGAATAAATAGAACAGCAGCCGACCATTTGAAAAGGGATTGGTTCTAAAATGTTGATCTATAACGGGACTTATGCTCCTTTATTTATTTCTGTCTGCGCAGCCTCCGAGTTCCATGCAGGGCAGTGATTTCTGAATCCAGAATTCAGAATTCAATACTAGGAATGGCATTGGCACGCTGATCAGTGTATATAGACCCAGCAAGTGGGGAGCTGTAACATTGAAAATGAACTGGATCTCCCTGTACACCAGTCACTAAAAGCAATATTGCAGGAACAGAAAGCAGTTAGTAAGATAAATAATGTGTTGACCTTCATTTCAGGAGAATTTGAGTTCAGGAGTAAGGTTGTCTTACTGCAGCTGTATAGGGCCTTGGTGAGACCCCATCTCGAACATTGTATAGTATTGTGTGCAGTTTTGGTCACCTTATCTAATAAAGAACAAACCTGACATTGAGGGAGTGCAGTGAAGGATGACCCGACTGATCTCTGGATGACAGGCTAGTTGTGGGAGCAGAGTTTGACGTGACTGGACCTGTATTCCATGATGTTTAGGAAAGTGCATGGAGATTTCAGGGAAATATATAAAACTCTGACAGATTGGAAGTACGGAAGATAATTCCGCTGGCTGAGATGTCGAAAACCACGGGCCACAGTATTAGGTGCAGACTGGCCACACTGCATTGAGTTGAGAATAAATATCTCAGAGACTGGTGAACCTATGGAATTCTCTCCTAGATCAGGTTGTGGAAACCAAGGCACTGATTATATATAAGGATTTCTAGGCAGTAAGATGACGGCGATAACAGGCTTATGGTGTGGAGATAAAGGGTCAGCTGTCATTGCATTGAATGGGGTAGAATACTCTACTACTGTAGTTCCTATTTTATATTTTTCCGATGGTTAATCACGTTGCGGGATATGTATTTTGTTTGGGAAAACTCGATTGAGGAGATTTCCTCCATGAGCTGGAATGGGGGAAGGCTCAGTGTGTTGATTGGACTACTCATTTCCAGATATTTCTGTGTAGACTGTGGAAAAGCTCTGTCAATGTTGTCAGAAGCTCTCAGATGTTAAGAAGGAAGTCTCTGCAGGGACAACAGGACTGTGTTTCGCATTCCATTTTCCTATACTGACGCTGGTATTGAGTGTTCTGTCCGGGTTTGTCCTTTAAGACCTCAGAGTAGTTTGATGCTATTGAGTTTCTTCCTTGGCTAATTCAGAGATCATTGAAGAGTGTATCAAATGTCTGTGTGTTCGGAGTCAGTTTTAGGCCAGACCAGGAAAGCACGGGAGATTCACTTCCTCAAAGTACATTGGGGAAATGTTTACAAATTGGCTCCAAGGTCACTACCACTGACAAGATTTTACAACTCAATGTTTTATTAATTGTTTTTAACTTCCACCAGCTGCCATAGCATTGGCCTGGTGTGGATTAGTAATCCAGTGACATTTCCACAACAGCACCATCTCCACATGGGGACCTATCAGAAACCACAATGAGCAGGTTATTTCTGTGCTGCTTTACAGATCTGTCGGAAATGACTCCATTTGGTTTGAATATCGTGATAGGTCAGAGGGGGTAGTAATTGGACAGATTGTAATTATTCCCATCTTAGGGGACTGGACATAGCTGAGTAATTTTCCACATTGCTAGGGAGATGTCAGAGTTGGAGCTGGAATGAAACAGCTTCCCCAGGGACACGGCTTGTTGTGCAGCACAAGTCTTCAGTCCTATTGCAGGAATGGGGTCAGGGCCCATTGTCTTTGTCGTATCTTTTGTGTTCAGCTGGTTCTTCATGTCACGTGCACCGATTCGAATCGGTTAAAGACTGGCATCTGTGATTCTGTGGGTATCATGGTGAGGATGAGGTAGATCATCAACACCACGCTTCTGGCTGAGGATGGTGTAGATACTACATCCTTGTCTTTTACACAGATGTACACGGCTGTTCCGTTATTTTGGATGGGGATATTTCGGGAGTCCTCTCCGCCAGTAAGTTGTTTAATGTTCCATCGACCCTTATCCCTGGATGTGGCAGTACTGCAAAGCTTAGATCTGATCTGTTTGAATTGGGATCAATTCTCCCTCTCCATCAGATGTTAGTTCCGCTGTTTGGAGTGTAACCAATCCAGTGTGATAGCTTTAACGAGTTATCATCAAGTTTTGGTAGACATGGTTCTGACTCTGGCATGTTCACACACACTCGTCACTTAACTATGGATCGGCTTGATGGTAATATGGGCGGCACGGTGGCACAGTGGTTAGCACTGCTGCCTCACAGTGCCGGAGACCCGGGTTCAATTCCTGCCTCAGGCGACTGACTGTGTGGAGTTTGCACATTCTCCCCGTGTCTGCGTGGGTTTCCTCCAGGTGCTCCGGTTTCCTCCCACAGTCCAAAGATGTGCAGGTCAGGTGAATTGGCCATGTTAAATTGCCCCTAGTGTTAGGTAAAGGGGTAAATGTAGGGGAATGGGTGGGTTGCGCTTCAGCAGGTCGGTGTGGACTTGTTGGGCCGAAGGGCCTGTTTCCACACTGTAATGTAATCTAATCTAATCTAATCTAAAAAAATCTAATAGTAGACTGAGGGATTACCCTGGGGAAAAAGTTACAGACTATGATTGAAATAAATTCTGCTTGTGCTGCTGCTGTGGTTTTTCAGCATCACATGTTAACCCAGTTTTATCTGCAATATCTTCGATTTAATTCTTCCAGTGACCCTTCTACAAAGCTCCCAGTCTGTCCGGCATTTGTTGCAATTTAGGTCCAGTATCCATATTTATTTGGTGACTTGAACATTTGTGTTGTTCCTATTCATTTCTGGAGAAATTCCGCAGGTCTGGCAGCATCTGCAGAGACAGAGAAACAGAGTTAGCGTTTCAAGTCCAGTGTGATGCTTCTTCAGAACTGAAAATGATTAGAAAATGGGCTTTTGATCCTTGCCAGAGGTGGGGGAATGGATGACATGGAAAAGAGGGTGTGGCAACAGATAAACGGACTTTTAGCAGTGGCAAACAAGAAGATGTAAACGGGTTTAAATTAATATATGAATGGGGGAAAGGGGTTCCTTCTCTTGAGTGCAAGATAAAGAAGACACAACCAGTCAAGATCATAGGGAGGCCAAGAGGGTGAATGTTAACTATGTGGTATTATGTAGATCTGGCGAGAAGTAAGTTTTCACTGTAGCGATCTTTTAGAAAAAGGAATTCAGGTGTTTGACTACTTATTGGCACTAGTAAACGTTTTAAGCTGCCTTAGCATTGTAACATGGAGAAAAGCAAATCACAATATGAAATTTGGACTGTGTGTTGTTACCATCCACTTTTAGTATTGTTTCAAATTTGCGATGTTGATTTTTAAATATTTGATCTTGAAGTTAGTATCAGATGGAGTATAGGAGATTAATGTGTGACATTATAGAAATTAGAAAATCAAGGGAGGCATGGATAGGGTGAGTAGCCAAGGTCTTTTCCACAGGATGGAGGAGTTTAAACATAGAAAGCATAGCGTTAAGTTGAAAGGGGGGGAATATTTAAATGGGACGAAGGAGCAACTTTTTACACAGGGGGTGGCGAGGGTATGGAATGAGCTGCCAGAGGAAGAGTGGTAGATGCAAGTACAGCTTTAACATTGAAAAGACATTTGGACAAACATATGATGGGGAAACATTTAGAGGCAAGTGGGCCAAGTGCAAGCAGATGGGACGAATTTAGTTTGGAAAACCTGGCCAGCATGGACATTTAGAAAAGTTTCACGCAGAGTCAGTGTGGTTTTGTGAACCAGAAGTTATATTTTGCCCTTTAAGTTCATGCAAAGTGTTTCTGGAGATCCCTGAGAATGTAACAAGCGGATTTGATAAAGGGGATCTGGTAGACAGGCGGCTTTCCAGAGATTTTCCACAAGGTATCACAAAATAAAACTCCTTACACAAGAGAGAAGCTCATAGTCTGACGGATAATGTATTAGCATGGGATGATGATTGGTTAACATATAGAAATCGGAGAGTTAGGATTAATGGATCATTATGATAAAAGTGTATCTGCTGGAGTACCACAGATATGTGTCCGATGGCATCAGTTATTTACAATTTTTACTGATACACCACAGAGAGCACAATACTATTTAATTGCTGGACCCGTTATTTTAAACTTTGTTAACCCAACATCAAATGACCACCTCTTTTCAGATAAAAAGATACAGTAATTAGGAATAGACAGACGTCATTCCGCACTCCAAACCTGTCCCACATTCCCACTGTCTCTTCCCGATCAAACTACTTATCAAACCCAGCCTCTGCTGCTGTCTCAGGAAGAGAATACCTGATAGCATAACACCACACGCGAATTAGAAAAGGAGCAGAATTAGGCCATTCGACCCATCGAGTCTGATATGTCGTTCAATAATTTCTTATATGTTCCTCAACCTCATTCTCTGCCTTTTGCCTAGAATCCTTGATCCCCTTATAAATCAAAAATTGATCTATTTTGTCTTAATGAGACGAGTGTCTGTGTTGTGTCCATCTGTTAGTTATATGCCTACGTCTGTCTGTGTACCTGCCTGTGTATTTCTATCTGTGTTTGTTTCTATTGTGTGTGACTGTATATGTCTTTGTGTACTTCTATGTGTGTGTGTGTGCTTGTTTTCTTGTACATATTGTACATGTTAGTATTTTGGGGTATTTACCATTATTTCTATGTAATTCTATGCCTGCATCTCTGTGCAGTGAGGTATCTGTTTTTTTTTGGGAGTGAGAGACCTGTGTCCTATTCCAGGCTGTTTCTCCTGGAATGGGAGAAAGGGAAGGTGTGTGTGTGTGTGTGTTTGTGTGTGTGTGTGTGTGTGTGTGGTGGGGTGGTCATTGGCCCAGCTGTTAGTGCTGGTCCAGGTGGGGCGACATGGTGAGGTGTCCTCAGTGAGTCAGTCCACAGTGTTGTATTCATTCCTTATTAGTGTGGAGGCTATTGCATAAGTGACAGAGAAAGTGAGCGAAGCAAGTTCAATAGTGAATTCAATAGTGAGAGTGTTAGTGCCTGAGCCTTATTTGGAGATAGAGCTTGAGCCTTGTTCGGGGGTAAGGGCTATAACAGGTGTACAGTGAGTGTGAGGGAGCAGACAGAATACAGTGACAGAGCGGGGAAGATTATTGATGCTTGTCCTGTATTGTTGGACAATTATTCAGATCATCCCAGCATCGAGATGAGCTTCCCCGAATGTCTTGTCCAAGTCTATCATTAATAACGACACAGACCATGTCCCCCATCTTTCACAGGATCAGTTTAGGTAGAGCTTACAAATAGCTTACAAGAAGCAAATATTGGTGTTTTATATATCTAAACCAAAACGGTAGCAGAAAGTGTGAACACCATGTGCTCTGGAAATTACACATGCAAGTGTTGTGAATACTGCAGTCTTATTGGATGGTCTCAAGTTGTATTTAAACTGCGTTAACTAAGTGACTGCACATGCTGTGAAAAATTAATTCCATAAGTGTATCTGAGGTGGGTTGAAGTGTATGTTGTGAACCAAACTAGAGAGCTGGTTATTTCGGAGTTGGTTTTGTGTGGTAAGAAAGACTAATTACGAACTTTACTCTGAAGCAGCTTTTGAGGAATAGTGACGTTAATAAGGTGCATTTTACATGGCGTCCGCATACAATATCAAATGTGTGAACATTCTCGTCAAACATCATGGAAGCCTGGAGGGTAGAGGGTCTAGTTCACTCCAGTAAATTTCGAAAGGACAATATAACATTCAGTGGGAGACAAGCAATGGTTGTTCAAGTCATAGAGTCCTACAGCACGGACTCAGGTCCTTCAGCTCAACGTGGTCGATCCTGAACAAAATGTCCATTCACACCAACCCATTTCCCTGCCATTCCCCTGTATCCTTCTAATTCTTTCCTATCCGTGTATTTGTCCAAACGCCTTTTAAATGTTGTTAATGTATCCACGTCAACCCCTGCCAGCTCATTCCATATGCATACCAAGATGTGTGTAAAGATCATTGTTCATCAGTTTCCCTTTTATTCTTACCCCCTGGCCCTCTAGTCCATGATTGCTGTCCAACCCTGGGAAGAAAGGACTGGGTGCATTCATGCCGCCTGTGATCTTTTAAGCGGATTGGAGAGTGGCTAATGTTGTACCACTTTTTAAGAAAGGTGGGAGAGAGAAAGCAGAAAATTATAGACCAGTTAGTCTAACCTCAGTGGTGGGAAAGATGCTGGAGTCTATTATAAAGGATGAAATTACGACACATCTGGATAGTAGTAACAGGATAGGTCAGAGTTAACATGGATTTATGAAGGGGAAATCATACTTGACTAATCTTCTGGAATTTTTTGCGGATATAACCCCGAAGATGGACGAGGGAGATCCAGTAGATGTAGTGTACCTGGACTTTCAGAAAGCTTTTGATAAAGTCCCACACAGGAGGTTAGTGAGCAAAACTAGGGTGCATGGTATTGGGGGCAAAGTACTAACTTGGATTGAAAGTTGGTTGGCTGACAGGAAACAAAGAGTATTGATAAACGGCTCCATTTCAGAATGCCAGGCGGTGAACAGTAGGTTGCCACAGGGGTCAGTGCTGGGACCGCAACTTTTTACAATATATATTAATGATATAGAAGATGGTATTAGTAATAACATTAGCAAATTTGCTGATGATACTAAGTTGGGTGGCAGGGTGAAGTGTGAGGAGCATGTTAGGAGGTTACAGGGTGACCTGGACAGGTTAGGTGAGTGGTCAGATGCATGGCAAATGCAGTTTAATGTGGATAAATGTATGGCTATTCACTTTGGTGGCAAGAACAGGAAGGCAGATTACTATCTAAATGAAATCAATTTAGGTAAAGGGGCAGTACAAAGAGATTTGGGTGTTTTTGCACACCAGTCAATGAAGGCAAGCTTGCAGGTATAGCAGGTAGTGAAGAAGGCTAATAGCATGCTGGCCTTCATAACAAGAGGGATTGAGTATAGAAGCAAAGAAGTTCTTCTGCAGCTCTACAGGGCCCTGGTGAGACCACGCCTGGAGTATTGTGTGCAGTTTTGGTCTCCAAATGTGAGGAAAGACATTTTGGCTATTGAGGTAGTGCAGCGTAGGTTTACAAAGTCAATTCCTGGAATGACGGGACTACCTTACACTGAAAGACTGGAGCGATTGGGCTTGTATACCCTTGAGTTTAGAAGACTGCGAGGGGATCTGATTGAGACATATAAGATTATTAAAGGATTGGACACTGTGGAGGCAGGAAACATGTTTCTGCTGATGGGTGAATGCCGAACCAGAGGACACAGCTTAAAAATATGGGATAGACCATTTAGGACAGAGATGAGGAGAAACTTCTTCACCCAGAGAGTGGTGGCTGTTGGAATGCTCTGCCCCAGAGGGCAGTGGAGGCCCAGTCTCTGGATTCAATTAAGAAAGAGTTGGATAGAGCTCTCAAGGATAGTGGAATCATGGAATATGGAGATAAGGCAGGAACAGGATACTGATTAAGGATGATCAGCCATGATCATATTGAATGCTGGTGGAGGTTCGAAGGGCAGAATGGCTTACTCCTGCACCTATTGTCGATTTGCTATTGTGTATTGTATATAAGAACCCTCTCAGTCTCATATACTGTAAAGTAAAAAGTCCTAACTTGTACAACCTCTCCCTAAAACCCAGACTATTAAGACCCTGGCAACATTCTTGTAACTTTCTTCTGCACTCTTTCCAGTTTAATAACATTTTTCCTGTAGCAAAGTGAACAAAACTGATCATGAGGCTTCACATAATGTCTCACCAGCGTCCTGTATAACTGCGCCGTAACTCCTCAACTTTGATACTCAGTGCTCTGATTGATGAAGGCCAGAGTGCCAAAAGCCTTCTTCACTGTTCTGTCTACCTGTGAATCAATTTGCAGGGCACCGTGCACCTGAACTCCAAGGTCCCTCTGCTCCACTACACTCCTTAAGGCCCAACCATTCACCATGAAACTACAACCTTGACTCGACTTTCTAAAATGCAAGAATTTACACCGATCTGTATTAAACTGAATTTACCATTTCTCAGCCCAATTCTCCAGCTGATCAAAGTACTGCTGAAATTTCTGAAATTCCTGATCACCTTCCTCACTCTCCATGATGCTGCCTATTTTAGTGTCGTCATCAAACTTACAAATCATGCCTGTGCATTCTCATCTGGATCATAGATGTATGTAATAGGCAAATTATATATATATATATATATATATGTATATAACATATTGCATACATCTATGATGTGGATGAGAGAATATATATATAATATACATATATATAGAAACAAACGATATTCACAGCACCAACCCCTGAAGTATTTCACTATTCAGTGGTCTCCAGTCCGACAAGCATCCTTCCTATATTACCCTCTGCTTCCTAACACCAAGCCAATTGTATAACTAATTTACCAGCTCCCCCTGGATTCCAAGCAATCACACATTCCAGAGTAGCTGATCTTCTGTAACCTTATCAAAAGCCTTATTGAAAACCATATTGGCTATGTATATCATTCTCCCCTCATCACTTTTCCTCGTCACTTCATCAAAGCACTGTAATAAGTTTGAGAGCCATGATCTCTCTTGCACAAAACCATGCTGACTGCTGCTAATCAAACCCTGTCTTTCATGTGCATGTACAGAGGAACCAATATTGTCGAAATATCAATTATCTAAAATTTGGATTATCCGAAGGGGACCTCAAGGTCCCGAAAGAAACATTATGCCTTTCAACCTTGACTGTGTCTTTTGTTTGTAGGTACAATGATTTAAAAAAGCTTGTCTTACTAAAATGCTGCCAAGAACAGTCCAGGCACCGTCTCCAAAAGACTGAGCTCCAGCCTTCTCTCTCTCTCTCTCTCACCCCACAGTTTCCCTGGAGTTCTACACAGGGGTTTACCCGAAACCCCCCTCCCCTGGATAACTGTGCCAACATTGTCCTGTATACTGCAAAGGTGGAACCTGTCAAAACGTATGTGTGTGTGTGTGTGTGTGCTATTTGAAGACTTACCCCACAAAGACAGCAGCAGCAGCAGTCTTGTTGGTGTACAGTCCGGCTGCCCCGGGGGAGGTGGTTGTGGATACCGGTTTGGGGGTTCTGGGCTAGGGACGGATGGGGGCACGGACGGAAGTCCAAAGATGGGTAGGGATGGTTGGCTGTGTGGGGTTTGGGGATGCGGGTTTGGGAGCACAGGATTAGAGGCGTGCGGGGCTGTGGATGGGAGTTGGGCGTGCA
>NC_057717.1:12329293-12374900 GCF_004010195.1 Chiloscyllium plagiosum
GGAGTGGACGGGGTTGTCGGCGGGCGGGGGGCAGGGTGGGAGTGGACAGGGTTCGGGGTGGGCGGAGCATAGATGGGGCAGGGTGGGAGCGGACAAGGCAGCGACGGAGCAGACGTGGCGTGAGGTCTCACACGCAGTGTGCTTTTGCCTTGTCTCCAGAATGGGGAGCAGACTTCACAGAAAATTCCGAGCCCCAGAGTAGATCAATTAACCGAATGATCAATTATCTAATTGAAATAGTGCTCCATCCATCTCAATCAGATAATCGAGGTTCCTCTGTGTATCTTATATCTCAGAATCTTCTCAAGGAAGTATCTACTACAGAACTTAGTTCAACTGGTCTATAGCTCCCAGGTTTATCTTTGTAGCCCTCCTTGAATAAGGGCACAGTGAAGTTGGAAAAATACCAACCTGGGCTCCCGTAATTTCTTCTCTATCCACCTGCAGAGTTCCTGAATAGATCTGGTCAGGATAAGGAGATTTATAGAAGTACTGCAAAGTCAGAAAAATACGTCTCTTTCTTGAACTTAAAAACACCACAGGGTGAGTAAGTGACTTAGTGATGGTTAACGTAGCAAATTAAATATTGTATTAATCATAGGAAGTGACTTCAGAAGAATTCCAGAAATTGTGGAAACCTGAGAATTCTCAGAAACTGATGATCCAGAAAAGGAGGGCCATGAAGCTGATAAGGAAATCAAAAAGCGAACATGCACGCTAACAAACAGGAACACAAAGACTGCATCAATCTACTATCTATATTTCAAAGGAAACAACATAAAAGCAAGGTCAAATGTGGAAATTTGTAATCGGGAGAGGAGAGTTTATTATGGAGAACAAGGAAATGGCCAAGAAAATAACCAGTTACTTTGTATCTGTCTTCATGGAGGAAGATCCAGAAAATCACCCAGAAAACCAAATGATCAGATGGAGCTTATGGAACTAAAGACATAAAGCCAATTTATATCAGTAACTTGAAAATGTAACTAGATTGAGCATTGCTAAGTCTGACAAAACAGATTTACTTCGTATCAAAATGTCCAAAATAAGGCACCAATGGAAGTATTAACTGCACAGTTGATGACTGGTTTTATTTTCCTGTACATTCTGCAGAGACCGGAAGCCATTGTAGATAAATGGAAGGTAGTAATTGTGTTCCAAGCATTTTAAATGAATGGAAGGGATCCAAGCAAATATTTGTGATTCGGAGGAGCTGGTGTTGGATTGGGGTCAACAACGTTAAAAATCACACAACACCAGGCTATAGTCCAACAGGTTTAATTGGAGGCGCAAATTTTCAAAGTGCACAACCACCTGATGAAGAAGCAGCGCTTCGAAAGCTAGTACTAGCGAATAAACCTTTTGGACTGTAAGCTGGTTTTGTGTGATTTTTAACCTTGTCATTTATGGTTATCATAAATTTTGGAGATGAGAATGTGGAGGGGAGAGTGGGGGAGAGTGTGCTAAATCAGTTTGAGTTGGACACAAAGATTGGTCGGGTGGTTGGCAGTGAGGAGGAAGGCCTTATGTTGCAGGAAGATACAAACGGAATGGTCAGAAGTGCAGATCGATGGCAGATGGAATGTAATGCTGATAAATATGAGTTGATGCACTTTGGAAGAAGGAACCAGGCAGGGGAGGACTCAATGAATGGTAGCACACTAGGAATCTCAGAGGGTGCTTTTCCAAACATCCCTGAATGTGGCTGGACAGGTTAATAGTCGAGCTAAAAAGGCTTAGGAGTCGTAGACATAGATTATAAGAGTTATACAGGAGTTTGTTTAGAGCAAGATGGTTATGCAGTGTGCAGTTCAGGACACCACATTATGAAAGGATGTCATTACACTGAGGGGGGTGGGATTTGGTGGGGATTCACCAGGATGTTCCCTGGTATGGAGCGAATCAGCTATGGAGAGAGGCTGGATAAGGTCGTGTTGTTTACTTTGGAGCAGAGGAGGCTGAGGGGACTTGAGTCAGAAGGGTAAGATTACGAGGGGCATGGACAGAGTGGATAGACAGCAGCTGTTCCTTTTAGTCAAGAACAAGGGAGCGAGTGAAGTACTTGAGGTTTAGAGAAAATTTAAAGTTATTTTGTCACCCAGAAGATGTTGGGGTCCGAAAGAGAGAGAATGGTTGTTACAGGTAACTCCACAACAATTACAAAGTACTTGGATGAGTTTTTGCAGTATCATAACATGCCTGGTTCTGGGCCTCATGTCAGAAAGTGGGATTAATGTAGATCGTGCAGTATTTCGGACGATATAGAGTCTGTGTTTCTGTGATTGTATGATTGTGGAATGCTCATCATTAAACTGTTTAAGACAGAAATTGATGCTTTTCCGAAGAGTATATCAATGAGAGTTATACAAGTGAACTGTAATAGCTTCTAAAGATATGCTAATGTGAAAGTTAAGATAAAGCAATTGCAGATTATTACAGTCTGAAACAGAGAATAGAGAACAGGGAAATGGCAGAACTATGAAGCAACTACTTTATTCTGTCCTCAAAGAAGATACCAAAGCAAAAAAAGCTTCCCAGCAATACCATGAAACTTTAGTCTGGTGAGAAAAAGAGAATAGAATGAAATTAGCAACTAAACAGTTCGAGACAAAGCATTGGAACAGCACATAATGGGCATAGACAAAGTCAACATAGATTTGTGAAATGTGAATCATATTTGAGAAAGTGAATTTTAGCATAATTATGGAGAAGCTATTAATGCAATATGATTGGATTTTCAGAAATATTTTTGATAAAGCCCCAAGCCTATTTTGCAAATTTGAATCCTATCGGACTGGGGCTAATATATGGTCATGGTTTTATAATGGGAGATCTGGCAGGAAACAGTGAGTAGGAATAAAACATTTTTTTTAAGAATGGAAGGCTTGGAGGATATAGCAAGGATCCAGCTATTCCTAATACACATCATATCTTTGGCTGAGCGGCTCAAATGCAATATTCCCAAGTCTGCTGATGGCATTAAACGATGTTGGATTGTGTGTGGGTGAGCAGGATGTAAAAAAGCTCCAAAGTGATTGCAACAACTGGAGTGACTGGGCAACTATGTGACAGATGGAGAGCAATGGGGGGAGATGTAACCTTGTGCACTTTGTTGAGAACAATAGAATGCCAGTCTATCAATTGAAAATGGATTGATTAAAAATATTGATCGATAAGGAACTTAAGCTGCATTTTTGTTTCCTTCTGCGCCGACCTGTGAAGGCCATGCAGGGCTGTGAGTTCTGAAACCAGAAGACAATACTGGGAATGGCACTGCCACACTGACCAGTGTGCATAGATCCACCAAGTGGGTAGCTGTAACATTGAAAAGGATTTGGATCTCCTTGTGCACCAGTCACTGAAAGCAATATTGCAGGAACAGAAAGCAGTTTGGAAGATAAATGGTGTGTTGACCTTCATTTCAGGAGTATTTGAGTACAGGAGTAAGGATGTCTTACTGCAAATGTACAGGCCCTTGGCGAGATCCCATCTCTAACATTGTGCAGTATTTTGTGCGGTTGTGCTCTCCTTACCAATGAAGGACAAACCTGACATCGAGGTAGAGCAGTGAATGATGACCAGACTGATCTCTGGGAAGACAGGCTTGTTGTGGGAACAGCGTTTGAGATGACTGGGCCTGTATTCCATGGGGTTTAGGAAAATGAGTGGTGATCTCAGTGAAATATCTAAAATTCTGAAAGGGTGAGACAGATTGGAAGCAGGGATGATAATTCCCCTGACTGGGACGTCAAAAAACAAAGGGCCACAACATTAGGTACAGACAGGCCACTCTGCATTGAGATGAGAATAAATATCTTCACTCAGAGACTGCTGAACTTGGTGAATTTTCTGGCACATAAGGCCATGGAAGCCAAGGCACTGAATATAAATGAGGATATCTGGAAATTAAAGGGATAGACAAAGAGCATGAGTATTGTGTGACGATAGAGGATCAGATATCATTCCAGGCTTTTCTCCAATAACACGGTAGTTGGATTCCTGTGGAATACTGTGTTGTAGAAAATAATGCAGTATTAATAATGCGGACTTTGGGAAAAAGTGGGGAAGGGGCAAAACCCCCCAAAAAAGTCAGTGAAAACCAAAAATTTAAGTTTATCTAATACACGCGAGCATAGTCAAAGAAAATCTTTAAATCATATATTGTAATGAAACAATGCTGTAAATGTTGCACTTTCACACTAAAGTCACTTATTTCAGCACTGTACCTTTCACCAAGCTCTTCGCCAGAAAGTGTGTGAGCCGACTGACCACATGATGCTGACATGGAATTCCGGTTTGAAATAAAGGTCCTTCTAAATGTAGATACAATTTCTAGTTTCAGTCTCAGTTTCAAGGCTTGCAGAGGAGATTACATTCCTGCTTTAGTGAACACACTGAGGTTGCATTTTGCAGACAGAGGATCCTGAGGCTGGGTTTTGCTGTTCAGCTTTTTCGTGGATGGAATTGCGTTACAATGAATGGGAGCTCGCTTTATAAAAAGGATGTGCAATTCACGAATTGTGTTGAAGACAAGCTGTGTTTAATAAACATGCGTTATCGGAGAACTGCCTGTATACTGAAGGGAGGATCAAAATTGATGGAACAAAGCAACTACAGCAGTTCCCCTTTTATATATCCCAATGTTTGAACATGTTAAGTGATATGAAATATCCTCAGGGCAAATCGCACTGAGGAGATTTTCTCCACTGTCTAGAATGGGAGATGCTCAATGTATTGAATGACATCCTTGTTGTCACAAGCTCTCAGACGTTCGGAAGGAGGTCTCTGCAGGGACGTCAGGGCTGTGTTTTCAACTCCCATTTCCAACAACAAGGCTCTGTCCCGGCTTATCCTTTAAGAACGATGAGCAGTTTGATAGACAAAGAGCATGAGTATTGTGTGACGATAGAGTCTTGCTTGCAAGTTTCAGAGACCATTGAAGAGTTTATCACATGTCTGTGTGTCTGGGGTCACTTTTAGGCAGACCAGGAAAGCACGGGATACTCACATCCTGAAAGTACACTGGGGAAGGAAAATGATGTTTACAATCGACATTGGCTTCAAGGTCACTATTCCTGACAGCAGATTTTAGATCTCGATATTTTATTAATTGTTTTTAACTTTCACCAGCTGCCAGAACATTAGCCTGGTCTGGATTTGTAATCCAGAGGCATTTCCACAACAGCACTGTCTCCACATGGGGACCTGTCGGAAACCACACTGAACATGTTATTCCTGTGCTGCTTGACAACTCTGTCAAAAAGTACTCCCGCTAATGTGACTATCGTGATCGGACAGAGGGGGTGGTAATTGGACAGATTGTAGTTATTCCCTCTTAGGGGACTGGATGTAGTTGAGTCAGTTTCCACATTGCCAGAAAGGAGTCAGAGTTGGAGCTGGAATGAAAAAGCTTCCCTCGGGACACGGCTTGTTGTACAGCGCAAGTCTTCAGTCCCATAGCAGGAATGGTGTCAGGGCCCATTGCCTTTGTCGTATCTATTATGTTAAGCTGATTAAAGACTGCCATCTGTGATTCTGAGGGCATCATGATGATGGTGAGGTGGATCATCCACTCAACACTCCTGGCTGAGGATGGTGCAGACACTATATCCTTATCTTTTTACACTGATGTACAGAGCAGTTGCACTATTTCGGATGGAGATACTTGTGGAGTCCTCTCCTCCAGTGAGTTGTTTAATAGTCCATTGACATTTATAATTGGATGTGGCAGGACTGCAAAGCTTAGATCTGATCTCTTGGTCATGTGATAATTTTGCCATCTCTATCAGATGTCAGTCCTGCTATTTGGAATGTAAGCGGTCAAGTACCATACCTTTAATGGTTTGTCATCAGGTTTAGGTACACATGGTTCTGACTCTGGTATGTTCACCCACGCTCCTGACTGAACCATGGATCAGTTTGATGGTAATGGTAGATTGAGAGATTATCCCAGTTTGTGATTGAACGCAATTCTGCTGCTGCTGCTGTGATCTACATCATCACATGGATGCCCAGTTTGAGCTGCAGTATCTGTAATTCAATTCTAGTGACTGTCTTTGTGAATCATCCCAGAAACCCCTGCCATTGCTGCTCCATCGTCTCCCTGCATATCTCCCTTTCCTAATTCCAGGTTCTCCCTCTCCAATTACAGAGCATATTCTCTCACATTATGGTCCCTCACCACATCACCTTAAGCTCTTTGATCCAGTCTACCTTCCCTGCACTAGTATAAAGCTGCGTTTTGTGCTGCCACTTTGCCTCTGGTCTCAGTGTGGCTCGGCCTCTCCATTCATGCTGTTTTACACCTGCCACTCACATCTCATTCCCGTCAGTTTCCTTCTTGGAGTAAACCATATTGAAAACACGTCTCCCCCTTTGCCCTGAATTCACACTGTGATACAAATTTCAAAAAGTATACTCAACCTTCACCTCACTCTGCTAAAGGTAGCTGCATGCTTACCGTGTGGTATAAGAATTCCCTTCGTTACATAGATCTGGCCAGAGATACGTTTTCACTGTAGAGGTCATCACCCCCATTAGACAAAGGAATTCAGGTGTTTGATGTCGTTTTGGTACTAGTAAGCGTTTTCTGCTGCCTTGGTAATGTAACATGGATAAAAACCAATCACAGTATGAGGTTTGGGCTGAGTGTTGTGTACTTGTCATTTTTAATATCATTTCAAATTTGCAGCGCTTATCTTTAAATGTTTGTTCTTGAAGTTAGTATCAGATGTCGTGTCGGTGGTTGAGGGATGACATTATAGAAGCTTATGAAATCATGAAAGGCATGGATAAGGTGAATAGGCAAGGTCTTTTCTTACAGGATAGGGAAGTTCAAACAGAGAGGACACAGCTTTAAGGTGAAAAGGGCAAGGTTTAAAATGGACAATGGGTCAGGATTTTCATGAAGATAGTGGTGTGTATATGGAATGAGCTGCCAGAGGAAGAGTGGCAGATGCAAGTACAGTTGCAACATTTCAAAGATGTTTTAACAAACATATGAATGGGAAACATTTAGTGTCATATAGGCCAAGTGCAAGCAGATGGGACGAACTTAGTTTGAAAAACCCGGTCGGCATTGGCAAGTTGGATCAAAGGGTGTATTTGTGCTCTCGATGACTGTATGAATCTAGAAAGCAAGGGAAAAGGAAGAAAGATATGATGTAAGTAAATTAACAACAAACATAAAAACAAGCTCCACAAGCTTTTCCGTGTATATATTTAAAAAAGCTTTCAAGATGGGTGTGCGACCGAAGTTAGAAATTAAGTCAGCAGAGTATATTGAGGACATTTGGAGGGTGTGACTGAGGAACTGGCTACAGGGAACAAATAATTTACACCAGCATTTTACATCATTCCTCACAGGGACTGGAAGTATTTCAATGATATAAACAAAATGGTAATAGGAGGGAAGCTCTTGAACTGTCTCTAAAAAAAACGAACAAAGTTTTTAACAAACAGATAAGAGTTAGAGAAGACAAGTAATCAATAATTCATACCTGGTTTTAAAAGAAGTGGTGACAGACTGACTAGTGGTACTGTGTGAGATATTCCATTATTCTGTGGATTTCAGGAGTGTTCCAGCGAAACTGGAGACCCTCCAATGTGACGCTTGCCTTCAAGAAAGGAGCGAGACAGAAAGCAGGAACCATTTAGCCTCACCATTATTGCTGGGAATCTGCGAGAGTGTTATTTAGGAAGGAATTGCAGCACATTTAGAAAAGCTTCACTCAGAAAAGGAAACTATATTTTGCCTGTAAAATCATGTAAGTCTTATTTTCTCCAGAGATTCCTGCGAATGTAATATGCGGACGTGATGAAGCAGATGTAAACACGAGGCTTTCCAAAGATTTTCCACAAGGTATCACAAAATCAAAGTTCTTATACAAGACAGCGGCTCATAGTATGATGAATAATGTATTATCATGGGATGACGGTTGGTTAACACATATAAATCGGAGAGTCAGGATTAATGGATGTTTATGATAAAATGTCCTGGAGTAAAAATAACTGCAGTACCACAAATATCAGTCCAATGGCCAAAGTAATTCGCAATCTATACTGATAGTCTGATGGGGGAGCTGAGTGCAATATACATACGAGTTTGTGGATGACACTGAGAACCAAAAGGCAGGTTGTTATTTAATTAAGAGGACAGACAAAAAAGGAGCAGTACAAAGGGATTGGAGTGTTCCTGTGTCTGAAACATAACGTCAGCATGCTGATGCAGCAAGTAACTAGGTTGGTGCATCAGGCGGGTTGCTGGGATGAAAGGGTTGAATTATTGAGTACATCTAAAATGGAGAGGCGATTATTCATTGTGGTTGAAATGAATGAGGCTGATATTACTGAAATGTACAAGATACAGAGTGGGCTTGACAAGTTGGATGTGCTTCCACACCTGGTCAGAGTATCGAACTCTGGGACATAGATACAGAACAGGAGGTGTTGATTTCATTCTGAGATGCAAAAAAAAAAGGTCTTCTTTCAGAAAGTAGTGAATGTCTGGATTTCCCTAACCCAGAGAGTTGTGGGGGCTGGGTCACTGACTGTATTTACAGACAGGGCGGATTGTTTTCTGACGTAACAGCATTTTGAGGGATACAAGGTGTTAGCAGGAAAGTGGGGTTCATCCATGGAGTGGATCAGCGTGTACCTATTGAATGACTGTGCAGGCTTGAGAGGCCGAATAACCTGCTCCTGCTCCTATTTTGTAATTTCTCATGTCTGCTTTTGGAAAGTAATTGGTATTTTACTGGAAGTTGTTTTGTACAATGTTCCATTCAGGTAGAGCAGAGGATTTCTTTGAGTTAACCCTGGGTAGGGTATGGGGGCTGTATTCACAGTGAATCTGGGTCTGTTACATGACCCACATCTCGAGTAGAAGTTACAGAGAAGGGAAGCCTGAATATCGGAATTCGGGGTGGAGGGTCAACTCCTGACTGAGGAGAAAGTGAGGTCTGCAGACGCTGGAGATCAAAGCTGAAACTTTATTGCTGGAACAGCACAGCAGGTCAGGCAGCATCTAGGGAACAGAAGATTCGACGTTTCGGGCACATGCCCTTCTTCAGGAATGAGCACTCTCTGCTCATTCCTGAAGAAGGGCATGTGCCCGAAACGTCGAATCTTCTGTTCCCTAGATGCTGCCTGACCTGCTGTGCTGTTCCAGCAATAAAGTTTCAACCAACTCCTGACTGAGCCTGGATTTTCCAAGTTCATTTCCCAAACTACACATAACTATTGGAGTGGCCTCAATCTGCCCCTGTGTAGCAGGTCTGAAGGGCTGAATGGAACATTAGAACACAGTGCTGAGGGACACGAGAGTGCCATTCGGCCCTTTGACGCTCCTCCACCAGTAAATATGTGGCTCATCTCATTGTGGTCCTAGCTGCACTTTTCTAAACATGCACCATTATCCCTGATTCAACTGTCCGTGGAATATCAAACGAATGATCCTTGATAAAGAATAAAGATTCAACCCTTCTAAATTTCTGGGAAAGAGAATTCCCACTTGAATGAAATCCCACTTTGTAAATTTCTCCTCATTTCGGTTCTGACTGAGATTGGAGGGTGTCGCTGTTTCCTTTTCTAGTCCCACTCCTCCACTGCTCGCAACACATTTTAAATGTAACCAGGTTGTTGATATGGCCAATGATAAAGTTCTCAGACTGGGTCATGTTCAGTGATAGGAACAAGTTAGACAGATTTCTTTCGTCAGACAAAAGTAACGAATAGAGCTAACGAAGGAGCATGGTGGACCTGTGGTTCGCACATTACCAAGGAGTTGGGTTCAATTCCAAAGTCGAGCGACCATCTGTGTGGAGTTTGAACATTCTCCACGTGTCTGTTTTGCTTTCCTCCCATTGCTCGAGTTTCCTCCCACAGTACAAAGATATGCAGCTTAGAGTGGATTGGTCATGCTAAATCTCCCACATTGCCCAGGGATGTTTGGGTTAGGTGGGTTAGTCATGGGACGTGCAGGATTACATGGAGTGAGTCGGAGGGCAGGTCTGGATGGGATGCTGCTCGGTGGGTCGGTGTGGACATGATGGGCAGAATGTCCTGCTTCCACACTGTCGAGGTTCTCTGACAATGGCAACGAGTTTGGACTATACAAACACCCAGTGGATGTCGACCTGCTCCACTCTCCTCATAGTCTTGTATTTTTCAATAATATCACCTCTCATTCCAAGACTAACCTGTTAAAGCCTCCATAATATCAGCCTTTCATCCGTGGAATACGTGAAGTGAAACATCCCTAAACTGCTTCCAATGTAAGTATATCCTTTCTCCGGTAAGGCGACAAAAAAAAATCTTACACACAGATGAGGTTAATTTTTGTTTCTCGTTGTTGTAAGACTTTGGAACTCACTTCCCCGCAGAACATTGGAGGCAGAGATATTGAATATTTTTTGAGGCACAGACAGAAGGTTATAAATAACAACTGAGTGAAAGATTATTGGGGAATGGGCAGGAAAGTGCAGTGTGGGGGAAATGCTGACTGTGGTACAAAATCACACTGCTGCAGAACATCCAGGAATACAATGCAACCCGAAATGATAACACAGGTAAATTTTAAAATGATAACAGTGATAAAATAGAGTTCCAACGGATCATTAGAGACAGACCACTCATAGTGGTTTAAACTGAGGATCTGCACACCTCGGTGACAGAGTGAGGGCGAGTGAGCGTCCCCTTCATGGTAACCTCTGACAGTGTGGAGAGTTGAACCTGCGCTGCTGGCCTCCCTCTGCATCACAAACCAGCCATCCAGCCAACTGAGTGGGAGACTGTGTAACTGTTAGAGACAGAAACAATCACAGACAAAGGGCAAGAGAAACTTTCATAACAAGGATAAAAGTACAATTCAGATAACGGTGAAGATAATGTCTGAGGATCAAAACGTTCTCCGCTCGTAATTGTAATTTAAAACGAGACAACTGTTTCGAAGTTGTCTCTGGCTGAATACAATGAGTGAGACAAGTGAAATCACTACAATTATAAATGTGATTGGATGTCGATAACCATAAAATAAGTGCATATATTGACTGGTCCGCGTAAAATGTACTTTTCATTACGTATAAGCATAAAGCCGATGGAATATATTTCAAGAGAGTCCATTCCCATGGGAAATGCTCTCAAACAGGCATTTCAAGTAAACCGGGGTAAAAGTGCCTCAAGTGTTGTCTGCTCAGCGACAGGAACCCATGGGGTTGAATGAATGAAATTTCTTGTAACATGGAGCTGAGAAAACCATCTGATCAGCCGCAATCTTATTAAATGCTAAAGCATGTTTGAAGCGATGATTGGCCTCATGGTGGATTTGAACTGTATGTGATTTGAGAAGCGTGCATCTTTACTCATTCGCCTTCTGTTACCTCCTGGGGCATTGACATTTTCCTGAAAATGCGAATTATTTGGAACATTATCTGGAGCATTCCAGATTTGGCCCCCTCCATAATATTCTATCACCATGTGGCAGTATTGCAAAGGCAACAGAACGAGAGAGAGTGAGAGAGAGCGGGGGGTGGAAACGTGTTGCATGCAGTAATGAAAGAGGTGGAGCACAAGCCTTGTTAAGGCAGTTCCGTAAGTGCGAGGGTGCAGATACAATATGGTGACCCTTATCCTGGCAGAGTAGGGAAGTTAATTGATCCTTGTAGTGTATTGCGGGACATTTTCTCAGGCAGCAGAAACTGCACTGAGCTGTGTGGTGAGTTCAGACCATGCTCGGTGGGTCTGATGGTGCAGCCTCCTCTGGAATGAGAATGGTCCCCCTCTGTACTAGCCCATGCACCAGGATCTCCATACACCTGTTGAAAAAGCATGGTGTAATTGCCCCTTATCTGCCCTGCTCAGG
This sequence comes from Chiloscyllium plagiosum, assembly GCF_004010195.1. Lineage (NCBI taxonomy): Eukaryota > Metazoa > Chordata > Chondrichthyes > Orectolobiformes > Hemiscylliidae > Chiloscyllium > Chiloscyllium plagiosum. Next base: position 12,341,154 of record NC_057717.1, read on the forward strand.
GTAAACTGTGCAGGACAGCTCCACACTGAGAAAGCTCAACTGTGTGTCCATTGGCCTTTTAAAGATGGCACCATTGTCAGGGATCACGGAATAACCAGGGGTATCCGGGCGTTGGTAAGTACTTCCAGCAATGATGGGTGGGAGAATTGGGCTGGCATTGAATGAGATGGACACCATAGGGTGGGGTGGGTAGTTAATGAGGTGAGTCTGATAAGATAGTACCAGGAAATAGCTCGGCCTCGTGCAGACAATCTCTCTGTCATACTTAATGAAAATGGCACTGAGACAAATTATTGTTCGATTAAGCCCAGTGAGTCGAAGACTCTATTGACAACGCTCCCAGTTACAAAGCTGCAGAACAAATGCTCAGCCAATATTTTCCATCACTTGAAGAGACACCAGCATCCCGTTCATCCATCATTCCTGGGAATACTGTTTCATGTTGCATGATACTGTCGAAATATCTTCATTTCAGCATTCTGAAACCTGTGATCTCACATGATTTTTTTTCGCAATCTCCTTTTCTCGTTTTTCCAAAATCCTTTTGTTTGTTGGTACTTAAAAAGATTCCCCCACCATCTGTCTCTGACAGGGACGAGGGAATTGGAAAAATGGACTATGCAATTAAGATTCTATGTCAGAGTGATAATGCAACTGGACGGGCAATTCAGAGGCACAGGCTATGACTCCAATGGCAGTGTTTAATGTCCGACCACAACCGATAACAGAGCTTAAATTCGAATGACAAAAGTTGTAATGAAACTAATTTCACTCATGGAAAACAGAAACCATCAGGATTTACTTTATTTTTCACTGAAAGGCTTTGGTCAAGAAAGTTAACATTATTGCCCAGTCTGAACTAAGTTTGTCTTCAGACTCACAACAAGGTGGTTGGCTCCATATTGTCTTGACAAATTACCTCACAATCAAGGGGAATTAGTGATGGACAACAGATGCTGCCCTTGCCAGTGATGCTGACACCCCGGCAAGCAGCAGCATTAAAAGTGAAATAAACCAAGAAACTGAGGACGCTGGAGATCTGAAATAAAATTCTCCAGCGTTTGAAAGTGTTGGAGAATCTCAACAGGTATGGCAGCATCTGCGAGGAGAAACACGGATAACCTTACGAGTCCAATGACCCTGCTTCACAACGGAAAGCAACTGGGAAATAATATTATTTATACAGGTATCAGGGATGGTTAAGTTGGAGGGAGAGGTGGGGCAAGGTTTGAATTGAATGGATGGAGAAATGGACTGGTAGAGAGAGAAAAAAGAAAAGCAAGCAAAGGTATTGCTGATGATGAACTGAAAGGAAAATAGAATGGACAGTTACTCTAACGTTTCCCCTTTTCCGAAATTCCTAAATATCACGTCTACTTAGGATGTCTGTTTAAAGTGATTTATGTTCCCAGTGACTGTCTTCTCTGAGTGTGATAATCTAGTCCATTGGCAATACTGGTGCTGCCCTTATAGTTGCTGAGATACAGAGAAACGCAATGTTACATTGTCAACTGCTTTAAACAGAGGAACTGTTACTGTGGGACTGTGCAGAGATATAACAGCTTTCTCATCCATGAAGAGAAACTGAGGAGTTGGAGGCGTTTTCAACACTGAATGGGTGCACCATGTATGTGGGGAATTGCCTTTCTCCTGTCCTTTGAAAGTTAGTGGAGGCTCTGTGGACACTTTGCAGCTGCTGGGGCCATTCAGGGAGACCAAAGGGTCTGGTTATCCAACTCTGGACACTGCAGTTACAGAGTGTCTGGTTCCATGATAAACAAACGGAGCTGAGACTACACAGAAGGGAAGCTCTGTTAACAGGAAGGAGCAAGGCACTGCACTATCCTCCCTGGAATTTCCAGGAACATTTGTCGAAGCTGGACCCATTCCAAGTGTAAAGTGTGAAACTAGTTTGTTTAAAATATGAGGTAATCACTGAGCTGTGTCCCCTCCTTCAGTATAACCTGTAGCCTCACACCAGAGACAGGACTGTATTGGCACTCAATGAAGTGAACTGGATTGATTCTGGAACATTACAGTCAGGGGTGGTGCCATATCCACCATCTCCGGAGTACAGTCCTCAGATGAATCACTAGCTGACAGAAGCCATCTGCCTGCTGACAGGAATACAGTTGTTCTGTCTCCACCGAGAAAGGTAACGAAACAAATTAGGAAACAGAGTGACTGGTGTAAAAGAGGAACTACCGGAAATTAGAATTAATAAAAAAGTATGTCTTTGAATGTCTCATTGAACTGAAGGTTTGTAAGGTGATGCATCTGATGAGCTACTTCCAAGAGTATTGAGGAGGTAGCAACAGAGCTAGTAAAAGAATTATTGATTATTCTTCAAAGCTGCTTGGATTCTGGAAATGATCCTACAGACTGGAAAGCAGCTATTGTGAGACTAAATATTTAAAACAGGAAAGAAAGAGAAAGCAGAAAACTATTTACTGGATTGCTTGAAGTCAGCTGTGAGAAATAAATAAGATTTTTTGTAGCCTTTTAAAAGAATTTGACTACTTAACACTTGGAGAATAATGATATGATTTGGTAGAGTCCGCCTTGATTCAGGAAAGGGCAATGATCTTTAATGAACCTGCTGGGGTTTGTGGACATTGCCCGTTGTGACGTCGAAAATAGAAAACCAGTTGGAGTGGAGTATTTGAATTTTCAGCAGACGTTTGACATGGTTGAATACGGGTGAGTGGGGAATGTTACTGTCCATGGGTATGTAGGGGTAGAATATATACCATATGGATTAAAAATTGGGTAATGGAGATACGAGAAGAATACTGTTTTTTCCTGGACTGAAGGCTTTATGGGTGGCAGACAGATCAGTGTTTGGGAAATAGCTGTTCACAAGCTATAAAAATGATTCAGATGTCAACAACAAATACCATCATGTACATTTATATTTATTAAATGGTGAGAGTTTGGGAAGGGATGCTTTTGAAAAGGACCTGGATGTTCTTGGTCATAATTCACTAAAATAATTCTTATGGGGCAGGAAGTAAATGGCATGTGGCTCTTCATGCAAAATGATTGTAGTGCCAGAGTTAGTATATCATTTCCAAAGGTAGTGTTTTGTTGAGAGAGTATTTGGTACATTGTGTACAGATCTGGTCTGCTTTAAAAATAATGATCTGCTTGTCAACGAGACAGTGCAAAGGCGTTTTGACCAGACTAAACTCTGGCATGAATATACCACCAGGAAAGAGTGCAGTAACTATGTGTTTAACCTGTAGCACGGAGAGAGAATAAGAGGTTGAATCTTGACGTTTATGGACGGACACTCATTATGCCTCAATCAGCTGAATAGGATGAAAATTCCATTCTTTTCATTGGATGTTTGATTCCCAATAGTTTACATGCATCTACAAAGTCCCCATGTCGATTAACAGGTTCATTCAGGTACAGGCTCTGAATGAACTCTGAACACTTTAATGCACAGTTACTAAGTGACACTGCGTTGAATGTCATTTTGTACACAATCCTGTCAGCACCCACAATACCTTAATTCTGAAACAGTTAGCCATTCCGCACAAGCTTCCAACCTCCATGGAGACCAAGGGTATGCTTTCTTGGAGATGGAAGACAACTTGGAGAATGGCTAAAAAAGTTGGCTTCATTCTGCCTGCCAGAAAACCAAGTTAAAGTAACACTTTGGAGCAGTCTATCTGTTCAGTCCCTGCTTCATTTGTTTGTGATATTGGAGCATCTCTGACACCTTCCTGATGCTGTGTCAGTGACTTGAGAAGCTGATTCACAGCTTCCTGTTCTTTTTTAATGACTCAGGTTATGCAATGGTCTCTTTGTGATCCTATGTAAGTGACATGTGGGAGCGAGCAAGTTTCTTCTCTTCCTGTGTAACAGGAAGGAGGGACTAAATGAGATATCATACGTCTTGCCGAGTAGTTGTGATGGGCTGAAAGACTTCTCTATATTCCTGTGAACCTAGATTGAAGTGTTGAATGAGCTCCTCCTTTTACTGTGGAAATGTACAGTGCTGTTATACGAATGCTACCCAGACTTTAAGAGCACGATATTGAATGCTGTCCAGGTCTTGTTGCACATGAGCGCAGATTGCTTCAGGAGCTAAAGGGGGGTGGGGGGGTGCAACTTGTTCTGAACATTATGGAAACTTCAGTGAATATCCCCATTTCTGCTCAGTTTGCACTCAATGGGTTGAATGGCCTCCTCCCACACTATATCAATACTATGCTGATAAATTGGAGATGCCTGGGCTGAGGGAGCTACCCTGAGGATTTCTTGCAATGATGTCCCACGGCTGAGATGCTTGTTGCCTCTGATGATAGAGAACTTCGCTTGTGCTGTGAATGACACCAAACAGTGGAGAGTTCACAATCGATTCTCATTATGTGCGCTTTTGTTCAGGCTCCTTGATGTCTTCCTCAGTCTAATACTGAATTTGTCCATCTTGCATTATTGTTCACTTTCCGGTCTATGGCGCTCCATGTTGGACAGGGAGTTTAAGGAGCTTTGACACACGTCTTTGAAACTTGTACAAAACAAAAAATGCTGGAGAAACTCATCAGGTCTGGCTGCATCTGTGGAGACAGAGAAACAGAGATAATGTTTCAAGTCCAGCATGCCTCCTGTTCATAACTGAAAATGACTTTCTAATTCGTTGGCAAAAGCGGACGAAGGATGATGGGAAACAGGGCATGTGGAGATGCAATGGCAGGGAGGATTGGGCTTTTAATTGTGGTGAAAGAGGAACTGATGTAAAATGGGTGTAAATTAAATTGTGAATGGGAGAAATGGGTTGTCTCTATTCAGTACAAGATAAAGAAGACGGACAAAGAAATAAGGAGACCAGGAAGATGGGGAGACTAGGAAGCAAACTGTATGAAGAACGGATGACAGCCATAATGGGGTCAGGCTGTGAAGTTCTGAAATTGAAAATTAACTCCTATAGGTGGAAACGTACCAAATTGTAAAGTGAGGTATTGCTCGAGCTTGGGCTGTGCTTCACTGGAAGATTGCAGCAGCCCAGGATCAAAATGTTAGTATGAGAGCAAGGTAGGTTATTGAAATGGGAAGCAATGAGAGTGTCATGGTTATTCATACAGACAGAGTGCAAGTGTTCCTCAATACAGTCTCTGTTTGGTTTCCCCAATGTAAAGAAGACTGCATTGTGAGCACCAATGAGAGGAGACTGGATTGAAAGAGTACAAGTGAAATGTTGCTTCACCTGGGAGGAGTGCTTGGAGCCTTGGACAGTGAGGGAGGAAGAGGTGAATGAGCAAGTGTGGCAGCTTCTGCAATTGCATGGGAATTTGCCAGTAGGGAAGTGTTCAGGATGGTGGAGGGTGTCACAGAGGGAATAGTTACTGTGAAATGCTGACAGAGGACGGGAGGGGAAGATGTGTTTGATGGTGCTGTCCTGCTGGAGGTGTTTGAAGTGGCAGAGGATGATTCTGTGAATGTGGATTCTAGTGCAGTTGGAAGTGAGGACAAGGGGAGATCTATCAATGTTCTGGGAAGGAAGGGACGGAGTGAGGGAAGACCATGGGCAATGGGGTAGTTACAGCTGAAGGCCTTGTCCACTGGAGTTAGAGGAGTTCTGGTTTGATGGAAAAGGAGGTCACGTCAGAGGCTGCCCACTGGAATGAGGCACCACCAAACAGAAACAACAGAGACGGAGAAACTGGAAGAATGGAGTCAGCCTCCACTGATCATGTGTTCAGCCACATGCGTAAGTTCCCCCTGAATATTTGAAAAGAACCAGACATCTAAATGGAGGATTTCTGACTCACATCTGGTCTGAAGCATGATGTGGATACAGACCGATAGGAAGGTCAGTGGGTATACATGGGCAGATATTCAAGCCGATATCCCATAATGCTCAGAAGTTATTGTTTCTGTTCAAAAAGAAGGACTCGATAAGGAGATGAATCACCCAATGTTGACAAAAACTGTCAAGGAATGTATTCAATCACAATTTGATAAGTGTTAGTGTAGGGCCAGATTTAGGATATTTATTTTAGGGACCAGAAGCAGATGATAGGTATGAATTTGAGCTGTGCTTCCTGAATTACCCCCGAAACACCTGCCATTGCTGCTCCATCCTCTTCCCTGCTCGTCTGCCCTTCCTGATTCCAGGTTCTCCCTCTCCAATTGCAGAGCACATTCTCTCACATTATGGTCCCTATCCGCTTCACCTGAAGCTCTTTGTTCGAGTCTACCTTCCCGGCACTAGCATCAAGCTGCGTTTTGTGCTGCCACCTTGCCTCTGGTCTCAGTGTGGCTCGGCCTCTCCATTCATGCTTTTTGCACCTCCCACTCACATCTTACTCCGGAAAGTTTCCTTCTTGTCGTTAACCTTATTGAAAACACAGCTCCCTCTTTGCACTGAATTCACAGTGAATCCAAATTTTCAAAAGTATACTCAGCCTTCATCTCACTCTGCTAAAGGCAACTGCATGCTGTCCGTGTCGTATAACAATTCCTTTTCTCACAAATATTTGGTCAGAGAAACGTTATCAGTATAGAGAGTATCACCCCCTTTAGACAAAGGAATTCAGGTGCTTAACCTCTTCTTGGCACTAGTAAGTGTTTCCTCCTGCCTTAGTGTTGTAGCTGAAAATGTGTTGCTGGAAAAGTGCAGCAGGTCAGGCAGCATCCAAGGAACAGGAGAATCGATGGTTCGGGCATGAGCCCTTCTTCAGGACTAAAGGTTCCTGAAGAAGGGCTCATGCCCGAAACGTCGATTCTCCTGCTCCTTGGATGCTGCCAGACCTGCTGCGCTTTTCCAGCAACACATTTTCAGCTCTGATCTCCAGCATCTGCTGTCCTCACTTTCTCCTAGTTTCCTCCCAGTGTCCTAGTTTCCTCCCACAGACCAAAGGTATGCAGCTTAGAGTGGATTGGCCATGTTAGATTGCCCATAGTGCCCATGGATGTGTAGGTAAGATGGGTTAGTCATGAGAAATATAGGGTGACATGGGGGGCAGGTCTGTGTGCGATGCCGCTTGGTTAGTTGATGTGGATTCGATGGGCAGACTGGCTTGCTTCCACACTGTAGGGATTCTATGACAATTACAAAACAATTGGACTATGCAAACACCCAGTGGACATCTATCTGATCACCTCTCCACAAGGTTTTGTATGTATCAGTAAGTTCAGCTCTCATTCCAAGAGTAACTTGTTAAAGCCTTCATAGTATAAGCCCTTCATCTTGTAATATGTGAAGCGCAGCATATCTGATCTGTTTCCAATGTCATTATATCATTACTTAGGTTACGGATAAAGAAATTAATCTCGGATGATTTTTATGTTTGTTTTCTCAGTGTTGTGAGTCTTTGTAACTCTCTTTCCCACAGAGAATTGGAGACAGAGATATTGAAATTTTTTGAGGCACAGACGAAAGGTTCATAAATAACAATGGTGTCAAGGATTATTAGACAGGAATATGCAATGTGGGAGACATGCTGACAGTGGTACCAAATGACTCAGTTTCAAAACATCCAAGAATATAATGCAAAACAAAAATTAAAACACATAAAAATTTAAAATGCAAAAGTGATAGAATACAGTTCGAAAAGACCATGGGACTGCTCTGCCATTAGAGAGAGACCACTCATGGTGGTTTACCCTGAGGGTCACCAGATCTCGTGTGATGGGGTGAGGGTGATAAAGCGACCCCTTCATGGTAACCTCTGACAGGGGAATTGAAATTGCGCTGTTGACCTACCTCTGCATCACAAACCAGGCATCCAGTCAACTGAGTGGGAGACTGTGTAACTGTTACACACAGAAACGATCACAAACAAAGGGCAAGAGAAACTTTCATTAACAAGGAAAAAGGTACAGTGTAGATAACGGTCAAGATAACAGCTGAGGATAAAATCGTTCTCTGCTATAAATAGTATTGTTTAACGAGAAAATTGTTTAGAAGCTTTCTTAGGCTGAATACAATAATGTGAGACAAGTGAAATAATCAGAATTATTAATTGCAATTTGATATTCATCTCCATAAATAAGGGTATATTTTGATGGGTCTATGTAAAATGTGCTTGCCACTACATAAAAGTGTAAAGCAGATGGAATATATTGTTTGGAGAGTCCATCTCCATGGGAAATGTCCTCGAACAGGCGCTTGAAGAAAACAAGGGTAAAAGTGCCTGAGTGTCATCTGGTCAGTGACATGCGCCCAGAGGGTTGAATGACTGAATGTTCCTGTAAAATGGGACTGAGCAAAGCATCAGATCAGCTGCGATCTTATTAAATGTTAGAGCACATGTGAAGGACTGAATGGCCTCATGGTGGATTTGAATTGTATGTGATGTAAAAAGGTACATCTCTACTCTACAGTGAGTGTGAGGGAGCAGAGAGAATACGGTGACCCTTATCCTGACAGAGTGGGGAAGGTTACTGATGCTGTCCTGTATTGCTGGACATTTCTTCAGAGCGCAGATACCGCACTGAACTGGGTGGTGAGCTCAGACCATGCTCGGTGGGTCTAGTGGTGTGGCCCCCTCTGGGAAGAGAATGGTCCTCCTCTCTACTAGCCCATCCACCAGGACCTCTGTGCCCCTGTTGACAAACTGTGGTGTAATTGCCCCTTATCTGCCATGCTCGGGGTAAACTGTACAGGGCAGCTCTGAAGTGAGAAAGCTCAGCTGTGTGCACATTGACCTTTTAAAGAATGCCCTAGGGCCAGGGATCACGGAATATCCAGGGGCATCCAGGCGATGGTGAGGACCTCCAGCCATGGTGAGTGGGAGAATCGGACTGGCATTGAATGAGAGGGACACCATGGGGTGGGGTGGGTAGTTAATGAGATGTGTTCGATAAGGTAGCATCAAGAATCGAGCTCGGACTTGTGCAGACAATCCCTCTGTCTCACTCAATGAAAATAGCACTGAGACAAATTATTGTTAGATTCAGCCCAGTGAGTCAAAGACTCTTCTGACCCCACTCCCAGTTGCAAAGCTGCAGAACAAATCCTCATGCAAAACTTTCCGTCATCTGAACTCACACCGATATCCCATTCACCCATCATTCTTGGGAATGTAAGCTAACGTTGCAGGATGCTGTTGAAATACCTTCACTTCAGCCTTCTGAAACCTGTGATCTTCCATGAAATTATCTTTCAATTTCTCTTTCTCGTTTTCCCAAAATCCTTTCGATTTTTAGTATTTAAACTGATTTACCTACCATCTCACTCTAGCAGTGATTTTCACATCCACATCACCGCTTTGTCAGGGCACAATGGAGATATGGAGCGATAAATGGATGGGAATTGCACATCCTGTCACGTCCAGCATGGGATGCAAGTTTCCCCGCGCTGGGCAGAGATCTAACACAGTGTTACTGAACAATACACTGTGTACATAGCTCTACATGCTGGGAGGGTAACTGCTCCAGGTTTACAGATAAACTCACTGCTATTCACTGCACAGCTCCCCATACTGAACAGGTAACTCGTCAACATTTATACAGCAAGATACCGGTGCGGGCTGCATCTCACCCCATGCTGGACAGACCGTTTCGTCCAGGTTTCTCAATCACTGCACCTGTGTGATCTGTACTGCTCACCATGTTGGACAGATAGATAGTGGACTAGTGAGAGCTGCACAGTAGTCCATCCTGGACAGATTGTTATTTTGCATTGAGCCTGGTCTGCACAGTGCTCCGTGCTGAACAGAAATCTCATCTGGTCTTATACATATCTGGGCTGGATCTGTAAGGTGCATTGTGTATCCGATATAATTCCTGATAGAGCTATCACTCCTCCAGCTCAGCGCATTCAGCTGTCAATCCCCGTGGTTCTGCAACTTATCGCCCATTTAGTAATTGTCCAATTACAATAGGAAGATCTGTCCTTGCCGTATATCGACTGCTGCGGCACACCATCCACCTCTTTTCCCTCATTCACCATCCGGACACGCCTTGGCGTGCCCATTTGCCACCGGGCAGTGGGGATCCCCAGTGGAGGGCTCTCTATGCGGGTGTCCTCCCCCTTTCTCTTGGGGATCTGGGGTGGAGCGTGCTGCAAGCAGCGGTCCCCTGCAACCGCAGATTGCGGTGGTTCACGGACTCCCAGCCCAACTGCTTGTTCTGTGGCGCTGTAGAGTCCGTGGACCACGTATATATTGGGTGTGGGCGTTTGCACTCCCTTCTTGATTTTCTCAAAAACCTCCTTCTCTGCTTTTAAAGGCACTTCAGTCCCACGCTTCTGATCTTCGGGCACCTGCTACAGAGGGGGGATGGCAGGTCTGAAGACCTCCTCGTGGGTCTGCTCCAGGGCCTGGCCAAACTGGCCATAAACAGGTCCAGGCAGCGGGTTGTGGAGGGGGTCGTTAGGGCCGACTGCCTGCCCCTCTTCTGTGATTACGTTAGAGCCCGGGTGTCTTTGGAGAAGGAACACGCGGTGTCCATTGACACCCTGGAGTTGTTCAGGGAGAGGTGAGCGCCGCAGGGAGTGGAGTGCATTATTTCCCCCTCCAACTCTATTTTGATTTAATCCCTGCCTTGCCCTTCACTGTTTGATCACACAGCATTGCCCTTTGATGTGAAGGGCAATGCTTGTCACTGGCCACTTGGGTGTTTCCTTTCTTCCTGGTGGTGGAAACCGAATAAAGATTTGTCCACCTTGTGTCTCTCACTGTCTCCCACACCTGCACACACACAACATGGATGCTGTGGAAAAATAAGCATTACCACAGTTAGGCGGTAGTGTGGGGGTAAAAGAAAAAAAAAGAACATGGGTATAAAAAAGTGAATATCTGTCCTTCTTGTTATGGACCCAAACAGACGCCTCTCACAATATATGAAGAAGGTAGTCTCAACCGAACGTTTTCTTATATTAAAAGCAATTGTAAGGTGCTGTGTTTCAGACGAAATTCATTTGGTCAAAATATTCGACATTAAGCAAAACACAATTTATTCAAACACTGTAGACAAAATACAACAACAACAAGAGGAACTTGGAATAACTTAATTTATTAGAAAACTTAACAGAATAATAATTTTTTTAACTACAACACAGGAACTGCTCCAATATGGTAACATCCTTGAAACTCACACTTTTCACAAAACAAATTCAGGAAACAGATTGTCTGACATGCAGCCCTGCAATGCAGAAGGAATGAACATCAAAAGCCAATTCTGAGAGAAATCCCAGAGAGAGCGAAACTAGCAACCAGAAGAGATTTACTGTCTTCCAAATCTGCTGAGACCCCAACAGTAACTGGTGAACAGCAAAACTAAGAATCCTGGTTCTGGGAGAGCTTGACCAATGCTCCACAGAACGACATTGCGGCTGCAAAGACAACAAGGAATGGACTGCATGTACACTATCTATGGCACTGTGGTAGTGTCTCAGAAATGCCTAACCCCACCTAAGCCGTGCAATGTTGGTAAGATATATGTCAAAGGTAAATATAAATAAATAAAGCCAAAGGATGCAGCAGGCCTGGTGATCAGACACAGCCTCAGGAGCCGAGCAATTCCAACCCTGACAAAACACAGAAGAGTCATCGACCTTGTGAAGAGAAAGCATCATCTCTCTCCCTCACCTCTCTCCTTACAAATGGAGATGTGCCAATAAACCAAATAGTCAGCAATGTCAACATCTCACGAAGACCAAGTATTATTATCATATGTCAGGGTTGTTGTGAAAGGGGTTGAACTGGAGCTGTTTGTTCAGTGACTGTGATTGATATTGGTTTCCATGGATCCTAACTGTGACTCTGGAGGGTTTCCTGTTCTATTGAAAATGAGCTTTCTTCAACCTGTTATCTCATAGGATCAGCACCATCGTCATCCTCAAGGTGATTGGGTTCAGCAGCTAATGATAGAGGGTGATGAAGAGAATCTTAGAACAATAGACTGGAATGTTCCAACAACTGATCAAAATCGAAGAACATTAGATTGGATTGCTCCAACGATGGATCAGAATCTGAATGCACTAGACTGGAATGCTACAACAATGGGCAGGAATTTATCAGATGGTCTTTACTATCTTTCACTGGAAAGGGCATAGTTAGAGTTGCGGATAGAAGCCGTACTGATGATTATTCCGGCTGGGTACGATCCCATCCTCGATATTATTGGTGTTCCTGGTAAGCCTATCTTTGTAAATTCTATAAAGGATGGTGAAGGCTATTGCTCTTTCATTTATTTTTATTTAATAAATGCATAAATTGTTATCTTCAGTTTCAGTCAAAAACTCCACTTCATTTCTATCAATCTCAGACTCCTCGCTCATAAACATCTAAGGAGGGACAAGACTGTTCAGACCCCTGAGTCTTCGTTTTACTCTCAACTTAATCTCTACATTCTCAAACCTGCCTACACAACATAATATCCCCAGTCTCCACCTCTGCCTCAGTGCTGTTGTTGAATTAGCCGTCATCTACCCCTTTGTTAGCTTCAGATTTTACGGCTCCAGTTCTCTTCTGACCTCTCCTCCAATTGCAAATATTTTGAACACATACTTGTTCAGCCTCTCCAGCTGTTTCATAATATGGACCCCATATCAGACTAATAATGTCACTGGACAGGTAATTGAGAGGCACAGGTTATGTCCTTAAAGGCATTGTTTCAAATCCTATCACAGCCGATGACAGAACTTAAATTCAAATGACAAAAATTGGAATGAAATCTCATTTTACTAATGGCCACCATAAACCATCAGGATTTCTTTCATTATTTCACTTATAGCCTTTGGTCAAGAAACCTAAGCGTGACTTCAAACCCACGGCCACATGGTTGCTCCATATTGTCTGGACAGACGGCCTCACAGTCAAGGGCAATTAGTGATGAACAATAAATGCTGCCATTGCCAGTGATGCTGACATCCTGTGAAACAACAACATTAAAGGTGAAATAAACCAAGGAACTATGGATGTTGGAGATTTGAAAGAAAATGCACCAGCGACTGGAATTATTGGAGAATCTCAGCAAGTGTGGCAGCCTCTGTCAGGAGAAAAACAGATAAAGTTGCATGTTTAGTGACCCTACATCAATACTGAAAGCAACTGAGAAATAATGTTATTTCTATCAGGGATGGCTGGTTGACTGAAGGGGAGGTTAATTGAACGGATGGAGAAATGTCCAGCAAGGGAGAGAAAAAGAGAGAGAAAGACAAAGAAAGAAATGAAAAGCAAACAAAAGGAAGCTGATGATGAAGTAGAAGGAAAATGCAAAGGGAGCATCTTCTAATGTAACCCCTTTTTCCCTTATTCCTGAATATCATGTCAATCTTGTTCTGCTCCTGTTTAAAGTGAATTATATTCCCTCTGTCTCTCTTCTCCGAGTGTAATGATCAATTCCATTGGCAATAGCGATGCTGTCCTTATAGTTGCTGAGATACAGAGAAACGTAATGTTACATTGTCAACTGCTTCTTCAAAGAACCGGACTGTTACTGTGGGACTGTGCAGAGTTGTAACAGCTTTTTCAGCCAGGAAGAGAAACATTTTCAACACAGAATGGGTGCACTGTATGTGTGAGAAGTTTTGACTTGCGCCTGTCATTAGACGGTAAAGGGAGGTACAGTGGATAATTTTCTCGGGTTTGTGTATTATCAGCTGCTGCATCCACTCAGAGAGATCAAGGGTCTGGTGACCCCATTCTGGACACTGCATTTATAGAGTGTTTGGGAAATAAATGGAGCTGAGACTATACAGAAGGTAAGCTCTGTACACAGGGAAGGGCTGGGCATTGTACTATCCTTTCTGGGATTTCCAGGAATATTTTTCTGAGCTGAACCAATTCCAAACGTAAAATGTGAACCTTTCAAAAATGATGGTCACTGAGCTGAATTCCTCCATCAATATAACCTGTAGCCTCACATCAGGGACATACTGACACTCACCATGAAGTGAACTAGATTGATTCTGGAACTTTTCACACAGGAGTTGTTAACATATTCATCATCTCCGAAGTGCAGTCCTCCGAAATATTCACTGACTGTCAGAAACCATCTGCCAGTTGAGAGGAATACATTGAGCCCATCTCCCTGATGAAGGTACAGAAGCAAACTTCCAGAAATACTAGGGAAGAGGGGGACTGGTGAACATACGGAACTGCATGAAACTAGAATTAATGAAGAGTATGTTTTTTAAAATCCATTCGAATTGAAGGTTGGTGCAGTGCTGCATCTGATGAGTTCCATACCAGAGTATTGAGGAGGTGGCAACAGAGCCAGTGAAAGAAGTACTAATTATTCTTCAGAGCTGGTTTGATTCTGGAAAGGATCCTGTAGCCTGGAAAACATAAATATTGTAAACATAAATATTTAAAACAGGACAGAGAGTGAAAACAGAAAACTAAATAACGTGATGACAGCTGTGAAAAAAACATTGTAGCATTTTACAGTAAATGTGACAACTAGACACTTGGAGAATAATGATATAATTTGGTAGATTTGGCCGATATTCAGAAAAGGGAAATGATCTTTGCTAAACCTGCTGGCGTTTGTGGACTCTGTCCGTTGTGTCATTGACAAATGAGTACCAGTGGGAGTGGAGTAATTGCATTTTCAGAAGAAGTTTGACGTGGCTGATTACAGGTGGGTGGAGAATGTTGGAGTCCATGGGTAGGTAAGGGTGGAATACACCGAATTGATTAAAAATTGGATAATGGGCAAAATGAACAGAGTAGTGTTTTTTTTCTCTGGATGGAAGGCTTGTGGGGTATCAGAAGGATCAGCTCTTGTGCAATAGCTGTGCACAAGGTATAAAATTGATTCAGAAGTGAACAACAAATAACATCATTCACATTTAAGTTTATTAAATGATGAGAGGTTGGGAAGGGACCTGGATCTCCTTGGTTATAAGTCAGTAACAGAATTCGGATGGGGCAGGAAGTAATTCTAACTGCAAAGGATATGTGGTCCATCATGGAAAATTATTAAAGTACCAGAGCAAATATGTCTTACTCAATGGTAGCGTTTTGTTGAGCCAATATTTAGGGTATTGTGTACAGACAAAGTCTGCTTTATAAATAATGATCTTCATGTCACCGAGACAGTGCAAAGGAGTTTCACCTGACTGAACCCTGGCATGATGTTCCCATAAGCAGACTGTGTATTAGCTATGTGTTTAACCTGTAGCACTGTGAAAGAATAAGAAGTTGAAACTTGATGGTTATGGATGGACCCTCATTATGTCTCAAGCAGCCATTGATAAGGTGAAAAATTCTATATTTTCCATAGGATGCTCGATTCCTGATAGTTTACGAGCCTGTGCATAGACCCCATTTCGATTGACAGAGAGGTACAGGTTTTGAATGAACTCTGAACAGTTTCATGCACACTTACTGTGTGACCCTGCACTCAACGTTAGTTTGCAGACAATCCTTTCGGAAGCCATAGTACCTTCACTCTGAAACAGTTAGCCATTCCCCACCTGTTTCTTACTTCTAGAGAGGACATGGGTCTGCTCTCTCAGCGATGGAAGATGCCTTTGAAACTGGTTAAAATTGGGTTCATTCCTACTCCCAGGATATCATGTTAAAGTAAAGCGTATGTACTATGAGTAATGAAAACACGAGGAGCAAAGTGGAGCAGTCTGTCTGTGCAGCCCCTGCACCATTTGTTTGTGGTGTTGGAACATCTCTGACATCTTCCTGTGCCTGGTTAGTGACTTGAGAACCTGAATAACCACTTCCTGATCCTTTTTAATGACTCCGGGTGTGGAATGGTCTCTCTCTGATACTGTGTAAGTTACTTGTGAGAGTGAGCAGACTCATTTTCTTCCTGCGTAACAGGTAGGAGGGACTGAATGTGATATCCCTCCTTTTACACAATAGCTTTGATGGGCTGAATAACTTTCCTACATTCTTGTGAAGTCAGATTGATGTGCAGAATGAACTCCTTCGTTTACTGTTGAAATGTGCAGTGTCTGGTAGCGCTGTTCCGTGAATGTTGCCGACATGTTAACGTGAATGCTGTCCAGGTCTTGTTGCGCATGGGCACAGACTACTTTAGGACCTAAGGGATGATGAAATTGTCTGAACATTGTGTAACCTAGAGTAAATATCCCCACTTCTGATCGGTGTGAACTCAATGGGCTGAATGGCCAGCTTCCACACTGCTGACAAACTGGAGATGCCTGGGCTGGGGGAGCTACACTGAGGATCTCCTACAGAGATGTGCCACGGCTGAGATGATTGATGCCCAATGATGATAAACATCTTCCCTTGTGCTGTGAATGACTCCAAACGCTGGAGAGTTTGCAATGGATTCGCATGAAGTGCGATTTTGCTCAGGCTCCCTGATGTCATCCTCAGTTAAATACTGCCTTGATATCAGGGCCAATCGCTCTTAGCTTAAGCCCTTGTATCACCTCTGTCGCTCATATCAATAGGTCATGGTGCAGACAATAGTTTCGTCAAACAGAGGGTAGTAAATGTCAGGAATTCTCTATTCCAGAGAGTCAGGGAGATAGATCACTGAAAGATCTCTGAATGGTCTTCCCTGTTTCTATGCACCAGGTGGTACCAGTAAGTGGCTTCCAACTTCTCCTGTCTAGCAGGTTGGAGGGGCTGAATGGAACAATGGAACATCGCACTCTGGAGCAGGATTTGCTTGTTCGACACGATGAAAATGCTCCACCAGGCACGACGCTTGTGAATGATCAGGTTGTGGTCTCAGCCCCATTTTCCTGTCTGTATCCCATTATCTATGACTCAATCTCTGTCAAATATTTATGCATTCAGTTTGAATATATGTGAACAAAAAGGCATCACATACTTCTGGGAAAGAGACTTCCCCCTCAAATGGCACTTTTAGAATTACTCCTTATCTCTCTTATAGTGTCGTCCAGCAGGGAACCCTGTCCACATAAACCAGACATCCCAATCTGATCTCAACTCATTCGCCAACATTAGGCTCATATCCTTCTAAACCCTTCCTATTAATATGCACATCCAGATACCTTTCGAATGTTGTAACTTTAGCAGCTTGCATTACTTTCTCTGACAGCTCATTCCATACACACACCACAGTCTGCAAGAAAATGTTGTCCCTTTAACGTCTTTCTCCTCTCACCTTAAGCGTTTGTCCGATAGTTTTGGACTCGCCGATCCTGGGAAAAAAAACTTGGGTATTGAGCTTATCCATGTTCGTCATGATTTTATAAACCTTTATGATGTTACGCCTCAGCCTCTGATGCTCCACAGTAAACAATCCCCAGTCTGTCCAGTCTCTCCCTGTAGCTCAATCCCTCCATGCCCAGTAATATCCTTGTAAATCTTTTCTGCACCCTCTCAAGTCTTAAAACATCATTCCAATAGCAATGAGAACGAAATTAGACAGAATATTCTTGATGTCACCTCACCAACATCCTGCCCAGTTGCAATATGATCTCCCAACTCGCATACTCAAAGCACTGACCAATAAAGGCAAGCATACCAAACTCCTTCTTCACCACCCTATCTACCTGCGACTCTACTTTTAAGGACCAATGATCCTGCGCCCTTTTGTTCAACAACACTCCCCAGGACCCCACCATTAATTGTATATGTCCTATCGTATTTTACATTTCAAAAATGCAACAGTTCACATTTATCTAAATTTAACTCCGCCTGTCACTCCTTGGCCCGTTGCTCCATTTGATAAAGGTCCCATTGTACTCCGAGGTAAATCTTACTGGCCACTGCACCTCCAATTTTGATGTCATCTGTAAACAAAATAAACAGGCAAATATTCACATTCAAATCATTTATATAAATGACAAAAGCAGTAGACTCAGCACCTTGTGTTACAGCACTGGTCACAGGTCTCCAGTCTGAAAAGCAGTCTTCTACCACCCTCTGCCTCATGCCTTCACTCTAATTTTGCAGTGGATTGGCTAGCTTACCTTGGATCCGTTTATGATCTAAACTTACTAACTTGTCTGTAATGCAGGATCCTGTCGAGTGCCCTGTTGAAGGCTGTATGGACAGCGTCTACCACACTGCCTTCATTAAACTTGTTTGTCATCTCTTCAATAAACGCAATCAATTTTGTAAGAAATGATTTCCCATGCACAAAACCATATTGAATCTCCCTAATCAGTAGGTGCATCTGCAACTGAATGTAAATCCTGTCCCTCACAATACTCTCCAACAACGTGCCCAACAATTACATCAGGCTCAACGATCTATAATTCAGGTCACTATGCTTTCCTCGTCCCATGCTTCCACTGCTCATTGCAAATGCTAATGGAACCGGGTTGGTGATTTGACCAACAATATTGGTCTCAGACTGGGTCATGGTTAGGAACAAGTTAGGCAGGATTCTTTAATCTGCTAAAATTAACAAATTTATAACCCAAACAAAGTTACTCAAACTACGTGGGCAAGATGAATGACAAACAGTTCGCATATGTGGGCGGCACGGTGGCACAGTGGTTAGCACTGCTGCCTCACAGCGCCTGAGACCCGGGTTCAATTCCCGCCTCAGGCGACTGACTGTGTGGAGTTTGCACGTTCTCCCCGTGTCTGCGTGGGTTTCCTCCGGGTGCTCCGGTTTCCTCCCACAGTCCAAAGGATGTGCAGGGTCAGGTGAATTGGCCATGCTAAATTGCCCATAGTGTTAGGTAAGGGGTAAATGTAGGGGTATGGGTGGGTTTCGCTTCGGCGGGTCGGTGTGGACTTGTTGGGCCGAAGGGCCTGTTTCCACACTGTAATCTAATCTAATATTACAAATCTGAGCACCAATGTTTCTCTTTGTGAAAGTACTGACACATGCACATGTTTGATGACCAACAGCACAACAAATCTCGGCAAAGCATTAATTTGGAAGAACTTTCCAAAATATTAATTGAACTCATGATGAAAGGAAACAGAAGTGATTGTTCCAAATACCATTCAGCTTATGGAGCTATTCTGTTCTTACAAGCTACTGGGAATGGGATCACTTCCTGGAATAGGTGATTTTGCTGAATTCCCTTTACTTCAGGCAATTGGGCGATTCCAGTGAATCCTCAACAGGAATCCTCCGTGAGTGGTAAAGATGACTGATGAGTTTTCAGCTCACACATTTTGCTGGGAAGAGGAACATGGAGAGGGAGGGAACAACAGGCTGTTTCTTCTCAGGAAGAATATATTTTCTCCCTCTCTGAGTTGAATCACACAATAACATTATCCAGCACCAAACTTGACCAAATGAGGTCTCTCTGGACTGTACGACTCCATTACATTCCCTTCTCCATATAGGGACATCATTGCTGCTGTTGTTTGCAGAACCAATACTTTCGTAACAAATAGCCCCATTAGATTTGAAGATGTGTTTACATGTTCCGGTATACTTTTAAAATACAACTTTTAATATCTTCATAATATCTGTATTTAAATTAATACATCTTCGTCTTAAATTACTTCCCCAGTCTTATTCTCCCTTACAAGATGAAATATTCATCAGGTATTCACAGGCTCAAAATCTTATGTGATCAATAAGAATATTTCTCATTCTCAGGCCTGAACATCTAATCGTACATAACAGAATGCCTTCATCCGAGAATGAGTAAAGAGAAACATCCTTGAAAAGTTTCAAAAACAATTTGCTTTTCACTTCAGTGGAATACAACCCACACACAGTACATCAGATGTCGTCTCAGCAACGGCCTGTACAGATGCAGTAAAACATCATTAAGATCAGACCCAATACTCTTTTCAACAAAAAGTATCATTGCATTTATTTTCCAAATCACGTGCTGCATCTACAGACGAACTTGATGTGATTTATGTCCCAAGACACAGGAATCCCTTTGTACCACGGAGTTCTGCATTCTGCCTCCAGTTACATAATTTACTGTTGTCTTATGCTTCGTCCAAAACACAAACTTCCCATCAGCGACATTGTGCTTTTTATTTTGCTGAAGGTTTGCTCACGACCCTCCCCTGTCTGTATGCCATTGCAGACACCGTGTCTCCACTTGGCATTTTATTGAATAACTATTCTAGTGTATGAGCAAATTGAGCTCCAGTCCATTCAGCCCCTTCATTCAAATCAATAATCTAGATTGTAAACTGTTGATGACCTCACACTGATCCCTGAGGAATTTCACTAGTGACAGCTTTCCAACTTGAAAATAAGTAATTACCTCTACTTTGCAACTCCTGATAGCTGACCAGGGCTTCCCTGTTCCTGAGAACCTGCCCAAAAAGGTTGCATGGCCTCCTGCTATGCTGTGTAGCTGAGTGTCGATTTGTTTCTGATCTCAGTGATCCTACTTCTGGCCATTTGTTGTCAGATGATCAGGTGTAGTTCATACTGTCAATGTTCCTGATCCCTGAGAGTTTAAAAGATGAGCACAGAATATAGACTAAGGTTTGACTGGATCACTACCCGATCAAAAATACAGCAATAGAACCATTCTGCAATATCAGTCATGGGCTTAATTTTCACCAGACAGACACTGAGGAAGAGGGGAAATTTTCTATGAGCCTGATTAACATGTGTCCCCTTAATAACGCAACCAATAATCTTAATCATTAATTTCATTTTTGGCTGTTGGAGCTGTGTTGAAAAATTGACGCAGTCACTACACATTAAAATAAACTATTGCCTTTGAGGGGTGACCTTATAGATGTTTATAAAATCATGAGGGGCATGGACAGGGTAAATAGGCAAGGTCTTTTTCCTTGGGTAAGGGAGTCCAGAACGAGGGGGCATCACTTTAAGGTGAGAGGGGAAAGATATCAAAGGACCTAAGGCGTAACTTGTTCACACAGAGTATGGTATATGGAATGAGCTGCCAGAGTAAATGATAGAGGCTGGTGTGATTACAAGATTTAAAGTCATCCAGATGGGTATATGGAAAGGAATGATTCAGAGGGATATGGGCAACATGCTGCCAAATGAGACTAAATTACTGTCGGACATCTGGTTGGCATGGATGCGTTGGACCAAAGAGTCTGTTTACCTGATGTATACCTCTATTACGCTATGACTGAATCCTTCATTCTATTCCTGTATATCTCCTTAGAGGGGCAGAATGGGATCATCCTGCCTCATTGCAGTGATACTGACTGGCTGAATGGAGTCTTCCTCTCCCTCTGTAATAGCCTCAAGGGGTGCAGTGAGAGAACAACATATGAGATAGGAATTCCAGCCGGCTGCTCAGTTTATGAAGATCATGGCTGGTCTGTTTGCGGCTGAAAACTCTTTTCCTGTCTATTCCCAATAAACACTGACTCCCCAGTCCAACAAAGGTCAGTCAAGGTCAGACTTGAATATCTTCAATGGCCCAGTCTAAACTGTTCCCTGGGGATGAGAATACCACAGACAGCACAACCCTAAGGAGATAAGAACATCCTTATCTCAATCTTAAATGGGGAACCTCTAAATTAAAATGTGTATGAACTTCACAGCAAGTCACCTTCTCTTCTTTTAGACATGAAGGCCCAACGAATAGGAAGGAAATGGGCCATTCAACCCCTCAAACCTATCGCTCATTGCAATTGACTCTGTTCAGTGAAGTATTTATCAAACTCAGGCTCACTGCTCTTTTGGGCAGACATTTCAGATAGCGTAAATCATAGAGTGTACGAAATTGGTGCAGAATTAGAGTGGTTCATCGAGTCTGATCAGCTGTTCGATCATGGCTGATGTGTTTCGCAACAAAATTTTTCCCACCTTCTCATGGTAATTCTTGATCCCCTTATCAATCAAAACATATCTATCTCTGCCTTAAAGACAGAACTGTGTCTGTGTGTGTGTTTCTGCTTTTTGGTGGCATACAGAAGATAGTGTAGGAGGGTTGTCTTTTGGACTGAAAGGTGTGACCAGCAGCGCTCCACAGGGATTGGTGCTTGATCCACTTTCGGTTGCCATTTATATCAATAATTTAGCTGTAAATATTAGAAGGCATGGCGAGCATGTTTATGGATGACACCAAGATGTAGTTATATCGTGGAAGGTGAAGAAGGTCACATAAGATTATAAAGAGATCATAATTAATTGGATCAATGAATCATAGAGTTGTACAGCAAACCCTTTGGTCCAACTCATTTGTGCCAATCAGATGTCGTAAATTAGCTTTGTTTCATTTTCCAGCATTCGTTCTATATCCCTCTAAACCCTTCTAATTCATGTCCCTATCCAGCTGCCTTTTAAATGGTGTAATTGTACCAGCCTCCACCACTTCCTCTGGCAGCTCATTGCTTACATGCACCACCATCTGTCCATCTCACCTAAAATCTATGTCCTCTAGTTGTGGACTTCCCTACCCTTGGATAAAGACCCTGACTATTCACACTATCCATGGTCTTCATGATTTTATAAACCACTAGAATGTGCAAATTTGACTCCAATCAACACGAATGGCTGTATTTTCAGTCATCCCGGGCCTAAATGTTAAAACTCTGCATTATAAAATATCTGGAATAGATACTCATCATTGAACACCAGAGATGAAGAAAGAGCATACTTTCTGGATCAAAAACACCAATCACTCTTTCCCGCCTGTAACGTGTGACTGCCCTCTTCTTAAAACCATGAAATGATCCAAGGCAGTGGATGACTTTCCAGCTTTTCTTCCCCAGTACTACCACTCACTGGGCTGAGGAATGGCAGATGGAGTTCAGTTTCGATAAATACAAGGTATCAGAATTTGGTAAAACAAACAAGGAGAGGGGATATACAATTCAATGTCAGGCCATTAGTGGTGTTGTAGAACAGAGGGATCTAGGGGTTCTGGTATATTTCTTTGAAGTTTGCACCATATGTAGGCAGGGTGGTTATGAAGGTGTTTGACTTGCTGACCTTCATTATTCAGACCTTTGAGTACTGGAGCTGGGACATGATCCTCAGATTGTGGTGGACATTCGTGAGGTCTCTCCTGAAGTACTGTGTGCAGTTCTGGTCACCCAGGTACATTGAGGATAGAACATAGAACAATACAGCACAGAACAGGCCCTTCGGCCCACGATGTTGTACCGAACATTTGTCCTAACTTAAGCACCTATCCATGTACCTATTCAATTACTGCTTTAAGGTCATCAATGATTCTGACTCTGCCACTCCCAAGGGCAGCGCATTCCGTTCCCCCACCAAACTCTGGGTAAAGAACCTACCCCTGACATCCCCCCTATACCTTCCACCCTTCACCTTAAATTTATGTCCCCTTGTAACACTCTGTTGTACCCGGGGAAAACGTCTCTGACTGTGTACCCTATCTATTGCCCTGATCATCTTATAAACCTCTACCAAGTCACGCCTCATCCTTCGCCATTCAAATGAGAAAAGGCCTAGCACTCTCAACCTATCCTTGTATGACCAATTCTCCATTCCAGGCAACATCCTGGTAAATCTCTTCTGCACCCTCTCCAAAGCTTCCACATCTTTCCTAAAATGAGGCGACCAGAACTGCACACAGTATTCCAAATGTGGCTACACAGCTGCAACATCACCTCACAACTATTGAATTCAATCCCTCTGCTAATGAACGCTAATACACCATAGGCCTTCTTACAAGCTCTATCCACCTGAGTGGCAACTTTCAAAGATCTATGAACATAGATCCCAAGATCCCTCTGCTCCTCCACCTCAGTAAGAACCCTACCGTTAACCCTGTATTCCACATTCTTATTTGTCCTTCCAACATGGACCACCTCACACTTGACAGGGTTCAACTCCATCTGCCACTCTTCAGCCCAGCTCTGCATAATATCTAACTCCCTTTGCAGCCGACAACAGCCCTCCTCAATATCCACAACTCCACCAATCTTCGTATCGTCTGCAAATTTACTGACCCACCCTTCGACTCCCTCTTCCAAGTCATTAATAAAAATTACAAACAGCAGAGGACCCAGAACTGATCCCTGCGGAACTCCACTTGTAACTGGGCTCCAGGCTGAGTATTTACCATCTACCACCACTCTCTGACTTCGACAGGTTAGCCAGTTTTCTATCCAACTGGCCAAACTTCCCACAATCCCATGCCTCCTGACTTTCCGCAATAGCCTACCATGTGGAACCTTCTCAAACACCTTACTGAAATCCTTATACACCACATGAACCGCTTTATCTTCATCCACCTGTATATACCAACCACTACATCGGACAGCTGAAACTGACAACCGGAAGCGGCAGGGACAGACCACTATAAACA
Organism: Chiloscyllium plagiosum; assembly: GCF_004010195.1. NCBI lineage: Eukaryota > Metazoa > Chordata > Chondrichthyes > Orectolobiformes > Hemiscylliidae > Chiloscyllium > Chiloscyllium plagiosum. The sequence continues at coordinate 12,365,227 of NC_057717.1, forward strand.
CCGGAGGAAACATCAAAGAAGCGCTTTGCAGGAGGCTCCCAAGCACTGATGATGTCGCCTAGCCAGGGGACGAAATGTTTGCAACAAAAACTTCCAGCTCGGCGAACAGAACCACAACATTTACCATCTACCACCACACTCTGACTTCGATCGGTTAGCCAGTTCTCTATACAACTGGCCAAACTTACCACTATCCCATGCCTCCTGACTTTCCGAATAAGCCTACCATGTGGAAACTGATCAAATGCCTTAATAAAATCCATGTACACTACATCCATTGCTCTACCCTCATCCACATGTTTGGTCACCTCCTCAAAGAATTCAATAAGACTTGTAAGGCAAGAACTACCCCTCACAAATCCTTGATTACGCTGTCCCTAATCAAGAGGTGTCTTTCCAGATACTCTTAAATCCTATCCCTCAGTACCCTTTCCATTACTTTGCCTCCCACCGAAGTAAGACTAACTAGCCTGTAATTCCGGGGTTATCCCTATTCCCTTTTTTGAACAGGGGCACAACATTCGCCACTCTCCAGTCCCCTGGCACCAACCCCATTGATAGTGAAGACGAAAAGATCATTGCCAACGGTTTTGCAATTTCCTCTCTTGCTTCCCACATAATCCTAGGATATATCCCTTCAGGCCCGGGGGACTTGTCTATCCTCAGTATTTTCAAACTGCCCAACACATCTTCCTTCCCAACAAGTATCTCCTCTAGCTTACCAGAGTGTTTCATTCTCTCCTCTTCTACAATATGGTCCCTCTCATCTGTAAATATTGAAGTAAAGTACTCATTCAAGACCTCTCCGATCTCTTTCGACTCAATACTCAGTCTCCCACTGCTGTCCTTAATCGGATCTACCCTAGTTCTCGTCATTCTCACGTTTCTCACATAAGCATGAAAGGCCTTGGGGTTATCCTTGATCCTACCCACCAAAAAATTTTCATGCCCTCTCTTAGCTCTCCTAATCCCTTTCTTCAGCTCCCTCCTGGCTATCCTGTATCCCTCCAACGCTCTGTCTGAACCTTGTTTCCTCAAACTTATGTAAGCCCCCTTCTTCCTCCTTACAAGACATTCAACCTCCCTCGTCAACCAAGGTTCCCTCACACGACCATCTCTTTCCTGCCTGACAGGTACATACATATCAAGGACACGTCATATCTGTTCCTTGAGAAAGTTCCACATTTCAACAACATCCTTCCTGACAGCTGATGCTTCCAATTTATGCTCCTCAGATCCTGTCTTGCAGCATCGTATTTACCCTTCCCCCAATCGTAAAACCTGACCTGTTGCACGCACCTATCTCTCTCCATAACAAAGGTGAAAGTCACAGAATTGTGGTCACCATCACCAAAATGCTCACCCACTAACAAGCCCATCACTTGTCCCGGTTCGTTACCAAATACCAAATCCAATATGGCCTCCCCTCTGATCGGACAATCTACATACTGAGTTAGTAAAGCTTCTTGGGCACACTGCACAAACACCGCTCCATCCAATCTACTTGAACCAAACAGCTTCCAATCAATATTTGGGAAGTTGAAATTGCCCATGACTACTACCCTGTGGCTTCTGCACCTTTCCAAAATCTGTTTCCCAATCTGATTCTCCACATCTCTGCTGCTATTGGGGGGCCTATAGGAAACACCCAACAAGGTGACTGCTCCTTTCCTATTTCTGACTTCAGCCCATACTACCTCCAAAGGCAGATTCCCTTCGAACTGCCTTTCTGCAACCGGTATACCATTTCTAATTAGCAACACCACCCCCCTCCTTTTTTAACACCCCCACTAATCTTACTGAAACATCTGTAACCAGGCACCTCCAACAACCATTCCTGTTGCTCTTCTATCCACACTTCAGTGATGGCCATCGTAGTCCCATGTACCGATCCACGCCTTAGGTTCACCCACCTTATTTCTGATATTCCTTACTTTGAAGTATACACATTTGAGCCCATCTCTGTGTCCGCAAGTATTCCCTGTCAGTGCTACCTTTCCACAGCCTCACGCAATTCTTGAACATCCTGAAAAACAGCTAACCTACTTGCTGGACTAGAAGTCCGGATCCCATCCCCCTGCCAAATTAGTTTAAACCCCACCGAAGAGTGCTAGCAAACCTACCTCCCAGGATATTGGTGACCTTCTGGTTCAGGTGCAACCCGTCCTGCTTGTACAGGTCCCACCTCCCCCAGAATGCAGTCCAATTGTCCAAATACCTGAAGCCCTCCCTCCTACGCCATCCTTGCAGCCACGTGTTCAACTTCACTCTCTCCCTATTCCTTGCCTCACTGTCACGTGGCACCGGCAACAACCCAGACATGACGACTCTGTCCGTCCTAGCTTTTAGCTTCCAGCCTAACTCCCTGAGCTCCAGAATGACCTCCCCACCCCTCTTCCTACCTATGTCGTTGGTGCCAATGTGCACCACGACTTCTGTCTGCACTCCCTCCCCATTAAGGATTCTGAAGACGTGGTCTGAGACGTCTCGGAACCTGGCACCCAGGAGGCAACAAACCATCCAAGAGTCTCGCCCATGTCCACAAAACCGCCTGTCTGTCCCTCTAACTATAGAGTCTCCTATAACTAGCGCTCTCCTCCTCTCCCTCTTTCCCTCCTGGGCCTCAGAGCCGGAACTCATGCCAGAGACCCGGTCAGTGCAGCTTACCCCTGCTAGACCGTCCCCCTCCGAACAGTATCCAAAGCGGTATACTTATTGTTGAGGGGAACGACCACAGGGGATCCCTGCACTGCCTGCTTCCTCCCCTTCCCACCTCTAACTGTTACCCAGGTACCTCTGTTCTCTGGCGTAACTATGTCCCTGTAGCTTCTATCTATCACTCTCTAAGCCTCTCGAATAATCCTCAGTTCATCCAACTCCAGCTCCAGTTCCCTAACGCGGTCTGTGAGGCGCGGTCTGTGAGGAGCTGGAGCTGGCTGCACTTCCTGCAGGTGAAGTCGGCAGGAGCATTGGTTGTCACCCCTACCTCAAACATCCTGCAGGAGGAACGTTCCACTGCTTGTGCTGCCATAACTCTACGATTAGTCTCCAAAACAAGAACACTAAGTAGCTTACCTGTTCAGCCGACAGAGTCCCTTTTTTTTAGGTTAGAGGAGGAGGGAGGGTGCGAGACACTATACGGATATTTCTAAACTGGAGAGGATTCAGAAAAGATTTACCAGGCTGTTGCTGGGAAAGGAGTGCTTAAGTTATAAGAACAGGCTCGATCGACTGGGACCTTTTCCACTGCAGCGTAGAAGGTTGAGACCTTATCAACCTTATAGAAGTTTATAAAACAATGAGGGGTATCGATAATGTTGAATGGCAGGTGTCCTTTCCTTAGGGTAGCTGATTTCAAGACTGGGGGTAATTTTAAGATGGCAGGAGAAAGTCTTACAGAAGACATAGTGTCATAGAGCTGTCCAGCATGGAAACAGACCTTTCTATCCAACTCATCTCTACTTACCAGATGTCCTTAATTAATGTAGTTCCATTTTCTAGCATTTGGCCCATATCCCCTAAACACTTCCTAGTCATGAGCCCATGCAGGTGCCTTTTAAATGTTGTAATTGTACCAGCCTCCACAACTTCCCCTGGCAGTTCGTTACATACACAGTACCCTCTAATTGAAACCGTTGCCCCTTAGATCCGTTTTAGGTCTTTCTCCTCTCACCTTCAAACTGTGCCTCTGGCTTTGGAACATGCTACCTTGGGGAAAAGACCTTGGCTATTCACATTGCCCATTCCACTTATGACTTTGGAACCTTTACGATCACCTCTCAACTGCTGATGCTCCAGAGAAGATAACTCCAGCCTACTCAGCCTCTCCATAAATCTCAGAACTCACAACCCTGGCAGTGTCTTTGTAAATCTTTTCTGAATCCTTTTAGGTTTCACCTAACCTTCCTCAATGATCGAAACGTAATTGCACAAAGTATTCAAAAATGGCCTAACCAATGTTCTGTACAGCCGCAATATGACCTCCCAACTCTTATATTCAATGCACTGACCAACAGCGGCAAGCTTATCAAACACCTTCTCACTTTCCTTATACCTGCGACTCCACTTTCAAAATACTATGAACCTGCACCGAAAGATCTCTTTGTTTAGCAACATGCCCCAGGAACTTAACTTCAAATGTATAAGCCAAGCCTTGATTTTCCTTTCCAAAAAGCAGTACTTCACATTTATCTCAATTAAACTCCATCTGCCACTCCACAGCCCATTGGTCCATCTGATCAAGATCCCGTTATACTCTGAGGTAACATTTTTCTCTGTCCACTGCATCTTCAACTTTGGTGTCATCTATAAACGTAGTAATCATGCCTCCTGTGTTCATATCCAAATCATTTATATAAATGACAAATAGCAGTGGACCCAGCACCGAACTTTGTGGCACTCCACTGGTCACAGGCCTCCAGTATGAAAAGCAACCCACCACCATCACCCTCTGTCTTATTCCTTTGAGCCAGTTCTGTATCCAAATGGCTAGTTCTCCCTGTATTCCATGAGCTCTAACCTTGCTAACCAGTCTACCATGAGGAACTTTGTCGAACGCCTTACTGAAGTCCATATAGATCACGGGCACTGCTCTGCCCTCATCAATCCTTTTCATTACTTCTTCAAGCAAAAATCATGTTTGTGAGACATGATTTCCCATGCACAAAGCCATGTTGACTTTCCCTAATCGGTCCTTATCTTTCCAAATACATGTACTTTCTTTCCTCAGGATTCTCTCCAATAATTTGTCCACCACCAATGTCAGGCTCACTGGTCTATAGTTCTCTGGCTTTCCCTTCCCAGTTTGTTCAATGATGGCACCACATTAGCCAGCCTCATGTCTTCCAGCACCTCATGTCTTCTTGGCTATTGATGATAAGAACATGTCATTAAGATTCCCAGCACTCACTTCCAGAGCTTCCCAGAGAGTTCTCATGTATACCTAATCAGGTATACATGAGAAGGGCTTATGCCCGAAACGTCGATTCTCCTGTTCCCTGGATGCTGCCTGACCTGCTGCGCTTTTCCAGCAACACATTTTCAGCGTACCTAATCAGGACCCATGAAGTGCATTTTGATTACACATCATTTGGTTCGTGTATGGAATGAACGTGCTGAGAAGTGATGGATGTGGGTAATGTTACAACGTTTAAAAGACATTTGATTAAGTACAAGTATAAGAGAAGATTTGGTCCAAGCTCATGCAGGTGGGACTGGTTTAGTTTGGGATTATCATCAGCATGGAGTGGATGAGCCGATAGGTCTGTTTCCAAACAACCAGTGTAACTCTATGACACCGTATGTGCTTGTATGTCCAAACATGTATCTGCATATTTCTTTTTGCGCTTGTCTCTGTTTGTGTGTCTATATGTGTCTCTGTGTGCCTCCGTGTGTATCTATCTCTCTGCGCATGTTTTGTGTCTGTTTCAGTGTGCGTGTGTCTGTGTCTGTCTGTGTGCGTGTGTGGGTCTGTCTGTGTGTGTCTGTCTGGGTGTTTGTGTCTGTGTGAGTGTGTGTCGATGGTGCTGTAAGCTGCCACCCTCCCTGTGTCCCTCGTAAACTGAATCCCTGATGATTTTCACCCTCCACTCGCACCTGTACAGTGGTGTGGGGAGGCCAGCAGAGACTGACAACAACAGAAAGATCAGCAAGCCTGGCAGCATCTGTGGACAGAAATGAAAATTAACGTTTCAGGTAGAGTGACCCTTCCTTTGAACTCGTTTCGGGGGGATATACATCACTTTAAGCACAGAGACTGCCAGACATGCCCCACACAGATACACACAAACACTAATACAGAGACATAGAGGCACACACTAATATGCGGAAAGTAATACAGACATGGAGCGTCTGTCAATAATTCTCTTGTTCCATGTTTTCCTTGTCAATATTTCACTTACTCTGTCTGGTGTGTGTCAGTTGTTAATTCTGTCCTCAGGGAGTTTGGTAGAATTGCACTTGCTCACAATAGTGAGTGAGTCGGAATTTCTGTGAGGTGTGTGACTAGGATAATTTCAATGTTTGCAGATAGCAAACCTGGAAAAATTATAAAGTTTGTGTTGGACAGTGTGGAATTCTAACAGGACAGTGAGACATTGGTGTAATTTTCAGGTTTATGGCAGATGAGGATCGATACAGAGCAGTGTAAGGTGATGCACTTCGGTAGGAAGAACATTGAAATACAATATAAAACAGGCTATACGGTTATAAAAGGGTGCAGGAACAGAACGCTCTGGGTGTATATGAGCACAGAGTATTGAAGATGTCAGGACAAGTGGGGAAAGCAGTAAATATCACAGATTAGATTCAGTATCTGAGCTGTTTACGGGAGGTGTTGTAGGAGGGAGTTTCCAAGCACCGTTCTTGGGAGGTGGTGGAGACAATGCTTTATGAGCCCACCCTGCTGCCCACCAAGACAATGAGGATTCCATTTGTACCAGCTCGGCATAAAAGGGAGATGTCATCAGGGGCACGGCTTCTATGTTGTGCCGGTGGGAAATGGAGCAGCCAGGGGGTTTAAAGTGAGAATTGCCCTTCAGTGAACATTGCTGCTTACTCGGTTGGTGGGACATGGATGTTTCAGAATCTCCACACGAGATGTCCTGTCCTCTCCGACTCCCACCAGGGTCCTCCCCACATGGCGGGTGGAAGGGGGTGAGTGAACGGATATCGGGCACTCCACCAACCGGCATGGCCCTTTCTTCTCAATTCCAGACTGTTTCTCCTGGAATGGGAGGAAGGGAGGGCGGGAGTGAGGGTGGGAGTGGGTGGATCTGCTCTTAATGCTGGTGCAGGTGGGAGTTGGGGGACAATGTGAGGTGTCTGGAGGGAGACCGTCCACAGTGCTGTGTCCATGCAATGTTATTAGTTAGGGGGTGTAATGGAGGGGGAGGTGAGAGAGAGAGAGAGAGAGAGAGAGAAAGCTCTGCAATGACAGTGGTGGAGCATGAATCTTGTTCGTGGGTCGGTGCTATAACAGATATACAGTGAGTGTGAGGGAGCAGAGAGGAAATGTGAGCCTTATCCTAACAGAACGGGGAAGGTTATTGATGCTTGTCCTGTATTGCTGGACATTTCTTCAGACCGCATATACTGCTTTGAACTGGGTGGTGCCCTCAGACCATGCTCGGTGGGTGTGGTTGTGTGGACCCCTCTGTGAAGAGAGTGGTCCCCGTGTGTACTAGCCCATCCTCCAGGACCTCCGTGCCCCTGTCGACAAACCGTGGTGTAATTGCCCCTTATCCGCCATGCTCAGAGTGAACTGCGCAGGACAGCTCTGAACTGAGAAAGCTGAACTGTGTGTTCATCTATTGTGTTTACAAACTCCATTTCCTTCCAGGGATTCCATCCCATCCCTGGACAATATATTTTATTTTCATTCGTTTGTGGGACTTGGGATTTGCTGGCTGGGCAGCATTGATAGCCCATCTCTATTTGCCCTTCAGAAGGTGATAGTGAGCTGCCTTCTTGAGTCGCGGCAGTGCACTTGCTGTTGGTTGACCGAAAATGCCAGTCAGGAGGAAATTACAGGATTTTGACCCAACGACTGTGAAATAGCAGCAGTATATTTCCAAATCAGGGTGGTGAGTTGCTTGGGGGTTGGTGGGGGGGGGGAGGTGGCGGTGGCAGTGTGAGGTGAAACATGCAGGTGTGGTTTGAAATAGACAAATCACAACTTTGATGATCACTTTGTCCTGACCATTATTAACTTTCACTATTCACTGCTCCAGAATATACTTCACTGTCTTAACCCATCTGTTGTTTGAACCTTGAGTTGTGAAATACAGACTTAATGATGACAACAATCTGCTGCTGACACTTTCGGGCTGAAACCTGCGGAAACAAATCTGTTTCGAATTCAAACCAAAATCCCATCTGTCTGACATTCCTGTGCACGCTGATCTATATCACTATTGTGTCTGGTAATGCCTTTATTTGAATATTCTTAAGCACTTTAACTCATCTGGAAGTGAACAGCAGCCTGACACACACCAATTCATTGTCTCTGAGCTTCACAATGCCAGCACTCAACACACTAGGGAGTCAAAAACCAAGCCAGGGAAAGATACAGAGGGTCAGAGAATAGTTCATTAGTGGAAGGTACTATGTCTTATTATTGTTAAGATTTCCAGTAGTTGTTATTCTACAATCCTCTCCTTTTTGCATTTTTTTAGAGTGTTTAAATAAATTGTGTTTTGCTTTAAGTTGTGTGGTTTAAACAGCTGCATCACATCTGGAACACCCATTTCACATCTACCTTTACTATAAGACAAAATTGGCTTCCAGGTTGCCAGCGTAAAGCATTTTAAGGCAGTCTGGTCTGGTCCACAGCAAAGTGGGGATTCTTGTCCGTTTTGAAATCGATAATTCCAAATTGGATTCAGGTTCAGAATCCCTACAGTGTGGAAACAGGCCATTTGGCCCAACAAGTCCACACCAATCCACTGAAGAGTAATCCACCAAGACCCATTCCCCTATCCTATTATTCCATATTTATCCCTGACTAATGCACCTAACCTACACATCCCTGAACAGCATCGACAATTTACCACAGCCAATTCACGTAACCTGCATAGCTTTGGGCTGTGGGAGGAAAACTGATCATCCAGAGGAAACCCACGTGGGGAGGGGTAGAATGTGCACAGGGAGATTGTTGGGCTCAAAGGCGGCGTTTGGCAGTTGTTAGTGTCTTTTGTTCCGCGCATTGAATTCGGTTGGTTTGAACAGTGTTTTGTGTAGCAATGGTTCTTTCTGTTTCTAAGAGGTCTCTGGGTGTGGAAGAGGTGAAGTTGGAGATTTTACAAACGGTGAGCAAGGCAAAGTTTTTTAGAATTGGCAGACAAGCTGTAGTTGGGTTTGTGTTTGTCTGTGAGGAAAGGAGATAATTACAGCTATAGTTTGGCATTTAAATTTTGGTGGAAACACCATCAGAATCTTTGGAAATCGCTGGAATTTAATTGCAGATGAGACAGCTTGAACACAAAAAGAAATTAAAACAGTTTGAAATATGATTTTAAGTAGAATTAAAAGAAAAGGAGAGGAAGAAGAAAGACAGAAAAAGAAAAAAGAAAAACGAGAAGAGAGAGAGTTTCAACTTCAAAAGTAAGCAATTTGAGAGGAAAGTCGAGTTAGCAGGGTGGAGATGAGGTCGACGGTAAGCTGAATGAGGACGATAGTGAGGATGAGCAACTCTATAGTAGCCAAAGGTCTGATGGGTATCTTTTTAAATACATCCAGGCATTGTCTAACTTTGATGAGAAGGATGCAGACGCCTTTTTAATTTCATTTGAGAATGTTGCGAAATGGATGCAGTGGCCACTGACGATGTGGATTTAGTTGATCCAAACAAAGCTGGTTGGTATAAGGAGTGAGGTATTTGCATCCCTATCGGATGTGCACGGGTTGTGCCAGAAACCTACAGACAGTGTTTCAGGAATCTTAAAAAAAATTCCCTGGTTAAATGTACATTGAGTTTGAAAGAATCAAAAAAGTAATATTGAATGGTGGATAAGGGTATTAAAAACAAAGCAATCTATGACACTCTTAGAGAGATTCTTCTCCTATTCCTCCATAACAGGCTGGAGAAACTGAACAGTCTCCTCCTGCATCCCTGAGATAGGACTTGATAGTGATTGGTCTTGACCATGGCCCCACCCCCCCCCCCCCCCCCCTCA
>NC_057717.1:12376312-12390345 GCF_004010195.1 Chiloscyllium plagiosum
CTCCGCCCCCACCCCAGTCTGACCTATCACCGTCATCTTGACCTCTTTCCACCTATCACATTTCCGACGCCCCTCCCCCAATTCCCTCCTCCCTACCTTTTATCTTAGCCTGCTGGACAAACTTTCCTCATTCGTGAAGAAGGGCTTATGCCCGAAACGTCGATTCTCCTGTTCCCTGACCTGCTGCACTTTTCCAGCAACACATTTTCAGCTCTGATCTCCAGCATCTGCAGACCTCACTTTCTCCTCCTAGTGATTGGTCTTGTCCTGTTCCCTTACAACAGACACATGTCCGAATTCCCTCCTCCTTTCTCATAAAAAAAGGTCTCAGATAGTTTGCATCCTTATCCAATTCACTTGCAACAGGCTCAGTGTGACTGAATGGCTTCCTGTTATCCCAGCGTAAAAATCGCCAGTCACTGTGTAGTTTCTTCCAGTTCATGTGTAACAGAATTGTGGAGGTTGAATGGAACTGATACTGTTGCTGTGTAATAGGATACTGGTCTGTTATGGCCTACTCTGTGTCCAGTGTTATAGGCTTGAGGGGCTGAGTGGCCTCTTCCTCTAACTGCATATCAGGCTCCAAGGCTGAATAAACTCATCCTGTTCTGGTGTAACAGTGTTGAAGGCCTGAATATCCTTCTGTTGTTTCTGTGTAACATGCTGGAGGATGGCATGGATTTCTCCATTATGTGTGTATTTGGCTTCTGTTGCTGACTCCTTCTGGTCATCTATGTTGAAGTAAGATCATCTTTCATTCTTGTAAAGTCCAATATATGTTGGAACAACCTGACCATCCTTTCCTTATAAACTAACAGCTTCATGACACGAATCATTTGAGGCAACCATCTCTGAGCTGCTTCCAATGTAACAATATATTTTCCTCAGTGAGGAGATTAAATCTGTACACACTACTCCAGATGTGATCTCACTAAGATCCTGTGCAGCAGCAGCAACACTTTACCAGCCTGCTGTATGGTTCCCACCCAGGTTAGAGCAGTCTCAGCTGTCTGGGGGAATACACAGCATTGTTGAAAGATCATTATCCTTCTCTCCTCCACCAGCATAACGGGAGATCTGGCGAAAATCTCACAACAAAGCTTGAGGAGAGCATCAATATGTGGCGAGATGATCTCTACCATTACTCTCCCCAGAACCCACTTCACTGAGATTTCACTGAATCACATAAGGTGGAGCTCAGAAGCAGCAATGAGAAGCAAACATTGATGGGAGTTATATATCAAAGTGAAAGCTGCAATACAAATGTTGGGCATGTTATAAAACAGGAAATGAAATATACACGTTTGTGGGTACTACAGTAATAATTACTGTTTAAATTATATCTAAACTGTGTTAACCCAACTGAATGCTAATGCTGTGAATAATGGATTTCATGAGCATGCATGAAATGACTTGCATTAACATTTTTTCGAGCACCGAGATCGATGTCAGGTTATTTAGGAATTCGTGTTGGATGATCTAAAGAGCTAATTGAAAACTTTGCTCTAAAGGATCTTTTGGGAAATGTGACCTCAACATTTTATTTGATATTTGATTCCCTACAGCATGGCACAGGCCCTTCAGACCAAAAAGTCCACATCAACTCTCCAAAGAGTCACCCACCCAGACCGGTTTCCCTCTGATTAATGCACCTACCACTATGGGTAGTTTAATATGGTCAATTCACTTGACTTGCACATCTTGTGAGAAGAAACCAGAGCACCCGGAGGGAACCCACGCAGACATGGGGAAAATGTGCAAACTCCACACAGATAATCGCCCAAAGCTGGAAGTAAATAGCGCTCCCTGTTGTTGAGAGGCAGTAGTGCTCAACAATGAAGCATGGTGCTGCCTCTATTGGTAATCTGATGTTTGAGTACACAATAGTTTTTGCTTTATTTGAACTAACCGTTATGAATCTGAGTCATGCAAGCCATGAAGGTGCGAGGAGAAAGTGGAGACTGCAGATACTGGAAATAAGAGTCGAAGAGTTGGCGCTGGAAATGCACAGCCGCTCAGCCAGCATATTAGGAGCACGAGAATCGACATTTCTGGCATAAGCCCTTCATCAGGAAAGAGGCTTGTGGGCCAAAGTGGCTGAAAGATAAATGTGAAGGGGGTGTGGTGGGGGAGGAAGCATGGAATGTCATAGGTAGACGAAGGAGGGGTTGAAAGTGATAGATGATGATGGGAAACAGAACGCCTCATCCATTCAACCCGATGTGGTCTCCTCAACATTGGCGAGACAGGACGTCAACTTCTGGATCATTTCACAGACCATCTCTGGTACAGCCACACTGACCAACTTCACCACCTTGTGGCTGAACACTTTAACTCCCCCTACCAAACCGCCAAGGACATGCAGGTCCTGGGCCTCCTCCATCGCCAAACCCTCACCACCTGACGCATGGAGAAAGTACGCCACATCGTCCGCCATGTGACCCTCCAACCATATGGGAACAATGTGGATTTCACCAGTTTCACCATTTCCCCTCCTCCCACCTTATCCCAATCCAATCTTCCAACTCAGCACCGCCCTCTTGAATGTTCCTATGTGTCTGTCTTCCTTTCCCACTATCCACTCGACCTTCCTCTCCAACCAATCACTTTCACAACCCCCCTCCCCCCACCATTTACTTATTAGATGAAAGGAAGAAGCTTAGAAAAATGCCACGTATTCTCGTAAACCAGTGGATTCAGAGTAATGTCAGACACAGCAAAGGAGGACAAAGAAACTGAGAAAAAAATCAAAAAGAGAAAAAGCATGCAACAAAAACCAACGTAAAAACTGCTAAAAAGCTTCTATCAATGTATGAAACAACAATAAAAGCAAGGTGAAATGTCGAGCAGTGAGTTTGCAGACAGGATAATTGATTGTAGAGAAAAGAAACATTACAGGGAAAAGAAAAGTTTTTTTTTGCCTGTCTTCATGGAAGAATATCCAGAAGTTCTCCCAGAAATACCAAGTGCCCATGGGACTTGTGTAAGTAAAGTCTAAGATCATTCATATCGGTGATGAGGTAATATTTGAATAGGCAGCTGGATTTAGTGGTGATAAATTTTGACAGACCAGATTTACTTCATACAAAAAATTTAGTGGAAGCAGCAATAGTCATATTGGTTGCATTACGGATTTTCACATTATTTTCCCACACATTACCGAAAGGCAGGTAGCCAATAGGTATAATGGACGGTTATAAATTTTACCCAACAGTTTAAGAAAGGATGAAGATGGAGAGTGGTGAACTACAGACCAGGTAGCTTGTCATCCGCAGTCGGGTGCCTGTTGGACTCGATTACAAAGAACATGCTACTGGATATGTAGAAGATAATGGGAAAACTGGGGAGTTATGATAATGCATCAATGAAAGGAAAACCATTAGTAGCAAAACATTTTGGGAATGATTTGAAGATGATTCTTGTAGACATCAGCAATGAGTAGCCAACAGATAACGTATAGTTGGATATTCAGGAGGATTGCTTTAAGAACTCACATACTAATATCATAAGAAAAGTTAAAGCGAAAGGTATTGGGAAGAACATACGCAAATGGGGCAGTTAAAATTAGATTTACATCCATGTGAGTGTAATTGAAATACAGATGATGTCTTGCACCAGTTGCATCCAGTGTTGGTGGGACTGAAGTTGGAGTATTGTGTACTGCTTTGGAGTCCCCATCTAAGAAAGAATTTACTGAGTACAGAGTAACTGCAAAAGACAATCTCCAGATTAATCCCTAAAATGGCAAGATTGTCTGAAGGGGGAACTCAGCCTGTGATCTCGAATTTCAAATAATGAGAGGTGATCGTAATGAATCTTAGAAACTTAGAAACACAGAGGGGACTGAATAAGGGAGGGACATGGAGATGTGCAAACAGGCGAGATTAGGGAGAATCCCATGATATTCTACCCCGACAAGTAGAACAGAATAATTAGCGAACAGTTAGTGTCCATTAGAAACCTAGGGGGCAATCTGCGTATGAAGCTGGAGAACATTGAGAGATTGTGACATGAGAGCTTCACATCTGTTTTACTTGGGAGAAGGAGGGGACAGGTACAGAATTCGAGAAGATGGATGAGGAAGCTCTTGAGCAGACTGATGTAAAATGCGAGCAGGGATTTGAGGCTTTGTCTGGTATAAAATTGAACCGATTGCCAGGTTTGAATGAATTGTATCACAGGCGGCGGTTGAAGACAAGGGAGGAAAGACCCTGACTGAAAAAAATAAATAAATTACGACCATAGGGGAGGTGCCAGAGTACTGGAGAACAGCTAATGCGATTCCACTTTACAGTAAGGATGGTAGAGATAGACCAGGAACTATAGACAAGCAAGTATTAAATCACTGTTAGGGAAACTACTGGAGAAAATAGGGAAGGAGAAAATTGAACTCCAATCAGAATGACAAGGCTTAATCGGGGATAATCATCATGACTTTATCAGAGGGACGTCACACCTACCGAATGTGAATTAGTTTGAGGATGTCGCTGAATTGGTTTTGCAGCCAGGCCTTTGACAAAGCTCCACATGTGAAAGTGAAAAATAAAGTTAAATCTCATGGAATCAAGGATTATTTGACAAGTTACAACGAAAATTCTCTTAGTGGTAAGAGACAGAGGGTGGTGAGAGAATGCTATTTGTGTGATTGGAGACCAGTGTTCACTGGTGTACCACAGGGATCATTTGTGGTATTCATAAATTAGATTAGATCATGTTACAGTGTGGAAACAGGCCCTTCGGCCCAACAAGTCCACACCGACCTGCCAAAGTGCAACCCACCCATACCCCTACATTTACCTCTTACCTAACACTATGGGCAAGTTAGCATGGCCAATTTACCTTACCTGCACATTTTTGGACTGTGGGAGGAAACCGGAGCACCCGGAAGAAACCCACGCAGACACAGGGAGACGTGCGAACTCCACACAGTCAGTCGCCTGAGGTGGGAATTAAACCCGGGTCTCTGGCGCTGTGAGGCAGCAGTGCTAACCACTGTGACACCGTGCCGCCCACGATGCAGATGTGAATGGAGGGGGGTGGGTGAAGGGGGTGGAGGTTGTGATAAGTAAGTTTGTGTTTGCCTGGTTGGTTGGTAGTGATGAGGAAGGTCTTATGTTACAGAAAGATACACATAGATAGGTCAGATGGGCAGATCAATGGCAGACGGAACGTAAACCTGATAAATATGATGTGATGCACTTTGGAAGAAGGAACCAGATAGGGGAGGACTCAATGAATGGCAGCAGACTAGGAAGCTCAGAGGCTGCATCTCCACACATCCCTGGATGGGGCTGGACAGGGGAATAGGTTAGTTAAGAAATGCACCTTGGGTGTAGCATTTACTAATCGTGGTTTAGATTATAAGAGCTGTAAAGGGCTTTGGTCAGGCCAATATGGAGTACTGTGTGTAATTCTGGGAACCACATTACAAGAAGGATGTGATGGTACTGGAGGTTGTGCAGAGGAGATTCACCAGGATCTTCCCTGGGATGGAGTATATCAGCTGTGGAGAGAGGCTGGATAAGCTCGGGTTGTTTAATTTGGAGCGGAGAAGACTGAGGGGGATGTGATTCAGAAGGATAAGATTATAAGGGATATGGACAGGGTGGATAGACAGCAGCTGTTCCTTTTAGTCAGAGGATCAAACACAAGGGAGCATACTTTTAAAGTGAAAGGTTTGAGGTTTAGTAGGATTTACCGATAGTATTTCTTTCACCCAGAGGGTGTAGGTGTCAGGAATTTACTTCCTGAGAGGGGAATTGTTACGAGTATCCTCACAACCATTAAAAAGTTCCTTGACGAGCACGTGGAAGTGTCATAACGTTCCCGGCTATGGGCCTGGTGTAGATCGTGCTGTGTTTCTGATCGGTCAGAATCTATGCTCCTGTGGGTGTATGAGCAGCCTAAGGCAGGACTTAATGTGTTTCTGGAGAGTATAGTCACAAGGTTAATAAGAGTGAACTGTAATAGCTTGTCAAATTAAGTCAATGTGAAAAGTATGAGAAAACAAGTGCAACTTCCTTACAATCTGAAACCTGAGAATAGAGAATGGGTAACAGGGAAATGGCAGAACTATCAAGCCGCTACTTCAGTTCTGTCTTCACAGAACATTCTAACAATACTAGGTAAACCACGTCTGGTGTGGAAAAAGGATATAGTACATGGAACATAGAACATAGTAAGTAAATGGTTTAGGAGAAATTATTGGGACTGAAAGTAACGGTCATAGACAACACTAACATGGATTTATGAATTATATGTGAGAAACAGACAGAGATTCAAATGAAAGAGAAGCAATGGATGTAAAACATGTGGATTTTCAGAAAGAAAATTGATAAAGCTCCCAAGCCTAGTTTACAAAATCAAATCTGAGTGGATGGGGGCGAATGTATGGCCATGTTTCTAGAATAGGGCAGCTGGCAGGGAACAGTGAATAGAAATAAACAAACTCGTCAAGTCACAGCCTGACATTGTCTGTAATGTATGATTCTGTCAACATGACCATGTCCCAGACACTCTATCACCTTCCCCAGATATCTCCTGTCTCATCAGCAGGACAGACAGAGCAGAAGTGGCGGCACAGTGGTATACAGTTGGAAGGGAATTGCTCTGGGGATCCTCAACAGTGACTCAGTATCCCATGAAGTCTCATGGCGTTAGATTACACATGGGAAAGGAAACCTCCTGCTGATTGTGCCAGCCTCCCTCATCTGATGAATCAGTACTCCTCCATGCAGACCAACACTTATAGGAAGCACTGAGGTTGGCAAGAGCGGAAAATTTAATCTGGGTGGGGGATTTTAATGTCCACCGCCGAGAGTGACTCTGCAGCAGCACTACTGATCAAGCTGGTCGGGTCCAAAAGGATGTAACTGCTGCACTCGGACTACGGCAGGTGGGGAAAGAATCAACAAGAGGAAAATGCATAATTGACCACATCCTTACTAACCTGCCAGTTGCAGAAGTATCTGTCCATGACAGTATCGGTAAGAGTGACTACCGCATAGTCATTGTGGAGACAATGTCAGACCTTCACATTGAGAATAACCTCCATCATTTTGGCTGGCACTATCACTGTACTAAATAGGACAGAGTTCGAACAGATCTAGCAGCTCAACTCTGGGTGTCCATAAGGTGCTGTGGGTCATCAATAGCAGCAGAATTGTACTCCAGCGCAACCTCATGGCCCGGCATATCCCCCTCACAACAATTACCATCAAGCCAGAGGATCAACTTTGGTTCAATGGAGTGTGCAGGAGGGCAGGAGCAGCACCAGGCATACCTGAAAATGAGGTTTCAGCCTGGTGAAGCCACCAAATAGGACTACTCCCGTGCCAATTGG
The DNA here is from genome assembly GCF_004010195.1 of Chiloscyllium plagiosum. Lineage (NCBI taxonomy): Eukaryota > Metazoa > Chordata > Chondrichthyes > Orectolobiformes > Hemiscylliidae > Chiloscyllium > Chiloscyllium plagiosum. Next base: position 12,383,655 of record NC_057717.1, read on the forward strand.
CATAAGCAATAAGTGATAGACAGCACTAAGTGATCCCACAAGCAACGGTTCAGATCTAAGCTCTCCAGACCTTCCACTTCTAATTGAGAATAGTTATAGACAATTAGACATTGGAGGAGGAGATTCCGCAAGTATCACCATCCTTAATGATGGAAGAGTTCAGCACTTCAGTGCAAAAGATAAGGTTGATGCATTTGCAACAATCTTCAGTCGGAAATGCCGAGTGGATGATCCATCTCAGGCTCCTCCAGTGGTTCTCAGCAATTCAATTACCAGTCATCAACCAATTTTATTCACTCCACTCAATATCCAGATTTAGTTGGAGACACTGGATACTCCAAAGGATACATACCCTGCCAATATTTTGGCAATAGTACTGAAAACGTGTACTGCAGAACTTGTCACTGCTCTAAGCTGTTCCAATATCGTTACAACAACGACATTGCCCCAATTACATGGAAAATTACCCAAGTATCCCCACACAGAAAAAGCAGAACAAATCCAATCCGGCCAATTACCAACCCATCAGTAAAGTGATGGAAGGTGTCAGTGCTTTCAAGCAGCACCTGCTCAGCAATAACCTGGTCAATGACGCTCAGTTTGGGGTCCACCAGGTCCACTCAGCTCCTGATCTCATTACCTTGGTTCAAACATGGATAAAAGAGCTGAATCCCAGAGGTGAGGTGAGAGTGACAGCCCTTTAAAATAAGCCTGCCTTCGACCAAGTGTGGCATCTAGGGGCCTTAGCAAAACTAGATTAAATGGGTATCAGGGGCAAACTCCCTGCTGTTTGGAATCATACCTGACACGTAGAAAGATGAAAGTTAAAAATCACACAACAACAGGTTATAGTCCAACAGGTTTAATTGAAAGCACACTGTGCTTCCAATTAAACCTGTTGGACTATAACTTGGTGTTGTGTGATTTTTAACTTTGTACACCCCAGTCCAACACCGGCATCTCCAAATCATGATGTAGAAAGATGGTCATTGTTGATAAAGGTCAGTCAACTCAGCTCAGAACAAGTCTGTAGGAGTCCCTCAGGCAGTGGCCTAGGCCCAAACATCTTCAGGGCTGCTTCATCCATGACCTTCCCTCTATTATAAGGTCAGAAGCGGGGATGTTCGCCAATGATTGCACAATGTTCAGCAACATTTGTGACTCCTCAGAAACTGAAGCAGTCCATGTCCAAATGTGACAAGATCTGAACAGCATCCAGGTTGACAAGTGGCAAGTAATATTTAGGCCACACAAATGCCAGACCTTAACCATCACCACTAATATGCAATCTAAATACTGCCCCTTGGCATTCAATGATAATACCATCACTGAATCCACAGTGAACCGCAGCGGTTCAACAAGGCAGCACACCACCACCTTCTCAAGGGGCAACCAGGGACAGGCAATAAATGCTGGCCCAGCCAGTCACACCCAGATTCACAAAATAAATAAATTGAAAAACGACATTTCTTTTAACAGAGGAAGGTTGCTGAGGTATCACAGGGATCAGTGCTCAGCCCCAGCTTTCACAATACCCATTAAACATTTGGTTGCAGGAAACAAATACAATATATCCCAGCCTGCGACATAACTAAAGGATGTTGGATTGTGAGTGGGTGAGGAAGTTCTAAAAAAGCTCCAAGGTGACAGACAAGTGGAGTGAATGGGCAAATACATGGCAGATGGAGAGCAAGTTGGGTAGGGGTGACGTTGTGCCCTTTGTTGGGAACAAGAGTTTCGCAGCCTATCATTTGAAAAGGGATTGTTTGAAACATGTTGATCTACAAAGGGACGTGTGCTCCTTTTTGTTGTTTCCTTCTGCGCAGCCCTCCGAGGTCCCTGCAGTACGGTGAGGTCTGAACCCAGAAGTCAATACTGGGAATGGAATTGGCATGCTGACCAGTGTATATCGGCCCATCAGGTGGGGAGCTGTAACATTGCAAAGAGTCTGGATCTCCCTGTACACCAGTCACTAAAAGTGATATTGCAGGAACAGAAAGCAGTTAGGAAGATCAGTGATGTGCTGACCTTCATTTCAGGGGGATTTGAACCCAGGAGTAAGGGTGTCTTACTGCAACTGTATAGGGCCTTGATGAGACCCCATCTCAAACATTGTGCAGTATTGTGTGCAGTTTTAGTCTCCGTATCTATTAAAGGGCAAACCTGACATTAAGGGAGTGCAGCGGAGGATGACCAGATTGATCTCTGGGATGACAGTTTTGTTGTGGTACCAGTATTTGGGGCGACTGGGCCTGTATTCCATGCGGTTTAGGAAAAAGGGGGGAGATCTCAGTGAGATATATGACCCTCTGACAGGGTGAGACAGATTGGAAGCAGGGATGTTATTTTCCCAGGCTGTGGTGTCTAAAACAAGGGGCCACAGTATTAGGTACAGGCAGGCCACTCTGCATTGAGATGGGAATAAATGTCTGCACTCAGAGACTGGTGAACCTGGAGAATGCGCTTGAACTTGGAAACCAAGACACTGAATATAAATAAGGATTTAGAGACAGTAAAGGGATGGTGGGAGAGCAGGAGTGCGGTGTGGAAACAAAGGGCCAGTCATCATTATATTGAATTGGGTAGCAAACTCGATGGACCAAAGGAACTACTACACTTCCTATTTTATAACTTCCTAAGGTTAATCATATTAACGGACATATTCATTGTTTGGGATAAGTGCATTGTGGAGATGTTTGAAAATGAACGACAATGAGGGATGCTCAATGTGTCCTTTACCGATGTTTCTGTGCAGCCTGTGGGAAAGCTCTGTAAATGTAGTCACAAGCTCTCAGATGTTAGGGAGGAGGTCTCTGCAGGGTCAACAGGGCTGCGTTTCCTGTTCCCGTTTCCGATGCCGGCTGGGGCTGGGTGTTCTGTCCACGTTTATCCTTTAAGACCTCAAAGCAGTTTGATACAATAGAGTGTCTTGCTTGGCCGATTCAGAGACCATTGAAGAGTTTATCACATGTCTGTGTGTCTGGAGTCACTTTTAGCCAGACCAGGAAAGTACGGGAGATTCACTTCCTGAAAGTACACTGGGGAAGGAAATTGGTGTTTACAATCGACATTGACTTCAAAGTCACTGTTAATGACGCCAGATTTTGCATCTTAAGATTTTATCAATTGTTTCTAACTTCCACTAGCTGCCAGAGCATTATCCTGGTTTGGATTAGCAATCCAGTGACGTTTCCACAACAGCACCATCTCCATATGGGGACCTATTGGAAACCACACTGAGCAGGATATTTCTGTGCTGCTTGACAGCTCTGTCAAAAACAACTCCCACCAATGTGACTATCGTGATTGGACTGAGGGGGTGGTAATTGGTCAGATTGTAATTATTCTCCTCTATGGGGACTGGACATAGTTGAGTAATTTTCCACATTACCAGAGAGATGGAGCTGGAACGAAACAACTTCCCCAGGGACATGGCTTGTTGTGCAGCACAAGTCTTCAGTCCTATTGCAGGAATGGGGTCAGGGCCCATTGTCTTTTTGGTAGCTCCTGTGTTCAGCTTTTTCGTCATTTCACGGGCAGAAAATTGAATTGGTTGAAGACTGGCATCTGTGATTCTTTGGGCATCATGACGAGAGTGAGGTGAATCATCAACTCAACACTTCAGGCTGAGAATGGTGCAGATACGACATCCTTGTGTTTTACACTGGTGTACAGGGCAGTTCTGTTATGCAGTATGGGGATATTTATGGAATGCTGTCCTCCAGTCATTTGTTTAATCCTCCATCACCATTTATGACTGAATGTGGCAGGACTGCGGAGCTTCGATCAGATCTGTCCGTAACTTTAAGGTGTTATCATCACGTTTAGGTTCACATGGTTCTAACACTGACATGTTCACCCACAGTCATTACTGAGCCATAGATCGTGTTGATGGTAATGGCAGACTGAGGAGATTATCCCTGTGCAAAAATGTTACAGATTGTGGTTGAATGCTGTTCTGCTTCTCCTGCTGCTGTGGTCTATAGCACTACATAAATACGCAATTTTAAGCTGCAATATCTGTTCTCTGTCCCTTAGTTCACATCGAGACCCATTCACCCATCAGCCCTGTACTCAGTGACCTACTCTGGTTTCTGCTGTGGAAATACTTGTATTTTCATACTCTCATTCTGCTGAGGGTCTCTTCCCGGGTCATGCTTCCAACCTGACACATTCTACAAAACCAATTACTAATTTTAATTCAATTGTTGAATTAATCTGAATCATTTGTTTCCTTGAGTAATACCATCTTCTGTGTTTAAAATGAAAGTCTTTCCCTCTGTTTCTCTGCCTGATCATGATTAAGAGTTCTGTAGTGTCAGTGATGCCAGCCTTGTGTAGTTTCAGAGCCAATGAATTCTCTGGATTCTCAATCATCTTCACCACATTGTATGCTTCCTCTTTTGGTTTGATGTCTTATCACTCATGGCTGCCTTGTCCTCCCATAAGTATATTTCATCTCGTTTGGGATGAATTTCAACAGAGCAATGTGTTCAAATGCTGGGTTTGATGGCAGAATTTTTATCTCCAATGATATGGCAGACACTAACTTTGGAAAGTACCCAGCAGGCCAATATAATGAATTCCCTGTAGAAAAGGGATTAACTGAAATAAGTTGGGATTCCAGAATCAAGAATTTATAACACACATCCTGATAAGAATGAAAGATTAGAGTAGATAATTCCAGAACAGGAGGGAACATTGAGAGAAGGGGAACACATCACTTTAGATGAGGATCAAATAATGTTTTAATGTTTTATAAATTTTATACATCATGTACATCATTTTTCGTTAACTGCGTCTCCGTTGTTCATTTAGAAAGTGTTGTGCACAAAAGGAAAAATGTTACTTATCTACACACAAACTTTGATTAAACAGTGTATACAAAATCATTTTTCCGACATTGAAATGGTCCTGTTGTCGTGTTACCAGGATACATGAACACCAACTGGCCACCAAAAGACACGACCCATTATCACTATGTTCTATACATACAGACAAAGAAAGGCACCACTTTGATTGGGACAGCACACACACATGCTAAGACACGCAAGGACATTCTTAGGGGAATGGCATTCTAACCAAAAGTCCATCAATAAACACATTAATTTAGATCCTATCTACCTTCTCTTGTAAAACAAAAGAACTGGAAGGGACCCACCCACCTTAAGAAAACCAAGTCCTATAAATAGAGAGCAGGGACATACAACCAGCGCTTCAGCAGAGACTCTCATTGATGATGTTACCTAGTCATGGTGTCGAAACATCTGAAAACAAACCCTCAAGCATAAAGAGCTAACTTGCATACGTATAAACTGTTATTTTACTTTTATTAGTGGAATTTGGGAGTTCTCATGTTTTAACAGGTTATGATGTGAGGTGAGCTTTTCTGGGTGTGTGGTTTTAATTAACAGAGGTTCGACATGGAGGCATAACAGTTTGGGGCCTTGCCGTATGGGATTTGGACAGATTTGGGGTACAAAAGGTCCCTGCAAATTCCAACACGTGGCAATTAGTGACCTAGATCTTCAAACAAAACCGGTGGGAAAATTTGTTTAATTTTGTTTATCTGTGGTTGGATAAAGTACAAGTGAGAGAAATGGCTTTTAACATTACTAAAGAGGTTCCCAAAATTGCCAAGGAAGTTTAGAAAGACAGAAGGACAATTGTTTTAGAATTAGCAAATAACCAGGGAGAAAAGGGAAACTGAAATTGTAATGGAGTTGGTCAAGCACTTTGGTGTATCAGAGAAACAGACAAGTGCAGTAGAGTTAGAAAAAACTTAAATTGCAAATATGGCAACTGAAGTTAGAAGGTAAAGAAAGATACGGAAACAGAGAGAGAAGAAAGAGAAAGAGTGGATAAAGGAAGAGAGAGAGAATTTGAAATTAAGAAGTTGGGGATTAAACAAGAAAGTTAAATTAACAGGACGGAGATGAAGGGAGAACATAGGGACGTATACAACTCTGTTAATACCTTACCATATTTCGGTGAAAAATAAATCAAAAACATCTTTTATTTTGTTTGAAAAAATAGCTCAGTAGATGGCGTGTCCAGTGAACTTGTGTGTAATGCTAGTTCAGACTAAGCGGGTGGGCACAGTTCGTGAGGTATGTGCAGCACTGTCAGATGACGGCTCAAGAGATTATGCAAATGTCAATCTAACTATTTTGTGTGGTTATGCATTGGTACTAGAAGAATATAGACAGAGGGTCAGAAAAATAGAGCGAGGACCAGGTCAGGCTTATTTTGAGTTTGAAAGAATAAAGCACAGTCGTTTTGATAGATGGGTGCGGGCCATAAAAATGGCTAAGACCTGTGAGGCTCGAAGGGAGATTATTCTGCTGGAGGAGTTTAAAGACTCACATCCAGAGATGGTAAGAATTCTTGTGAATGAACAGAAAGTTCAAGAAGTGAGAAGTGTGGCAGAAACGGCAGGTAAATACGCATTGGTGCATGAGATGAAATTTTGCTTCTGGGAGGATTTTCATCCTGTGATGGATATAAATCGGGAGAAGGGGAGATCCTACACTGCAAAGCATAGAGTAAAGAACACTGGTAATAGTTTAGCACAGGTGAAAAATAAGCTCAAGCAGTTGAAAAGTGGTGAAAGGCCTCAGGTGTTCTCACTATAACGGAGCGGAACACATAGAATTACAGTGCCGATGGTTTAAGAAGGGCACTGGGAAAA
>NC_057717.1:12390845-12404728 GCF_004010195.1 Chiloscyllium plagiosum
TAGAAACTGGGCCTGGTGCAGCCTGGAGACAGGGCCTGATGCAGTCTGCAGGTTGGGCTCGGTGCATTCTGGAGATTGGGACTCTTGCAGTCTGGAGGCTGGGCCCGGTACAGTTTTGAGACTGTGCCCAGTGCGACCTGAAGACTGGGCCTGGTGTGATCCTGAAACTGTGTCCGGTGCGGGCTGGTGACTTGGCCCAGCGTGGTCTTGAGAGTGCACCTGGAGCAGCCTTGAGCCAGGCCTGGTGCGGTCTGGAGAGTGGACCCTGTGCGAGCTGGAGTCTAAGCCCGATGCAGTCTGGAGACTGGGCCTGGTGTGGCCTGGAGACTGGGCCTGGTGTGGCCTGGCGACTGGACCCTGTGTTGTCTGGAGACTGGGCCTGGGGAAGCCTATAGACAGGGCCTGGTGCGTTCTGGTGTCTGGACCTGGTGTTGTCTGGAGACTGGGTCTTGTTCAGTGTGGTGACTTGATCCTGTGTAGTCTGGAAACTGGGCCTGGTGCAGCCTGGAGACTGGACCTGTTGTGGTCTGGAGACAGGGCCTGGTGCGGTCTGGAGACTGTGCCCAATGCATCTGGAGACTGGCCCAGTGCAGTCTGGAGACTCGGCCCTGTGCAGTCTGGAGATTGGGCGTGGTGCAGTCTGGAGACTGTGTCCGGTGCGAAATGGTGACTTGGCCCTGTCTGGACTTGGTGACTCGGCCCAGTGTGGTCTAGAGACTGGTTCTGATGGATTCTCATGAGTGGACCAGTGTGGTTTGGAGACTAGCCATTGTGCAGTCTGGAGACTGGGCATTGTGCGCTCTGGAGATTGGGCCGAGTGCAGACTGGAGAGGGGGGCCCAGTTCAGTCTGGAGACTGGACATGGTGAAGTTTGGAGACTGGGCCCGGTGCTGTCTGGAGACTGGGCCTCTTGCAGTCTGGAGACTAGGCCCGGTACAGTCTTGAGACTGGGACCAGTGCGATCTGGAGACTGGGCCTCTTGCAGTCTGGAGACTGGGCCTATTGTAGACTTGAGACTGGGCCCAGTGCGATCTAGAGACTGGGCATCATGCAGTATGGAGCCTGGGCCCCAGTGCGGTCTTGACAGTGCACTTGAAGCAGCCTGCAGCCATGGCCTGTGCGGTCTGGAGAGTGGGCGATGTGCGAGCTGGAGACTGGGCCTAATGTGGCCTGTAGACGTGGCCTGGGGCAGCCTGGAAACTGGACCCTGTGTTGTCTGGAGCCTGGCCTGGGGCAGCCTAGAGATGGGGCCTGGTGCGGTCTAGAGACTGGGCCTGGTGCTGTCTGGAGACTGGGCCTGGTTCAGTCCAGAGACTGGACACTGTATAGTCTGGAGACTGGGCTGGCACAGCCTGGAGAATGGGCCTGTTGTTGTCTGGAGACTGGGCCGGGTGCGGTCTGGAGACTGTACCCAATGCAGTCTGGACACTGCTCCGGGTTCCGTCTGGAGACTCGGCCCTGTGCAGTCTGGAGACTTGGCCTCTTACAGTCTGGAGACCGGTCCCGTTACAGTCTTGAGACTGGGCACAGTGCAAGCTGGAGACTGAGCCTGGTGCGGTCCAGAGATTGTGTCTGGTGCGGACTTGTGACTTGGCCCGTTGCGGCCTTGGTGACTAGGCCCAGTGTGGTCTACAGACTGGGTCCCGTGGAGTCTGATGACTGGACCAGTGTGGTTTGGAGACTAGCCATTGTGCAATCTGGAGACTGGGCATGGTCCGGTCTGGAGATTGGACCTAGTGCGGTCTAGAGAGGGGGCCAGTTCAGCCTGGAGTCAGGACCTGATGCAACCTGGGGAATGGACACACTGCATACTGGAGACTGGGCCTCACGAAGTCTAGAGACTGGGCCCACTGCAACTGGAGACTGTGCCTAGTACTGAATGGGGACTGGACCTGTAGCGTTCTGGAGACTGGGCCAGGTGTAGTCTGGAGATGGGCTCAGTATGGCCTGGAGACTGGGCCCTATTCGGTCAAGAGACTGGGCCTGGTGCGACCTGGAGTCTGGACCATGTGGGGTCTGGTGAAAGGGCACAATGCGGTCTGAGAGTCAGTCTGGTGCAATTCTGGTGACTGGGCCCGGTGCAGCCTGGAGACTTAGCCCGGTGCTGCCTGGAGACTGGGCCAGTGCCCTCTGTAGACTAGGCCCCTGCAGACTGGTGACGAGTCCCGGTGCGGTCTGGTGACTAGGCCCAGTGTGCTCTGCAGAGTTGGCCCAGTGTGTTCTGGAGATTGGACCCATTGCGATCAGGACAGGAGGCCGGTTCAGCCTGGAGACTGGACACTGTGCGGCCTGGAGAGTGGAGCCGCTGTGCACCAGAGATTGGGCTCGGTACTATCTGGAAGATGGGTCTCGTTAAATCAGAAAACTTGGCCTGGTGCAGTCTGGAGATTCGGCCTTGTGTGGTCTGATGATCGGGCCCTGTGTGGCCTGGAAACTTGGACCAGTGCGATCTAAAGATTGGGCCTTGTGATGTATGGATATTGGGCCCTGTGCGTTCTGGATACTGGGCCCAGTGCGGTCTGGAAACTGGTCACGGTGCAGTCTGGGGACTAGGTATATGTGGTCTGGAGAACTGGGTCCAGCGCAGTCTGGAACGGGGCCTAATGCAGTCTGGAGACTGGGTGTGGAATTGTCTGGAGACTGTGACTAGTATGGCTTGGAGACTGGGCCTGATGACTTCTGGAGACTGGACCCTGTGCAGTCTGGAGAGTTAGCCTGGTGAGACCTGGAGATTGGGCATGATGTGATCTTAAGACTGGGCCTGGTGTGATCTGAAACCTTGACCTATGCTGCCTGGTGACTGGGACAGGTGTAGTCTGGAGACTTGGCCCAGTGTGGACTGGTGACTTGTCTTGGTGCGGTCTGGTGACTGGGCCTCGTGTCTGGAGATTAGGCCCTGTGCGGCCTGGAGACTGGGCCATGTGCGCTCTGGAGACTTGGCCCAGTGCGGTGTGGAGACTGAGCCCAGTGCAGCCTGGAGACTGGGCCTTGTGCAGACTGTAGCCTGAGTCCCGTGTAGACTGGTCCAGAGATTGTGTCTGGTGCGGACTTGTGACTTGGCCCGTTGCGGCCTTGGTGACTAGGCCCAGTGTGGTCTGCAGACTGGGTCCCGTGGAGTCTGATGACTGGACCAGTGTGGTTTGGAGACTAGCCATTGTGCAATCTGGAGACTGGGCCTGGTACGGACTGGAGTTTGGGCCCACTGCGGACTGGAGACTGGGGCTTGTGCAGAATGGAGCCTGAGCCCCGTGCAGTCTGGAGTCTGTGCCTGGTGTAGACTGGAGATTGGGCACACCGTGGACTGGAGACTGGGTCTTGTGCAGACTGGAACCTGAGCCTCGTGCAGACTGAAGACTGGGCAATGTGCGGGCCGAAGACTGAGCCCAACGTGGTCTGGAGACTGCGCCTTGTGCAGTCTGGAGACTGAGCCTGGTGCGTCCGGGACACTGGGTCTGGTGCGGTCTGGAGACTGGGCCTGGTGTGGTCCGGAGGCAGGGCACAGTGTGGCCTGGATACTTTGCTCTGTGCAGTCTGGAGAGTGGGCTCCGTGTGGTCTGGAGACTGGGCCCAGTGTGGTCTGGAGACGGGGACTGGTGAGGTCTGGAAATGGATCCTGTGCAGTCTGGAGACTGCGCCTGGTGCGGTCTGGATACTGGGCACAGTATGGCCTGGAGACTGGGCCCTATGTGGACTGGAGACTGGGCTTGGCGCGACCTGGAGACTGGACATGATGAGGTCTGGAGACTGGACCATGTGGGGTCTGTTGAAGCGACCCAAAGCTGTCTGGAGAGTGGGTCTGGTGCAGTCTGGTGATTGGGCCCGATGCAGTCTGGAGACTTAGCCCGGTGCTGCCTAGAGCCTGGTCCCAGTGCAATCTGTAGACTTGGCCCTGCTGACTGGTGACTTGTTCTGGTGCGGTGTGGTGACTTGGCCCAGTGTGGTCTGCAGACTTGGCCCAGTGTCGTCTGGAGGCTGGGCATGTTGTGGTCTGGAGATTGAGCTCAGTGCGGTCAGGACAGGGGACCAGTTCAACCTGCAGTCTGGACTCTGTGCGGACTGGATACTGGATTCTGTGTGCCCCAGAGACTTGACTCGGTGCGACCTGGTGTGTGGGCCCACTGTGCACCAGAGATTGGGCCCGGTACAATCTGTAGACTGGGCTTCGTGCAGTCAGGAACCTTGGCCTGGTGCGGTTTGGAGACTAGGCCTGATGCGGTCTGGAGACTGGGCCTTGTGTGGTCTGAAGACAGGGCCTAGTGTAGACAGGATACATGACCCAGTGTGGTCAGGAGATTGAGCCCTGTGCCGTCTGGATACTAGGCCCAGTGCAGTCTGGATACTGGGCATGGTGTGGTCTGGAGACTGGGTATGGTGTGGTCTGGAGATGGGACATGGTGCGATCTGGAGACTGGGCCCATTGCAGTCTGGAACTGGGCCTTATGCGGTCTGGAGACTTTGCCTGGCATTGTCTGGAGTCGGGGGCCAGTATGGTCTGAAGACTGGGCCGTGTGCTGTCTGGTGACCGGGCCAGGTGTAGTCTCAACACTTGGCCCGGTGTGGACTGGTGACTTGGCTTGGTGCGGTCTTGTGCCTGGGCCCGGTGTCGACTGGAGATTAGGCCGTGTGCAGCCTAGAGACAGGGCCATGTGCGCTCTGGAGACTTGGCCCGGTGTGGTATGGAGACTGTGCCCAGTGTGGTCTGGAGACTGGGCCTCGTGTGGACTGGAGATCGGGCACACTGTGGACTGGAGACTGGGGGTTGTGCAGACTGGAGCCTGAGCCCCGTGCAGACTGGATACAGGGCCATTTGCGGGCTGAAGACTGGGCCCAAAGTGGTCTAGAGACTGGGCCTGGTGCGGTCTGGAGGCAGGGCCCAGTGTGGCCTGGAGACTGGGCCCAGTGTGGTCTGGAGACTGGGACTGGTGATGTCTGGAAACTGGATCCTGTGCAGTCTGGAGACTGGGCGTATTACAACCTGGAGACTGGGCCTGTGCAGCCTTGAGACTGGGCCTGCTGCTGCCTGGAGACTGGACATGATGCGGTTAGAGACTGTGTCTGGTGCGGTCTGGAGACTGTGCCCTGTGCGGACTGTTGACTGGGCCCAGTGTGTTCTGGTAACTGTGAAGAGTGTGGTCTGGAGATTGAGTCCGATGCGACTGGAAACTGGGCCTGATGCTGTCTGGAGACTGGGCATGGTGCTGCCTTGAGACTGGGCATGGTGCTGCCTGGCGACTGGACACGATGTGGTCTGGAGACTGGCCCAGGTATAGTCTTATGACTGGGCCGGTTGCAGTCTGGAGACTTGGCCCAGTGCTTCCTGGAGACTTGGCCCAGTTTGGTCTGGAGACTGGGCCCTGTGTGCTCGAGAGATTGGGCCCAGTGTGGTCTGGAGACTGGGCACCGCGCAGTTTGCAGACTGGGCATGGCGCGGTCTGGAGATTGGACCTAGGGTGGTCTGGAGAAGGGCCAGTTCAGCCTGGAGTCTGGAGCCAGTGCAGCCTGGAGAGTGGGCACACTACGCACTGGAGACTGGGCCTGGTGTGGACTGGAGACTGGGCCTGGTGCGACCGGAGACTGGGCCTCGTTCTGTCTGGAGACTGGGCCAGGTATATTCTGGAGACGGGGCCCAGTATGGCCTGGAGATTGAGACCTACGTGATCTGGAGACTGGGCCTGGTGCAGTCTGGAGACTTAGGCCAATGCTGCCTGGAGACTGGGCCTTGTGCGGCATGGAGACTGGGCCTGGAGCTGCCTGGAGACTAGACACGATGTGGTCTGGAGACTGGCCCAGTTGAAGTCTGATGAGTGAGCTGGGTGCAGTCTGGACTTAGCCCAGTGCTGCCTGGAGACCTGGCCCAGTTTGGTCTGGAGAATGGCTCTGTGCGGCCTAGAGACTGGGACTTGTGTGGACTGGAGCCTGAGCACCGTGCAGACTGGAGACTGTGTCTGGTGCGGACTGCAGAATTGACCCAGTGCTTACTGGAGACAGAGCCTTGTGCCGACTGGAGCCTGAGACCCGTGCGAAATGGAGACTGGGCCATGTTGGGGCTGAAGACTGGGCCCAATGTGGTCTACAGACTGGGCCTTGTGCAGTCTGGTTACTGGGCTTGGTACAGTCTGCAGACTGGGACTGGTGAGGGCTGGAAACTGGATCCGGTGCAGTCTGGAGACTGGGTCTGGTGCAGTCTGCAGACTGGGACTGGTGAGGTCTGGAAACTGGATCCGGTGCTGCCTGGAGACTGGACAAAATGCGGTTTGGAGACTGGGCAAAATGCAGTCTGGAGACTGGGCCAGGTGCAGACTAGTGACTGGGCCCATTGTGGTCTAGAGGCTGGGTCCAGTGCAGTCTGGTGACTGGGCCTGGTGCAGTCTGGAGACTTAGCCCAGTGCTGCCTGGAGACTGGACATCGTGCGGTCTGGAGACTGTGCCCAGTGCGATCTGTTGACCTCGTCCGGTATGGTCTGGTTATTTGGGCCAATGTTATCTGGAGACCAGGCCCTGTGCGGCCTGGAGACTGGGTCCTGTGCGGTCTGGATACGAGGCCCAATGCTGTCTAGAGACTGGGTTTGGTGCTGTCTGGTCTTTTGGCTTGGTGTAGTCTGGAAACTGGGCCTGGTGCAACCTGGAACTGGGCCTTATGCGGTCTGGAGACTGTGCCTGGCATTGTGTGGAACTGGGCCTTATGCGGTCTGGAGACTGTGCTTGGCATTGTCTGGAGACTGGGAAATGTATGGCCTGGAGACTGGGGCCCTGTGCAGTCTGGAGATTGGGCGTGATGCGATCTGGAGAGTGGGCCTTGTGCGATCTGGAGACTGGGCCTGGTGCGACCTTTAGATTGAGCATGATGTGATCTTGAGACTGGGCCTGGTGTGGTCTCAAGCCTAGGTCCAGTGCAGTCTGGCGATTGGGCCAGGTGTGATCTGGAGAATTGGCTTGGTGTAGACCAGTGACTTGGCATAATGCGATCTAGTGACTGGGCCCAATCTGGTCTGGAGATTAGTTTCTGTGCGGCCTGGAGACTGGGCCCAGTGTGATCTAGAAACTTGGTCCTGTACGGTCTGGATACTTGGCCCAGTGTGGTCTTGAGACTGGGTATGGTGAGGTCGGGTCTCTTGGAGTGGTGCAGTCTGGAGACTGGACATGGTGCAGTCTGGAACTGTGCCTTATGAGGTCTGGAAACTGTGCCTGGCATTGTCTGGACAGTGGGACCTGTATAGCCTTGAGACTAGGGCCCTGTGCAGTCTGGAGATTGAGCGTGATGCGATCTGGAGACTGGGCCCTTTGCCGTCTGGAGACTGGGCCTGGTGCGACCTGGAGATTGGGCATGATGCGATCTTTAGACTGGGCCTGGTGTGGTCTCAAGCCTGGGTCCAGTGCCGCCTGGCAACTGGGCCAGGTGTGGTCTGGAGACTTGGCTCGGTGTGGACCAGTGACTTGGCATGGTGCGGTCTAGTGACTAGGGCCTGATCTGGTCTGGAGATTAGGCTCTGTGCGGCCTGGAGATTGGGCCATTTGCGATCTGTAGACTTGGTCTGTGTGGTTGGAGCCTGGGCCTAGTGTGGACTGAAGATTGGGTCTGGTGTGGATTGAAGCCTGGGCCCAGTGTGGTGTGGAGGCTAAGCCCAGTGCGGCCTGTAGACTGGGCCTTGTGCAGACAGGAGCCTGAGCCCCATGCAAACAGGAGACTGGACCTTCTGCAGACAGGAGCCTTAGTCGCGTGCAGACTGCAGACTGTGCCACGTGCGGGCTGAAGACTGGGCCCAGTGCGGACTGGAGACTGGGCCTTGTGCGGTTTGGAGCTTGTGCCCGGTGCGGCCTGCAGACCCATTGCTGGCACTGACTGGAACTGTCATTTGAGACCATTCTTTTTACCTCTTTTAGTCTGTTTTTGGACTTTCATTTATGATTTTTTCAACTTTGTATCAAATACTTAAGAATCTGTACGATGGTATCTTGTACCTAAGATGGCACCATTAGCAAGGAGACTGCAAGCTTTCGACTGCCTCCATGAGAGTGCAAGTGACAATGAAGCTATTTCAAATCAAATGTGAGAGAGTCACTGTATTTCACGTGTTTTCCAAACAAGCCTGCTGCTTGTGCAGTGGCATGGGGAGGCCACCACACGCGCACACACATACAAACACACACACATAGTCTCTCACACATACAAACACACAAAGACGCATGCATACACACACACAGACACAGGCAAACACACACACGGACACACCCTTACACCGACACAGGCAAACACATGCACACATACACACACACAGACATAGGCAAACACACACATACACCCTCACACCGACACAGGCAAACACTCACACACACATACACACGCAGACACATAAACACGTACACACACAGACACAGGCCAGCACTCACACACAAACACACACACACACAGATATATAGACATTCGTCCCCTCATGCCTGCTTTGCCATTTAATAAGAATATGGCTGATCTGATCCTACCCTCATTTTTATTTCCTCTTGGGATATAAGGCAGGACATGTGACTGAGCTGTTAGAGTGGGAGCACTTTGGAACCAGTAACTGCAATTCTGTTAGTTTGATATTGTTCTGGAAAAGAATAGGTGTGGTCCCCAATTTAACTTGATAAATTGGGACAAGGCCTATTGTGAGGGTTTTACGCAAAAAACATTCAAAAGATGATTGGGGAAGCTGTTCTCCGAAAGAGTGATATCTTGCAAATAGAATTCTTTCAAACGTTGACAGTGAGATTTCAGGGACAGCGTGTTCCTGTTAGTATGAAGGGCAATGCGAGCAGGAGTAGGGAACAGGACATGACAGAGGATATAGAGGCTCTGGTCAAGGAAAAGGAAGGAGGAATGTGTCAAGGTGGAATATGTCCCAGGCAGCTGGGATCAAGAGAATCTCTTTGGGAGCATGCAGGGTGTAGGAGAACACTTCCCAGGGAAATCAGGAGGGCGAAAATGCGGCATGACATAGCTATGGCTGATAAGGTTAAGGAAAATGCAAGGAGATCCTACAAGGATAATAGGGCAAAAGAGAAACTAGGGAGAAAATAGGGACCCTTAAAAAATCAAACAGCCATCTTTGTGTGGACCCACAGAAGTAGAATTATGTTCATTAGGTTTATTGTCACATGCACTCACATGAGGACAGCAAAAAGTTTACAAGTCCCCACGTGTGACGCAATCTTCGGACAAAGTTCCCTCCTCCCCAAGGTGCAGAATCTTGGTACAAGGCCGAAAAATAAAGAAAACAAAGCCCTTCCTATAAAGCGGGAAAAACACCTAAACACAGTTAACAGTTCAACAACACAGTCCATAAGGGCCTGACCATGCTGGATTCACACTTCTCACAAGGACTCGACCTCCCTCACTCTTTCAGCCTGTTTCTGCTCGATGGGGAAGGTCCCACATGCATATATCGCGTCAATAGTGACTGTGGAGAAAGACATGGAAGTGAGAGAACTCAGGGAAATAAAAATCCACGTAGTGACGTTTTGAAACGAGGCCACATTAGAGAAGAGGAAGTGCTGGAGGTCTGAAAATGCATAACCATAAATAAATACCCAGGACCTGTTCAGGTTATTATGGGAAGCTGGGGAAGAAATTGCGGGGCCCCTTACTGAGATATTTATAGCATTCCTTAGAGTTCCGTGAAAGGGTCACTGGATCCGAAATGT
Organism: Chiloscyllium plagiosum; assembly: GCF_004010195.1. NCBI lineage: Eukaryota > Metazoa > Chordata > Chondrichthyes > Orectolobiformes > Hemiscylliidae > Chiloscyllium > Chiloscyllium plagiosum. Next base: position 12,400,524 of record NC_057717.1, read on the forward strand.
TAACTCTGGTTTCTCTGCACAGATGTTGCCAGACCTGCTGAGCTTTCCCAGCATTATCTGGTGGTTGTTCCTGATTTACAGCATCAACAGTTCTTTCACATTTTATTTGTATGATCGACAACCACGGGTGAGGCACTGGAGGACTGGAAGACCGCTAGTGTTGTGACATTATTGCTTTTTTGAAAAAGGCCGCAAAAAAAGGGAAATCCAGGCTGCTGAGCCTGATGTCGGGGGTGGGGGCGGGGGGGCGATTGTTCAGAGGAGATTCGGAGAGATGGGATCACCATGCTTTTGGAAAGTCAAGGACTAATCTTGGATAGGCAGCACGGCTTTGTGTGTGGGAAATTGTTTCCCACAAACTTGAGTGAAATGTTTCAAGAGGTGGTCAGGAAGATAGATGAAGATAAAGCAGCACACATTCTCTACGTGGATTTTAGTGAGGCCTTACAAGTTCCCACATGGTTCCACAGGGGATCAGGGTGAGCTAGTCCATTAGATACAAAACAGTCTTGACAGTAGGAGACAGATGGTGCTGGGAGAGATTTCCGATGACCAGTGGTGTGCTACAAGGACCAGTGCTGAATCCACTGTCGTTTAGTTATTTTTATTAATGATTTAGATGAGAAAAAACTAAGCATGGACAGTAAGTGAGTAGACTACGCCAACATTTCTGGTATAATGGGCAGAGAAGAAGGTCACTTAAAAGGAAAATGAGATCATGATCAACTGGCCCTGTGGGCCGAGGAATGGCACATGGAGCGTCACGCTGAAAAACGTGAGGTATTGCATTTTGTTAAACAAACCAGGGCAAGATTAACACAGTTAACTGTAGGGCCTTGGGGAGTGTTGTCACTCAAAGAGACCCAGGGGTGCAGGGAGATAGTTCCTTGAAAATAGAGTCGCAAGTAGATAGGGCAGTGAAGGAGAGGTTAGGCACACTTACGTTCATCAGTTAGAGCATTGACAATAGGAATTGCGACATCATGTTGTGGTTGTCCAAGAGAATGGTAAGGCCACATTTGAAGTACTGAGTACAATGCTTTTCGCCTTGCTATAAGAAGGATGTTATAAACTGGAAAGGGTGCAAAGATATCTAAAATGACCTGACAGAAACTGGAGGTTTTGACATCTAAGGTTTTACTGGATCGGATGGAAATCTTTTCTCTTGGCGTAGGATGCTGAGAATGACCTTATAGAGGGTTACAAATTAATGAGGGACACGGACAGGGTGAATACCAAGTTCTGTTCCCCAGGGAAGAGATGTCCAAAACCAAAGGGCACACAATTAAGGTGAGAGGGGAGATTTTTAAAAGGGATCTAAGAGGTAAATGTTTCGCAAACTGTATTGTGTACATGTAATGAGCTGCCAGAGAAAGTCGTACAGGACAACACAAGTACAACAATGAAAAGATAATTGGATGGGAACATGAATAGGAAAGGTTTAGAGTGGTATGTGCCAAATTCCGACAAATAAGATTAAACCGTTCAGGAAACCTGGTGAGCATGGACAGGTTGGGCTGAAGGGTCTATTTGCATATTGTATGACTCTAAGACTCCATGACTCCATGACTCATCTTTCATCACCAATTCGTTGTTACCCTCAATTCATTTCTAGGTCAAAGATCCCCTTCTAAGATCGAGCTCCTCTTACTTTAAAAAGAGAACTTCTGCTATTGATGTAGTAATGTAGACCACAGAAGCAGAAAAAGAATTGTATTCAACCACAACTTGTAACTTTTTCCCTGTGGTAATCCCTCAGTCCATCATTATGATCAAGCCGATCAGTGGAGACTGCGGGTGAACATGCCAGGGTCAGAACCATGTGTACAGAATCCTGATGATAAACTGTGAAAGTTACGAAACTTACTGCTTCCATTCCAAATAGCATGACTAACATCTGACAGAGACTGTGAAATGATTCCAACACCAACAGTTCAGATCAAAGCTCTGCACTCCTGCCACATCCAGTCATACATGTTCTTGGAAGAATAAACAACTTATTGGAGGCGTTGGCTCCACAAATATCCCCATTCAAAATAACGGAACAGTCCTATACATCAGTGTAAAAAACCAGGATGTTTTACCTGCATGATCCTCAGTCAGAAGCGTTGAGTGGATGATCACCTCATCCTCCTCACGATGCCCACAAAATCACAGATGCCCGTCTTTAACCAATACGTTTCGCTGCACGTGACATGAAGAAACAGCTGAACGCAGTAGATATGACAAAGGCAATGGGCCCTGACCCCATTCCTGCAATAGGACTGAAGACGTGTGCTGCCCAACAAGCCGTGTCCCTGGGGAAGCTGTTTCATTCCAGCTCCAACTCTGGCATCTCCCTGAAAATGTGGAAACTTACTCAACTATGTCCCGTCCCCTAAGAGGAGAATAATTACAATCGGCCCAATTATCACCCCTCAGTCCCATCAAGATAGTAAAATTGGTGGGAGTTATTTTTCACAGAGCTGTCAAGCAGCACAGAAATAACCAGCTTAGTGTGGTTTCCGATATATCCCCATGTAGAGATGGTGCTATTGTGGATTACTAATCCAGACCAGGCTAAAGCTCTGGCAGCGGTTGCAAGTTAAAAACAATTAATAAAATTTCGAGATGTCAATAAGTGGACCTTGCCTCCAACGTTGACTGTAAACAACGATCTCCTTCCTCAATGTACTTTCAGGAAGTGAATCTCCCGTGCTTTCCTGGTCTGGGCTAAACGTGACCCCAGGCACATAGACACGTGATAAACTTATCAATGGTCTCTGAATGGCCAACCAAGACATTCAATTTATCAAACAGCTCCGGGGTTTTAAAGGATAAACCTGGACAGAACACCCGGCACAAGCCTCAGTATCAGAAAAGGGAATGGGAAACATAGTCCTGTTGACCCTGCAGAGATCTCCTTTCTAACTTCTGAGAGCTTGTGACCATATTTACAGAGCTTTTCCACAAATTAAACAGAAACATCGGGAAAGGAGTAGGTTATTCAACACATTGAACCTTCCCCATTCGAGTAGGTTATTCAACACATTGAACCTTCCCCATTCTAGTTCATATTCAAACATCTACTCGATGCACTTATCCCATACAATGTACACATCCCTGAATGTGATTAACCTTGGAAAGCTATAAAATAGAAACTACAGCAGTCCCTTTGGTCTGTCGTGTTTGCTATCCAATTCAATGTAATGATGGCTGGCCCTTTGTTTCCTGGTCTCCTGGTCTCTCCTCCCTTGAGTGTCTCCAGATCCTTTTTTTTTTTTCAGTGACTTGGCTTCCAGGTGTGAGAGATGTCCCTAGGTTCACGAGTCACTGAATGCAGACATTTAATCACATCTCATTGCAGAGTGTCCTGTCTGTACCTAATACTGTGGTCCCTTGTTTGAGACGTCCCAGTCAGGGGAATTATCATCCTTGCTTCTAATCTGTCTCATCTGGTCAGCGATTTATATATTTCTCAGACATCTCCATTCATCTTCCTAATCCCCATGAAATACAGGCCCAGTCATCCCAAACTCTACTCCCACAACAAGCCTGTCGTTTACCTGGACCATCTCAGACTCCTCCCTCACCTTTCTACACCTCTCCATTTCTATCTCGGGTGACAGAATCAACACGGACATTTATTATAAACCGACCGATTCCCACAGCTACCGAGACTACACCCACTCCCACCCTGCCCCCTGTAAATACGCCATCCCATATTCCCAATTCCTTCGTCTCCGCCGCATCTGCTCCCAGGAGAACCAGTTCCAATAGCGAACAACCCAGATGGCCTCCTTCTTCAAAGACCACAATTTCCCCCCAGACGTGGTCGACGAGGCTCTCCACCGCATCTCCTCCACTTCCCGCTCCTCCACCCTTGAACCCCGCGCCTCCAATCGCCACCAGGACAGGACCCCACTAGTCCTCACCTACCACCCCACCAACCTCCATATAGAGCGTCATTTCTGCCACCTCCAAACGGACCCCACCACCAGGGATATTTCCCTCCCCTCCCCTATCAGCGAAAAGACCACTCCCTCCGTGACTCTCTCGGCAGGTCCACACCCCCCCACCAACCACACCTCCACTCCCGGCACCTTCCCCTGCAACAGCAAGAAATGCAAAACTTGCACCCACACCTCCCCCTTACTTCCCTCCATATCCGCCACAAATTCACCTGCACCTCCACACACACATCATTTACTGCATACGCTGCACCC
>NC_057717.1:12404808-12409186 GCF_004010195.1 Chiloscyllium plagiosum
ACCTCTCCGCCCCCACCCCCACTCCGGACTATCACCCTCACCTTGACCTCTTTCCACCTATCGCATTTCCAACGCCCCTCCCCCAAGTCCCTCCTCCCTACCTTTTATCTTAGCCTGCTTGGCACACTTTCCTCATTCCTGAAGAAGGGCTCATGCCCGAAACGTCGATTCTCCTGCTCCTTGGTTGCTGCCTGACTTGCTGCGCTTTTCCAGCAACACATTTTCATCCCAGAGATCAGTCTGGTCATCCTTTGCTGCACTCCTTCAATGTCATCTTTGTCCTTTATTACCTGCTTTCTGCTCCTGCAATATTATTTCAGTGACTGGTGTACAGGGAGATCCAGATTCTTTTCAGTGTTACAGCGACGCACTTGGTGGGTCTGTGTACACTGGCCAGAGTGCCAATGCCATTCCCAGTACTGACTTCTGGCTTCAGAGTTCACTGCCCTGCATGGACTTCGGATCTCTGCGCAGAAGTAAACAAAAACGCAGTTTAAATCCCTTTATAGCGCGACATTTTTCAACAAATTCCTTTTTAAATAGTAGGCTGACAATCTATTTTCCCTACCAAAGGGCACACTGTCACCTCTACCCACATTCTTCTCCATCTGCCACGTATTTGCCCAGTCACCCCAATTATCCCATTGACCTTCGAGCTTTTTTTACAACCTCCTCACCCATTCTCAATCCAACATCCTTTCGTGCTGTTAGCAGGCTGGGATATATTGCATTTCATTCCTGCAACCAAATGTTTAATGTATATTGTGAGCCACTTGGGCACAAGCACCAATCTCTGTGATACCTCAGCAGCCTTCTTCTGTGAAACAAAAATCTTCAATTTACTTATTTCGTGAATCTGGATGTCATTGGCTGAGCGATAATTTATTACCTGTCCCTAGATGCCCTTGAGAAGGTGTTGGTGAGTTGCCTTGTTGAACTGCTGCAATCCACCTGCTGTGTGTTGAGCTCCAATGTCTTGAGGGAGAGAATTCCAGTATGCTGAACCAACGACAGTGAAGGAACGGTGATATATTTCCAAGTCAGGATGGTGAATGGCTTGGAGGGAAACTTGAAGATCGTGGTATTCCCTTACATCTGCTGCCCTTGTCCTTCTACATAGACGTGGTTGTGAGTTGGGAAGATGGTATTTGAGGATCTTTGGTGAATCATTTCAGTGCAACTTGTAGATAGTAAAAAAACATTGCTGCTGCTGAGCGTTGATGGTGGAGGATTGTGAATGAAGTGACAGTCAAACTGGCTGCTTTGGCCTGGATGGTATCAAGCTTCTTGAGTGTTGTTGGGGCTGCACTCATCCAGGCAAATTGGGAGTACTCTATCACACTTCTGACTTACATAGAACATAGAACATAGAAGAATACAGCGCAGTACAGGCCCTTGGGCCCTCGATGTTGCGCCGATCCAAGCCCACCTAAACTACACTAACCCACTATCCTCCATATACCTATCCAATGCCCTCTTAAATGCCCATAAAGAGGGAGAGTCCACCACTGTTACTGGCAGGGCATTCCATGAGCTAACGACTCGCTGAGTGAAGAACCTACCCCTAACATCTGTCCTATATCTACCCCCCCTTAATGCGTTGACTTATGCGTTGTAGATAAAGGACAGGCTTTTGGAAGTCAGGAAGTGAGATACTTGCCACACTATCCCTAGCTACTGACCTGCCCTTGTAGTTACTGTGTTTATGTGGCAAGTCCAGTGAGTTTCTAAGCAACGATTACCCCCCAGAATTTTGAAACTCGTGGATTCCTTGATGGTAACACCATTGAAGGAACGGTGATATATTTCCAAGTCAGGATGGTGAATGGCTTGGAGGGAAACTTGAAGATCGTGGTGTTCCCTTACATCTGCTGCCCTTGTCCTTCTACATAAACGTGGTTGTGAGTTGGGAAGATGGTGTCTGAGGATCTTTGGTGAATCATTTCAGTGCAACTTGTAGATAGTAAAAAAACATTGCTGCTGCTGAGCGTTGATGGTGGAGCATTGTGAATGAAGTGACAGTCAAACTGGCTGCTTTGGCCTGGATGGTATCAAGCTTCTTGAGTGTTGTTGGGGCTGCACTCATCCAGGCAAATTGGGAGTACTCTATCACACTTCTGACTTATGCGTTGTAGATAAAGGACAGGCTTTTGGAAGTCAGGAAGTGAGTTACTTGCCACACTATCCCTAGCTACTGATCCCTAGCCCTTGTAATTACTGTGTTTATGTGGCAAGTCCAGTGAGTTTCTAAGCAACGATTACCCCCCAGAATTTTGAAACTCGTGGATTCCTTGATGGTAACACCATTGGATGCCAAGGGGCAGATTTGATTGTATTTTAGTGGCGATGGTCATAATCTGGCATTTATGTGGCGTGAATATTGCTTGCCAATTATCAGCCTGGAAACTGTTCAGATCTAGTTGCATTTGGACATGGCCTACTTCAGTATCTGAGGAGCCACAAATGTTAATGAACATTGTGCAGTCATTGGCGAACATCCACACTTCTGACATTACAATAGAGGGAAAGTCATTGATGAAGCAGCTCAACACGTTTGGGCCTAGGACACTGTTTTAAGGTAGTCCTGCAGAGATGCCCTGGAGCTTATGCGACTGACCTTCATCAACCATGACCATCCTCCTACGAGTCAGGTATGCATCTAATCAGCGAAGAGTTTATCCCGATACCCATTGATTCTAGTTTTGTTACGGCCCCTTGAGAACACACTTTGTCGAAGGCAGCCTTGTTTTAAAGGACTGTTGCTCTCCGCCCACCTCTGGAATTAAACTATTTTCTCCATGTTTGAACCAAGGTAATGAGATCAGGAGCTGAGTGACCCTGGTGGAGCCCAAACTGGGCGCCATTGATCAGGTTATTGCTGAGCGGGTGCTGTGTGAAAGCACTGACACCATTCATCACTTCACTGATGATCAAGTGTAGATTGACGGGGTTTAAATTGGTCGAATTGCATGTGTTTTTCTTTTAATGTATAGGAGATGCTTGGAGCAATTTTCCACATAATCGAGTAAATGTTGTTGTAACGGTATTGGAACAGCTTCGCTTGGGCAATGAAATGATCTGGAGCACAAGTTTTCAGTACTATTGCCAGAATGTTGTCAGCATGTGTCCCCTTTGGAGTATCCTGTGTTTTCAACTGTTTCTGGATATCATGTGGACTGAATCGAATTGGTTGATGACTGGCAACTGAATTGCTGAGGACCACGGGAGGAGGCAGAGATGGATCATCCACTCAGCAATTCAGATTGATGATTGTTGCGAATGCATCAACTTTATCTTTCACACCGAAGTGCTGGGCTTTTCCATGATTAATGTTGGGGATAGCCGTGGAATCTCTTCCTCTAGTGACTTGATTAATTATCCCTAACGTTTCTCGACTAGATATGGAAGGATTGCAGAGCGTAAATCTGTTCTGTTGCTTGTGGGATCACTTAGCTCTGTCTATCACTTACTGCTTATGCTGTTTGGCACGCGAGTAGTCCTGGTGCTGCTCCTGCCATCTCGCACACTCCATTGAACCAAGGTTGATCCTCTGGCTTGATGGAAATTGTTGCAAGGGGGATATGCCAGGCCATGAGATTGAGCTGGAGTACAATTATGATGCCAATGATGACCCGCATCACGTTTTGGACACCCAGACTTGAGCTGCTAGATCTGTTCAAAGTCTGTCTTATTTAGAACCGTGATAGTACCACCCAAAATGGTGGAGGCTATTCTCAATGTGAAGGTGGGACATTGTCTCCACAATGACTATGCGTTGGTCACTCTTACTGATACTGTCATGGACAGATACTTCTGCAACTGGCAGATTAGTAAGGATGAGTTCAAGTATGTTTTTCCCTCTTGTTGGTTCCTTTCACCATTTGCCACAGACCTGTCTAGCTGCTATATCCTTTAGAGCCTGACCAGCTCGATCAGTAATGTTGCTGGTGAGCCACTGTTGGTGGTGGACATTGAAATCCCCCACCCAGAGTACATTTTGCGCTGGGTCACCGTCAGTGCTTCCTCCAAGTGTTGATCAGCATAGTGGATTACTGATTTATCAGTTGAGAGAGGCTGTTACATGGTAATCAGCAGGAGATTTCCTTTCCCATGTATAAACTAACGCCATGAGACTTCATGGGATACAGAGTCACTGTTGAGGACACCCAGATCAATTCCCTTCCAACTGTATCCCACTGTGCCGCCACTTCTGCTGTGTCTGTCCTATTGGTGAGACAGGAGATATCTAGGGAAGGTGATGGGGTGTCTGGGACATAGTCATACTCACGGAATCATACCTTGCAAACAATGTCAGGCTGTTTTTTTATTGAGTCTGTTTATTTCTATTCACTGTTTCCTGCCAGTTATCCCATTCTAG
>NC_057717.1:12409686-12412097 GCF_004010195.1 Chiloscyllium plagiosum
GCTAGTTCTTTTGCAAAGTTTGTGAGATTTATAGCTCGGGTGCTCGTTGTTGTGGTTCTGTTCGCTGAGCTGGAAGTTTTTGTTGCAAACGTTTCGTCCCCTGGCTAGGCGACATCATCAGTGCTTGGGAGCCTCCTGTGAAGCGCTTCTGTGGTGTTTCCTCCGGCATTTATAGTGGCCTGTCCTTGCCGCTTCCGGTTGTCAGTTTCAGCAGTCCGCTGTAGTAGCCGGTATATTGGGTCCAGGTCTATGTGTTTGTTGATGGAGTTTGTGGATGAGTGCCAAGCTTCTAGGAATTCCCTGGCTGTTCTTTGTGTTGCTTGCCCTATAATGGTAGTGTTGTCCCAGTCAAATTCATGTTGCTTGTCGTCTGCGTGTGTGGCTACTAGGTATAGCTGGTCGTGTCGTTTCGTGGCTAGACTATCAAGGCAGTCATGTTCTGGATTGCCAATGGCCACCCCCTCTCGCCGCCACAGAAATGCAGCTGGATTCAAACAACTGTCTGTGACTAACACAAGGTCATTCTGCTCTGTTAAGATTGTCTCATATTTCAAGATCCTAGAGTCTGTGAGCCATCGTCCTGCTTTCTGATTTAGTATGGTCCGTACCTTATGTGGGGTGCTGACTATTAAGGCTCCTCCAAAAGTAAGTTTCGGACTCTCCTCTACCAATGAGGTTGTTTCTGCCACTGCCTGCACACACGCTGGCCAGTAATGTAGTTTTCCATTCTTTAAGTAACAATGAATCAAATGACAGGTCACTGAGAATGTGTGAAGGAAACCTGCCAATTAATATTGATTCAGGTTAACAAAATTGATTTATTATAAATATTAATTATTAATTAATTAATTATATTATATAATTCAGGGTGGAAACGCAACAAGTGACTAAAACATTTTAACAGCTGTAATCGCGCAGTTCTGTTTGTTACCAGTCACTTGTGACTTCTCATTCTATTTCGGTAATTGTTTTGCTCGAGCACATTCATTTTTAAGAACGTCAATAGATTCCATAGCACCATTTGCAGTTAATTCAATCCCCAATTTGGTGGCAATATCTCGTCATGAGCACAAAACTGATTCTTCATGGCTCTCATGACAAAACTGTTGCCATAATCCAATTAAATTTTTCGTTCCCACTCCCTTGGGCTTAAAATTTAAGGATGACCTTGCTGCGCCGGTATCGACTAGGAAAACTACGTCCTCTTTGTAAGGTACCACCTTTAAATTTATGAAGGGTTCCTGGTGGGTCCCCGGGGGCAGGAACTCCTGACACCCCTATTTTTCATCAAGGTTCATAAAACATTGCACTGCCTTCACTGCCATCCCTCTAAAGCTAACTGTTTAAACAAAAACTGTGTCAAAATAATACAAGCAAAATTCAGCACTTACCTGCTTGCCACAACAGATGTTATTATTAGGTTAGAGGAGGAGGCCTTTACTTCCTTTCCGAATCTGGACACTCTCTCTTAAAGTGACATGTCTTTCACAGTAATAACATCCCGCCTATGGGGATTACCACTTTATTCCTGGTTCCTCTCTACCAGACCCCTTAACATCTCCTCCCCGATCCCTTCTCCTCCCTTTATTTTCAACATACTTGCCCGCCACCATTCCGGTTTCCTACTCCTTTTAGTTTCGTCCTTTTCTTTATTACCTCATCAACCGTGGCTATCATTATTTTTGCCTTCTGTTTCTGCTTCTCATGTTACCTTGTCAGATCAATTGCTGAGCCGATTTAACCAACTGAACAGCTTTAGGACAACCTCATGGCCATTTCTCATCACCCGATGTGTTGTTTAGACCTTGAATTTTTTTTTAAAAAAAGAAATATTGCAATATTTCTTGCTCCCTGTAATCTCAAATACAATTTATCAATTTATTCTTGTCTAACTTTAAAGCCTTTTCCTAACTATACATTTTGGAATCTTACTTGTAAATACATATATTTATATATGATGAATTCATTTATTCAGTGTTTAATATTTAAAATGCAAAATGCATACTGTTCCCAACTTTGTAATCCACTATAATTACCCGGTTTTAGTCCCTTGATTTAAATCCAAAATTAGTTCTCTTAAGTAGGTCTGACCAGTCATTGCTCAACTACAATGCTGTAGGTCGTGAAATAACCAGAGCTGCCTTAAAAAGGTTTTGTCTATTCCAGTTAAAAAAAAACTTCTTATGCATGACTAATAGCCGAATTCAAGGTCACCGATTTTAACCATAGGAGTTTTTAATTTATTTATTACAATTTAATGTTGAACCGAGACTTCAACCGTCTTCCATAAATCGCTTTTAAGTAAGGATAAAAGAGATTAGTTAGAAACTGATAGTAAAGCAGTCATAACCTGTAAAAAGAGCAGGAGTTAACATTTTATTTCATAATCTGTAAAATCCTTAAACTTAAAA
>NC_057717.1:12412145-12421857 GCF_004010195.1 Chiloscyllium plagiosum
CACACACCCCCACCCAATACACACTCACACACACTCACACTCACACCCCCCCCCCATACACACTCACACACAGACACCATGTCTCACAGACACTTTGAGCTTCCCGCAATGATTCCTCGAGCTTTTGAATATTTTTCTGAATGTGTGGCTATAAGTTAGTTATGAAGCCCTTCAGCTACTGGCCCTTCTGACACGAAACATAATCTGATTCCTCCTGACTTCAAGGCTGTTTATCATTTGATTTGATTTTTTTTATCCTTTCCTCGCTTCCGAGGATTGTTCTTCCAATCTCTTAACATTTTTCCTTAAGGACTGTCCGTTGGGATGTGGTCCTCGGACATCCCTCTAATGTCTCCTTCTAAACTTAAATCACTATTCTTATTTCCCATTTCAATACTCGGCCGTTTCTCATAATCTGATTCCTCCTGACTTCAAGGCTGTTTATCATTTGATTTTTTTATCCTTTCCTCGCTTCCGAGGATTGTTCTTCCAATCTCTTAACATTTTTCCTTAAGGACTTTCCGTTGGGATGTGGTCCTCGGACATCCCTCTAATGTCTCCTTCTAAACTTAAATCACTATTCTTATTTCCCATTTCAATACTCGGCCGTTTCTTTATGTAATTTAATTAACCTTAATGAGGTCGGGTATCACCTTCTTCAGCACCCACTTCAGGGTCCTGACTTTTGCGTGGGGGATTTCCCCTCTTAACAACCGGCCTAAGGCTGGGTGGTCGAATCAGGTAGACACCTTACTTGTCAGATTAATCTAGCCAATTAAATACTTTATTTTATGTGTCGCCAATTCCCTGTACTTCTCGTACGCCCCCGACCACTAAGGCAATACTTAAAGGTCCATTTTCGTTACCTTGGTCTGTGCACAGAGTTACCTGGTCGTTTCAGCATACCCCGTCCCGCGGCAATTCCCGGATATATCCACCTGGCAGCAACTACCGCTGCCTATCGCTGGTCGACCGGATTCGCCAAACCCGGTCGCCCAGAACCCCGGTTCCCAGGATCGCCGAATATATCCACCTGGCAACAATGACTGCTGCTGGTCACCCGGATATATCCACCTGTCAGCAACTACCGCTGCCTACCCCGGTCGCCCGGATAAATCATCTAAGACTTTCTTACCCAGGTCTTGTGCACACAAGAGTCACCCGACCGAACCTGCCATGTCCACCTGTCTTGTTTCCAGGATCTCTCAGTCCGGATCACGCTCGCCCAAACGAGGGAAACTAGAGACCGCCGAAATCAGCGAGGTGCACCTTCTCCGTTTTCCCAAAAATGCCGAGCGACCGGAGCTTGGGATCCCGGACGAGCCGCAAAATCTGTTTGAAACAAAATCAATAAAATTTAGACCAGACCACTAACACCGGAAACAAGACAATTTATTCTACGATTTTATAAGAAAGGGCATCAATTGCAGAAGCAAATGAGCAATGATTATTCAAACTAATACACAGTTATACTTTTGAGCTGCGTGAGGTCACCTCTTCTGACTCCTATATTACATAATCAACTTTATTCTCTGACTAACTTGCGATCTGGGTGTCTTTTCTTGCCTCGTTTATGTGTTTCAGCTATCTCAGCTATTTTACTGAGACTAAATTATTTAAACTATCATGATTAAAGAAATTATTTACTAGAATAATTATGCACTAAAGTTAGTACCCAATTATATATTTCCATAGTGCTTGCTGATTTAATCATTGTCTACAACTGCCCTTTACACTCGATTTATCAGCACTATACTTAAGCTTATTATCACTACATTTTTTGCGAAAACAACACACTACCCCATTTCTTACGTGGTTGAATGTTGTTCTGCTTCTCGTTATGCTGTGGTCTATAGCACTACATAAATACACAGTTTTGAACTGCAATATCTGAAATGCAATTCTGCTCTCTGTCCCTTAGTTCACATCGAGCCCCATTCACACATCAGTTCTATATTCAGTGACCTACTCTGGTTTCTGATGTGGAAATACTTCCATTTTCATACTTTCATTCTGCTGAAGGGTCATGCTTCCAATCTGGCACATTTCGCAAAACCAATTAACTAATTTTAATTCAATTGTTTAATTAATCTGATTTTTTTTCCTTGAGTAATACCATCTTCTGTGTTTAAAACGAAAGTCTTTCCCTCTGTCTCTCTCCCTGACCATGATTAAGAGCTCTGTAGTGTCAGTGATGCCAGCTTTATGTAGTTTCAGAGTCAATGAATTCTTTGGATTCTCAATCAACTTCACCACATTGTATTCTTCCTCTTTTGGTTTGATGCCTTATGGCGGCCTTGTCCTCCCATGAGTATGTTTCATCTCCTTTGGGATGAATTTCTGACATCCTCCGAATTATCCACAGAAACTCCTGACATTGCTGCTCCATGGTCTTTCCTGCTCGGCTCCCCTACCAATTAACTCTGGCCAGCTCCTCCCACATGTCTCTAAAGTTACATTGCTCAATTATAATCACATTACATCAAGAAGACGGCAATAGACATAAACCAAAAGAAGGAGTTTTGAGAGAAGAGAGGTGAAGAATAATTGGTAAATTTCTTAACTGGATACAAAGAGAGAAGGAGAGATAGGATATAGATGAGGAAATGTGAAAAAAATGAGAAAACGTGATTATTGAAAGGTTTAGATGTACATCCCTCAATGTTTTGTTAATGCCTGTGTGCTGTGGTCCTTTGTATCGTGCTTGTACAACAGAGCAATGTGTTCAAATGCTGGGTCTGATGGCAGAATTTTTATCTCCAATGATATGACAGACACTAACTTTGGAAAGAACCCAACAGGCCAATATATTGAATTCCCGGTAGAAAGGGGATTAACTGAAATAAGTTGGGACATCAAAAGCAAGAATTTATAACACACGCCCTGATAGGAATGAGAGATTAGAGTAGAGAATTCCAGAAAAGAATGGAACATTGCCAAAAGGGTAACATATCACTTTAGATGTTGATCAAATAACGTTTTAATATTTTATAAATTTTATACATCATGTGCATCATTTTTCGTTAACAGTGTCTCCGTTGTTCATTTAGAAAGTGTTGTGCACATATGAAAAATGTTACTTATCTACACACACACATTGATTAAACAGTGTACATGACATTATTTTTCCAAATTGAAATGGTTCTTTTGTCGTGCTACCAGGGTACATGAACACCAACTGGCCACCAAAAGACACGACCCATTATCACTATGTTCTATACGTACAGACAAAGTAAGGCACCACTTTGATTGGGACAGCACACGCACATACTAAGACACGCAAGGACGTTCTTCGAGGAATGGCATTCTAACCAGAAGTCCATCAATAAACACATTAATTTAGATCTTATCTACCTTCTCTTGTAAAACAAAATAACCGGAAATGACATTACCCACCTTAAGAAACCAAGACTTATAAATAGAGAGGCGGGACATACAGCCAACGCTTCAGCGGAGACTTTCACTGATGATGTTACCTAGTCATGGTGTCGAAATATCTGGAAACAAACATTCAAGCACAACGAGCTAGCTTGCATACATTTAAACTGTTACTTTACTTTTATTAGTGGAATTCGGGAGTCCTCATATTTTAACAGATTATGATGTGAGGTAAGCTTTTCTGGTTGTGCGGTTTTAATTAACGGAAGGGTTCAACATTGATGCCATAACAATTTGGGACCTCGCCATATGGGATTTGGACAGATTTGAACAGATTTGGGTGCAGAAGGTCCCAGCAGATTCCAACACGTGGCAATTAGTGACCTAGATCTTAAAATATCGTATCTGCCAATTTCCAAGTTAGTTCGTTGGTCGGCTGATAAGAAACAAAAAGTAGTGATAAATGGCTCCATTTCAGAATGTCAGGTAGTGACCAGTGGGGTACCGCAGGGATCAGTACTGGGACCGCAGCATTTTACAATATATTTTCATGATATAGAAGATGGTATTAGTAATAACATTAGCAAATTTGCTGATGATACAAAGCTGGGTGGAAGGGTGAAATGTGAGGAGGATCTTAGGAGATTACAGGGTGACCTGGACAAGTTAGGTGAGTGGTCAGATGCTTTGCAGATGCAGTTTAATGTGGATAAATGTATGGTTATCCACTTTGGTAGCAAGAACAGGAAGGCATATTACTACCTAAATGGAATCAATTTAGGCAAAGAGGCAGTACAGAGAGATCTGGGTGTTCTTGTACACCAGTCAATAAAGGTAAGCATGCAGATACAGCAGGTTGTGTAGAAGGGTAATAGCATGTTGGCCTTCATAACAAGAAGTATTGAATATAGAAGCAAAGAGGTTCTTCTGCAGCTGTACAGGGCCCTGATGAGACCCCACCTGGAGTATTATGTGCAGTTCTGATCTCCAAATTTGAGGAAAGACATTCTGGCTATTGAGGGAACGCAGCGTAGGTTTTAGAGATCAATTCCTGGAATGGCGGGATTATCTTACATTGAAAGACTGGAGCGACTGGGCTTGCATACCCTTGAGTTTAGAAGACTGAGAGGGGATCTAATGAGACATATAAGATTATTAAAAGATTGGACACTCTGGAGGCAGGAAACATGTTTCCGCTGATGGTTGAGTGCCGAACAAGAGGACACAGCTTAAAAATACGGGGTAGACCATTTAGGACAGAGATGAGGAGGAACTCCTTCATACAGTGAGTGGTGGTTGTGTGGAATGCTCTGCCCCAGAGGGCAATGGAGGCCCAGTCTCTAGATTCATTTAAGAAAGTGTTCGATAGAGCTCTCAAGGATAGTGGAATCAAGGGTTATGGAGATAAGGCAAGAACAGGATACTGATTAAGGATGATCAGCCATGATCATATTGAATGGTGGTGCAGGCTCGAGGGCAGATTGGCCTACTCCTGCACCTATTGTCTATTGTCTATTGTCAAATAAAACCGGTGGGAAAATTCGTTTAATTTACAAGTGAGAGAATTGGCTTTTAACATTACTAAAGAGGTTCCCAAATTTTCCATGGAAGTTTAGAAAGACAGAAGGACATTGTTTTAGAATTAGCAAATAGGTTGGAATTGGTTTTAACCAGGGACAAAAAGAAATTGTAATGGAGTTGGTCAAGCACTTTGGTGTATCAGAGAAACAGACAAGTGCAGTAGAGTTAGAAAAAACTTAAATTGCAAATATGGCAACTGAAGTTAGAAGATAAATAAAGAGAGTTAAACAGGGAGAGAAGAAAGAGAAAGAGGATAAAGAAAGAGAGAGATAATTTGAAATTCCGAAGTTGGGAATTAGACAAGAAAGTTAAATTAACAGGATGGAGATGAAGGGAAAACGTGGGGATGTATACAACTATGTTAATACCTTGCCATATTTCGGTGAAAAAAGTATCAAAACCTCTTTTATTTGGTTTGAAAAAAATAGCTCAGTAGATGGCGTGTCCATTGAACTTGAGGGTAATGCTAGTTTAGACTAAGCTAGTGGGCATAGTTATTGAGGTATGTGAAGTGCTGTCAGGTGACGGCTCAAGAGATTATGCAGATGTCAATCTAACTATTTTGAGTGGTTATGCATTGGTACTAGAAGAATATAGACAAAAGTGCAGAAAAATAGAGAGAGAACCAGGTCAGGCTTATGTTGAGTTTGAGAGAATAAACACAGTCATTTTTATAGATGGGTGCGGGCCATAAAAATGACTAATACCTGTGAGGCTCGAAGGGAGATTCTTCTGCTGGAGGAGTTTCAAGGCTCACTTCAGAGATGGTAAAAATTCATGTGAATGAACAGAAAGTTCAAGAAGTGAGAAGCGTGGCACAAAATGGCAGGTAAATATGCATTGGTGCATGAGATGAAATTTAACTTCTGGGAGGATTTTCATCCTGTGAGGGATAGAAATTGGGAGAAGGGGAGACCCTGCACTACAAAACAAAGAGTAAATGCACTGGCAATAGTTTACCACAGGTGGAAAATAAGCTCAAGGGAGTTAAAAGGTGGTGATAGACCTCAGGTGTTCTGACTATAAGGGAGTGGAACACATAGAATTACAGTGCCGATATTTTAAGAAGGGCACTGGGAAAAGGTGTTTTCACTGGAGTAAGCTGGGACACAGAGTGCTGGGCATTGAAAGAACACACTTGGGGAAAAGTTGTGGGAAAAGAGGTTAAGCTAGTGACATTAGTGAACCTGGTAAACAAGACCCCGAGTCTCCAATGAGCTGCAGGAGAGTGCACAGCCTCGGCATAGAGTCAGTGCCTGGTCTCTATAAAGAATTCGCCTCTGTAGATAAAGTTTACTCAGAAGGTGGTGGGTGGGAGGGAGGACAATAAATTATAATTTTGTGAGATACGGGATCTGCTTAGTCTCCAATAGTTGAGAAGTGAGGTGCCAGAAAAGCACAACAGATCAGGCAGCATCCTAAGAGCAGGACAGTCGAAATATCAGGTATAAACCCATCATCAGGAATGTGGCGGGGGTGGGAAGGGGGCTGAAAGATAAATAGGAGGGTAGGAGCTGGGCTGGTGGGAGGGTCACTGGGAGGGCAATAGGAAGATGTAGTTGGAATTGAGACTAATATGTCGGAGGAGAAGGTGGAGTGGATAGGTGGGAAGGAAGATGGAGAATTAAGACAGTTCAAGAGGGCGGTGCTAGGTTGAACGGTTGGATCTGTGATGAGGTTTGGGGAGGGGAAATTTGGAAATTGGTGAAGTTGATGTTGATGCTGGTAAGTATGAGAGTTCCAGCTGTCCTGTCACCTATCCACTTCACCCTCCTCTCCGACCTATCACCATCACAATCCACCTGCATCTACTTATCGCCTTCCAAGCTCCCATCCATCCAGCTCCAGCCCCACCCTCATATTTATTTCTCAGCCCCCTTAGTCCTCCCTTACCCGCCACTTTGCTGATGAAGGATTCATGCCTGAAACGTCAACTCTCCTACCTCTCGGTTGCTACCTGAGGTACTGAGTTTTTCCAGCCCCACACTTTTCAACTCGGATCTCCAGCATCTGCAGCCCTCACTTTTTCTCTGCCTCTGATAGGAAGAGATGGAAGTATTTTCAATCTTTCTGACATGTTATTCAATTGCGTTATAATTTATGGAAAGGAGACTGAAATTAAGCATTCCCTTGTGTAACATCAGGTTGGAGTGCCAAATCAATATTGGGGAAGTAACAGTGAGAGTGAGTGACAGAGTGTCAGTTCCAGGAATACAGTTTGTTCTTGTAGTTGGGATCCAAGTTGGGAGAGGCACCCCTTGTGGTGGAGTAAGCAAAGGAAGACGAGGGAACTGGGGAGTAAAAAGAAAAGTACCCAGGATTTTTTCCAGACAGTGTAGTAACAAGATCCCACTGTCACAAGATTCAGCAGGAAGAAAAAACGAAAGAAAGAGACAAAGGAGTTGATGTTCAGTTACCTGACACACTGTTTGATGAAACGGTGCAGAAAAAGCCTGGACAGGCAGAGGGTGAGGCAGGAGTGTTTAGTCCCAAAACGCTAATGGACTTACAACAGATACACACACATTAAAGGAATTTAAATATGTTGTCAAACGTTATTCACTTAAAGATAGAATCCTAAAATTAAAATTGAGACCACGACAGGTTAGTGCAGAGGGAAATGGACTGAGGTGCACCAAATTGTGTTACCAGTAAAATATGGTATTACAGGGAGCACATGAACTAATTGCAGGCGGGCAGCTAGGTGTACGGAAGACTCAGGCTAACGTACGGAAACATTTAGATTAGATTAGATTAGATTACGTTACAGTGTGGAAAGAGGCCCTTCGGCCCAACAAGTCCACACCGACCCGCCGAAGCGAACCCACCCATACCCCTACATTTATCCCTTACCTAACACTACGGGCAATTTAGCATGGCCAATTCACCTGGCACATCTTTGGACTGTGGGAGGAAACCGGAGCACCCGGAGGAAACCCGGGCAGACACGGGGAGAACGTGCAAACTCCACACAGTCAGTCGCCTGAGGCGGGAATTGAACCCGGGTCTCTGGCGCTGCGAGGCAACAGTGCTAATCACTGTGCCACCGTGCCGCCCACTAGCGGCCTGGAATGCACAAGGATATGGTTATTTTTTGTTGTACATGGCAAACCTGCCAAATGGTAGGTAAGTCATAGGCAATAATAAAACCAGCACCTTTGTCGCCAATTCCTGCATTCGAAGAACCTTCCACGTGGGTTATGATTAATTGTGGAGCTCCCCTCTCTAAAGTAAAAGTGGAAACCAATATCTTCTGACCATAATGGATGTGTGTCTCCCAGATTGCCAGAGGCAATTCCATTACAGAGTGCTAAGGCAAGAAGGGAGGTGGAGAGGTCTGTAGCTTTCTTTACTCGCTGTGGGCTAAGCAGTGAGATTCAGTCAGACTAAGGGCCTCATTTTACCGCTCAGCTGTTTAAAGAAGTCATGGATAGCTTAGGCATACATCACTTGAAATCAAGTGCGTCCCATCCTGAATCCCAGGGAGCCTTGGAAAGTTAGCATCAGAAGCTGAAGGCAATGTTGACAGCGTACTGTCAGGATTACCCGAATGACTGGGATAAAGGTGTCCCATTAAATTGTTTGCCATCGGAGAGGCCCCAAATAAATCTACTCAGTTTACTTCCTTTGAGTTAATATTCGTACATGAAGTGAGAGGTCTTTTGAAATTAATTAAATATAAAGCGACAAGACCAAAGTCAGCGATCTCTCAGTTGGATTATGTATGTGAGGTGAGGGAGAGATTAGACCGAGTAGGTGAGTTAGCCAAACAGCACCTGAATAGGGCACAGCCAAGAGTGAAGCAGGTGGCAGATAAAAACTCTGAAACGTTGATGATTTCCCGTGGGGATGACGTATTACTGTTGCCACCAGTGGTAGGAAACCCCTTCAAAGCCAGGTTTAGTGGCCCCTTTCAAATTGAAAACAAAATGTTGAGTCAGTTAAACTATCTGGTAAAGATACCGGATATGACAAAAACGTTATCGAGTATGTCACGTGAATGAATAATGCACCATTCACATTTAGCACTTTGGAACAAAGTTGTGGCCAGATGATCAAATTGTGCAGTTTATCTGTATGAGGTAGTGATCTTTAGCAAGTGATTGAAAGCTCACATATTACAGTTGGCAGAACATGTTGAACGATTATAAGAAGCAAAACTAGTAATAAACTTAAAGAAAACAGAATTCAGGAAAGGAAGAGGTGACTTTCTTGGGATATTAAATAGGACATGGAAGGTTGACCACATGGAAAACAATGACGAAGTGCTTTGAGGAATTTCCACGTCCATCCTCGAAGAAAGAGGAACTTCGATTTTCGGAACTGAATGGATTCTATCGGAAGTTTGTTGGAAACTTCAGCAGTGTATTGGCACCACTGCTGGATTTATCAAAGAAGAACACAAAATTGTGGTGGACAGAACAATGCCAGGATGGATTTGAGAATTTTAAAGCAGGATTAATCACCGCACCAGTTTTAGCTCACCAAATATTTTGAAACCCTTTGAAAATTGAGTTTGATGCTTGGGATATAGTAGTCGGAGATGTATTGATACAGAAAGATGAGAATGGAATTGAATGGCCAATTGGCTACTTGTCGAAAAAACTCAATATCCACCAGAAAAAAAATTACAAAATCTCCGTCATTGAAAAAGAATGATTGAGTTTCGTACTGGCCTGACAATATTTTAATGTTTATATGAAAAACAAATTGTCGGAGATGCTTGTGGATAACGACAAATCTCTCGCATTTT
>NC_057717.1:12422551-12435666 GCF_004010195.1 Chiloscyllium plagiosum
GTATAACTGAGGTTAATACTCTTGTATTTCATAATAATGGGATTAAGAATTAGAGGAAACGGAATGATGACATCTTTTCATTCTGATGGTTCATTTTCTTTTCTGAAGGGGGGAGGTGTTATGAAGCCGAAAGCTTGTCTAGTCACTTTAAGACAAACGGTTTTTGTTGAATAGAAAGTACAGCCATAAATGCCAGCTAAAGATCAGGCTGTTCCACATGTCACCATTAGCTGAGAAATGGATACCTGGGTTTTGTTTGCGGTTTTGACAGCAATTCAAATGCAACCAAAGAGTTTAAATAATGCTCAGGATACCAGAAGCCAACGGGATTTCAATATTATTGTTTGCACACTTGGAAAGCAATCAATCTATGAAAAATATTGTATCATGGCGAGTATATAAACCCAACAATCTGAACACTATAGGGAGAGCCACTGCCATCCAACAACAGAGTAACTGCTGTAGAGCAGAAGTGCTAACTGGCCATCACAAACACTCTCTATCAAAGATACATGTGCATGTCAAACCTACTTGCAGTAAAGAAAACATGACCAAGGGAGATCAGCAGCTGGAAGAGTGAACACAGCGGGGAAGATGGAGGCCGTGTGGTCTTGATATTGTAGTGTTTAATATGTGGGTTGTTGGAACAGCACATTTTTTACATTGTTGGAGTAAGATAACAAGTAGTTAAGAAAAGAGGAGCTTATATTTGTGAATAGTTGTTGTTTAGTGTTCCCTATTAAAGTTAAGAAACTCAATTGTTAATTTTTGTTTAAATAGTGGAATTTAGGAGTTCTGTGTCATTCATGTTTTAACAGATTATGTGGTGAAGCGAGCTTTTCTTGGTGTTTTGTTTTATTTCACAGAGGGGTTCGACTCCACCTTGTAAATGTCCATCCACGCTAACCCCATTTCCCTGCAGTTAGCCTATATCCTTCTAATCCTTTACTATACCACATATTTATCCAAATGATTTTGAAATGTTGTTAATGTACCCCCTTCAACCACATCTGCTGGCAGCTCATCCACGTACCAGCCCTCTGTGTAAAGACGTGGCCCCTCAGGTTCCCTTTTATTCTTTCCCCTCTATCCTTAAACTGATCCCCTCTAATCCTCGATTCTCTACACTTTGGAAAAAAACTCAGACCTTTAACCCTATCATACGCCTCGTGATCTTATACAGCTCTATAAGTTCCCCCATCAGTCTCCTATACTCTAAAGAAAAGGTCCTAGCTTGTCCAACCTCTCCCTATAACTCAGACCGTTGGGTCCTGGCAACGTCCTTGCAAATGTCTTCTGCACTCTATCTAATTTCATAACAAAGTGATAAAAACTGAACACAATACTTCAAGTGCGGCCTTACCAAAGGCCTGTGTAACAGCAACATAAATTCCCAAATTATAAACTCCGTGTCCTGCCTGATGAAGGGCAGTGTGCCAAAAGCCTTCTTCACTGCCCTGCCTACCTGTGACTCCACTCTCAGAGAACCGTGTACCTGAATGTCAAGGTCTCTCTGCCCACTGCACCCGTTAAGACTCTCGCGTTCACCATGAAACTCCTACCTTGAATTGAGTTTCCAAAATGCAAGATCTCACACATCTATATTAAATTCCATTTGCCATTTCTCGGCCCACTTGCCCACCTGATTAAGGTCCTGCTGCAATTTCTGATAAACTTCCTCACTTATCACGATGCCACTTACTTTAGTGTTCTCTGAAAACTTAATAATTGTACTTGTACATTCTCAACCAAATCATAGATACCAAACAACAATGGACCCAGCCTCCGGTCTGTCAAGCATCCTTGCACTAAACCATCTGATTCCTACCATCAAGCCAACTGTGTATCCAATTGGCCAGTTCCGCCAGCATGACACGAGATGGAACTTTCCAGTGCAGCCTGCCATGTGGAACCTTATCAAAGGCTTACTGAAATCTATAGAGACTACATCGACCACTTGGCCCTCATAAACTTTCTTGGTCACTTCATCAAAGAACTCTAACAAATTTGGGAAGCATGATCTCCCACTCACAAGGCTAAGCTAACTGCTCCGAATCAAACCCTGTGTAAGTAATGGGTGCAGTCAATGGTATGTTGTGCTTCATTGTTAGATGATTCGAGTACATAAGTAAAGCTATCTTCCTGCTGTTGTCGAGCCTTGTTGAGAGAACATTCGGGGCACTCTGTACAGATTTGATCACCTTTGTAATGAATGATCTCCTTACCACAGACATGGATGATGGTAACATAAGGATAGAGTAGAGAAGCTGAATGTTTAATCTGTACAGCTGTGAGAGACGAAGAAATGGTGACGCTGAAACACGAGGAGTGGCAGCGATCACTTATTTCCAAAAAAGACATTGATCGGTTGAGAAATTCCATACTTTACCCAGGATTGATTGGTTTGATTTATTGCCACGTGTACCTCAGTACAGAGAAACACTTTATTTATGAGCAGTGGAGGGAGATCATAGTAAGCATGGATAGGCAGATCATAGGGTGGAAATAAACTTGGACAGTGTAAGGCATGCAGGATACACTGTACAAGACAAGCACTCGACAAGATAAACATGAACAAGCTCAGCATTATTTGATCTTAGAGAGTCCATTCTTCAGTCTAACGTGACTTTCCTAATAGTTTATATGCCTAAATTAACTCTGCCCACGTTATTGTGCCGTCGGTGTGTTAATCTGTACTGGGTGTTAGGTTGCTCACAATCCTCAACAGTAGCCACAATACCTTCCATCTGAAATAGGTAGCCATTCCCACCAGCTTCCGCCCAACATAAGGAACACCAGGCTGGCTTCTCGGAGATGGAAGGTGCCTTCATGAGACTTCACACAAGACATATGGCTTCCCTGCTCACCGTGAGAAAACCACGTAAGTGTGTCATGAGCAACAGAGCTACGAGAAATAACGTGGAGCAGTCTGCCTGTGTAGCCTCTGCTCCACTTGTTCATCATGATAGAGCATCAATTCGGAGACAGTGAGGACTGCCGATGCTGGAGATTGGATTAGAGAGTGGATTGCTGGATAAACACAGCAGGTCAGGCAGCATCCGAGAAGCAGGAGAATCCACGTTTTGGGCATCAGCCATTCATCAGGAATCAGCATCAATTACCTCATTCTGTCCCTTTGTAAGTGCGTTGAGGGGGGAATGGCCTCCTCTTGTCCTGCATAAGTGACTTAAAGGGCTGAATGGCCTCCTCCTGTTCCTGTGTAAGAGACTGGAGGCGCTGAATGGCCTCCTCCTGTTCCTGTGTAAGAGACTCCAGGGGCTGAAAGGACACCTCCTGTTCCTGTGTAAGAGACTGAGGGGCTGAATGGCCTCCTCCTGTTGTATTGTAAATGACTCAAGGGACTGAATGGTTTCTTCCTCGTCCGATTGGACAGGGCCAAGGGCCTGATTGGGTTACCACTGGTTCCTGTTTGAGAGCTCGATGTCCTGGTAAGTGTGATGATGCTGCAGCTTTAAGAGGTTATTGTGTCCTGGTTTCTTTTCAGAGACAGATTGAATGATCATTACCAAGCTGGTTAGTTAAGACCACTGAGTAAACAGCTAGGAGGCCTTGTGTTTATTTGAATGCATCCTGAATGGGTGTGGCCAGCTCTCACAGATTAGGATCTCTGGGTTTTGGTTTCTCAGTAACATTAGAAACTACTGGGGTCTCCACAGAGTTGGAAGCTTCAGTGACGATCTCCTGGCTGCTACTGTCTCTGAATTTTCTCTTTGTGCTGTTTTTAATTCCTGGATTGGAGAAATGTTTGTGACATTCCGTGTCTGAATTTTCCTTTCTGCCAGGTGCTGTGTTTATGGAGTTTTCCTATATTGGAACAGTTCATTAGTAAAAGTTCCGAGATCTATTATTCTGTTAACTTGTCCAATCGAATTACGTTATTCTACATTCCTATTTCTTTGGTTTAATTTTACATTTCGTGTTTAAATAAATAGTGTTTTGCTTCACACCGAGTGGTTTGACCAGCCACATTGCATATGGAACTGACACTTTACTTTTCCTTTAAAATAAAAAAATCATTAGTGTCTAGGTTACCGCCTTCAAATATTTTCGAGGTGCTGTGGTGTGGTCCATCACACTAGACTCCTTCTGTTCCTGAGTAATATGCTGGAGGCACTGAATGGGCTGTACCTGATCTTCTCCAATAGTGTCAATGGGCTGAAAATCTTCCTCAGATTCTTGTAAAACTAGCGTGAGGTGCTGAATGAACTCTTATCTTACTGTGGCAATGTGCAGTGTCTGGCAGTGCTGTTACATGAATGCTATGGACCCTTTAACAGCACACGCCTCAATGGAGTCTGGGTCTTGCTGCACATGGACACAGACCAGTTAGGAGCATACGGGGGGGACAAAATGATTTGAACATTGTGGAATCTTCAGTGACCATTCCCACTTCTGAGCTTATGGTGGGGATGGTGGGGGCGGGGAGAAATTGATGAACAAGCTGAAGATATTTGTGAAGAGGAAGCTACCAAGAGGATCTCCCACAGAGGTGACCCAGGTCAGAGATGATGAGCATCTTCCTTTGTGCCATTTTGACATCCAACTCTGGCGAGGTTACTCTGACTCCCATTATGTCCAGTTTTGTTAAGATACTTGATGTCAACAGAAGTCAATCACTGCCTTGATATCAGGGCCAGTCATTTTTACCCGAACCCTTGTCTCAACCTCTTTTGTTCATATCAATAGGCCATGATATAGGAGCAGCAAGTGTTTTCTTCAAACAGGTGATATTGAATGTCAGGATTTCTCTTCTCAAGAGTGTTGGGGGAGCCAGATGACTGAAAGTATTTGAAGAGCAGGTAGAAGGATATTGGTCTGTCAGAGAGTTGAGGGCGATGAAGAATTGGATATGAAAGACAATTTGAGACCAAGAGCAGATCAGCCATGATTTTAGTGAAGGGCAATGCAGGCTTGGGGAGTGAACAACCTGCCCTGTTTCTGATGTACTCACAGTCTGTTATTGGAAAGTTAGTGACTGTTATTTTCATGAATGTCCTGTTATTGAATGTTGCAGTCAGGGAGACCAGACGATTTTGTGAGCCATCTCTGGGCGAGGTATGGGGGGATGTATTCTTAGTGAAATTGGGTCTCCAACATGACCAACAAATGAAGCACAAGTTGCAGAGATGGGGCGCTCTGCAAAGAGAGATCAGGGGCCTCGTTCATACCCAGTCTGGGTTTTCCAATTACATTTCTCAAATCACCTCAAACCGTGTGGGACAGTCTTGAAGGGTCGAATGGTCTCCTCTGTTTCTGTGCAACGGTTTATAGGTGTAAATAGCCTCTAACTGCTCCTGTCTAGCAGGTTTGAGGGGCTGAATGGAATACAGAAACATGGGACTGAGGAGCAGGATTGGGTCATTAGATACTTTGAGCATTCTCCACCAGGCACAAATATTATGGCTGATCAGGTTGTGGTCTCAGCCCCACTTTCCTGTCTGCATCCCATTATGCGTGACTCACATCTCTGTCAAATATTTAACTAACACAGCTTTCAATCAATGTGGACATGGAGTCACGATAAACTTTCAGTGAAGAGAATTCCGACTTGAAAGGTCCTTTCAGAATTTTTCATCATTCCGCTTATAGAATCAGAGAGAGTCATGCAGAACGGAAACAGACCCGTTAGCCCAACCTGTTCACTCCAATCAGATATCAAATCGGATCCAGTCCCATTTGCCAGCCTTTGGCCAATATCCCTCCTCTTTCAGATACTTTTTAAATGTGTGATTGTAAACGCCTTCACCACTTCCTCTCTCAGCAGTTTCTGTACACACACCACTCTCTGTGTGAAACATTTACCTTCAGGTCCCTTCTAAATCATTCGCCCTCTCCCCTTCAACCTAAGTTCTCTGGATCTGAACTCCGCTATCCTGGGGAACAGAACGTGGCTGTTCAGAATATCCATGCCCCTGCTGATTTTATGAAAATCAATAATGTCACCCCTCAACCTCTGACACAATGGGGGAAGCACCTCAACCTAATCTGCCTCTCCCTAAAGCTCAAACTTCCAGTTCTGGAACAGCTGTGTCAGTCATTTTTGCAGAAAACCGAATTGTACGCAGTATTCTTAAAGTGGCTTCACCAACATCCTGTACAGATGTAACATGCCACCACAACTCCTATACTCAATGCTCTGACTGATTAAGACAAATGTGCTAAATGTGTTCTGCACCACTCTGTCTACCTGCGACTCCACTTTCAAGGAACAATGTACCTGCAGCCTTGGGCCCCTTTGTTCCACAACATGCCCCAGGACTTTACCATTAAGTGTATTATTTCTGCCCTGATTTGCCTTCCCAAAATGCAACACCTCGTATTTATGTAAATTCAAATTCATCTGTCACTCCTTGCCCCTTTGTCCCATCTAATTGTGGTCTCGTACTCTGGGATAATCAATTACACCACCTTTCTGATGTAATCTGTAAACTTACTAACTATGGCCCCAATATTCACATCTAAATCCATTACATAAATGATGAAATGCAGTGAACTCAGTACTGATTCTTGCAGCACATTGCTGCTCCAGTCTGAAAAATATCCCTCTTCCTTCAACCTAATAGTGACGATCTTCTTCTATATCCCTTGTGACTGAAACTTACTAATCTGTCTCACAATCAGAATAAAATACTAGCTATGAAGACACGCTGAGTAGGTTAGGTTTATTTTCTCTAGAAAAAAGGAGATTGAGGGGGTACCTGATTGAGGTTTGCAAAATCATGAAGGGTATAGACTGGGTGGATAGAGACAAGCTTTTTCCCAGAGTGAAGGATTCAGTAACGAGAGGTCATGCTTTCAAAATGAGAGATGGAATGTTTAAGGGGGGATACACGCGGTAAGTACTTCACACAGAGGGTGGTGGGCGTTTGGAACGCGTTGCTAGCAGACGTGGTAGAGGCAGGCACGTTAATTTAAGATTCGTCTGGACAGATGCATGAGTAGGTGGGGAGCAGAGGGAGACAGATGCTTAGGAATTGACCGACAGATTTAGACAGTACATTTGTATCGGCTCAGGCTTGGAGAGCGAAGGGCCTGCTCCTGGGATGTGAGATTTTTTTTGCTGTTTGTTCTTTAAATGAACACCTTGCTGAAGTCCATATAGACAATGCCTACCAAACTGCCTTCATCAATTTTCTTTGTCACCTCTTTAAAAAACGTAACCAAATTAATGAGACATGATTTCCCATGCAGAAAGCCACGTTGTCCTCCCCTGTCAGCCCTTGCCTTCCCAAATGTATGTAAATGCTATCCCTCAGAATCCCCTCCAACAACTTACCCACCACTGACATCAGGCTCACCGGTCTATAGTTCTCCGGCTTTTGGGGTCACTGTTTCCTTTTCTAGTCCCACTGCTCCACTGCTCACTATAAATGTCAAACTATGATGGAAAGATGAATGACAAACAGTTTGGGTATTGCAAATATATAATCAATATTTCCCTTTCTAACAACACTGACATACACACACACACACAATCTCTCCAATTTTAACTTGAAAGAAGTTTGTCCAGATATTATTGTAACTCACGACCAAAGGAAAAATTTCGAGATTGTCCAAAATGTTATTCTTCTTCTGAAGATATTCTATTCACACAGCTGCTAGCAATGGGATTTCATCCTGGAACAATTGGATTTGGCTGAATTCCCTTTGCTTTAGGCAGTGAGGAGATTCCAATGAATTACAACATGGAACATAGAACAATACAGCACAGAACAGGCCCTTCGGCCCACGCTGTTGTGCCGAACATTTGTCTGGCTCAGTGGTTAGCACCACTGCCTCACAGTACCAGGGACGCGGGTTCAATTCCAGCCTCTGGCAGACTATCTGCGTGGATTTTGCACATTCTCCGCTTGTCTGTGTGAGCGTCTAACGGGTGCTCCAGTTTCCTCCCACAACCCGAACTGTGTAGGGATTTCTAGGTTAGATGCATTAGTCAGGGGTAAATGTTGGGGAACGGGTTTTGGAAATTTGGTATGGACTTGTTGGACCAAAGGGCCTGTTTCAACACTGGATGGATTCTATAAAAATAAGAATGGTAACGATGACTGTGGAGATTTTTTTTAGCTCGCACACATTGCTGTGATGAGGAATAATGAAGGAGAGAGAGTGCAATAGCTCGTTCCTTCTCGGGCAGATTACATTATCTCCCTCTCTGAGATGAATCACACAGTAATGTCATCCTCTCTGAAACTGGACCATGTGAGGTTTCCTTGTACATTGTCCAAACTATGTCTCCATCACATTCCCTGTTCCATGTAGGTGCAACATTGCTGCTGTCAGAAAATTAGCAGAAAATGATCTCTGTCGATTTGAAATGTGTTTACATGGTCCTGTGTCTTTAAAAAATAAACTGTTTCATTTATTCAGAATACCTGAGTTAAAATTAATGCATTTTTTAAGAAATACAGAAATTGCTGGAAAAGCTCGGCAGGTCTGTCAGTACCCAGATGCCTTTTACATGTTGTAGTTGTACCAGCCTTCACCACTTCCTCTGGCAGATCATTCCATATGCACACCACCCTCTGCATGAAATGGTGCCCGTTAGACCTCATCAAAATCTTTCCCCTCTCACTCTCAAGCAATGCCCTCTAGTTTTGGATGTCCCTAACCTTGGGAAAAACCCTGGCTACTCACCCTATACATGACAATTTTGATTTTATAAACCTCTACTGCTGGAAAATGTGACTCTAATAGCTGTGCTTTCAGTTATCCTGGGCCTAAATTCTGAAATTGAACACTAACACCTCTTCCTTCACCATCAAATCACCATTCTAAATCCATTTTAATCAGTTTTCTCAAACATATCATGAGACACTTCTGTGGGATTTACACCTAGACCTTTCTGCCCGGAGCTAGGGACACTAGCACCACTCGACAATACCCATAAAGCTGTAACAGTATTCTCCTGTGTGTTTGCTCATCAGCCAGTTCTGACACGCCGTGACATATCTCTGCAACAGGCAAGACTTGAATCCTGACCTTCTAGTCAAGAGCTTGGAACACGACCACATACATTCAGGAATTGGAATCAAATACAGAGCTCTGACTGAGAAGCAAGGACACTACCCACTACACTACTATACCCAGATTTCGGGTCATATTTTAAGTGCCAGCTTTCAGCTCGGTGTGGATTTATTATAATCAGGTTACCATTACGGAACTACAGAAAACACTTAGTCCTGTTATACAAATGCAAAATATTTGTCTCAACAATAGGATATTGAGTGCACGTGCTGCGCCATCGAAATTAACTATGAACATCTTTAATTGCTATTATCTGTAGTCTGCAATATTAGGGAAAGAAATCCTGCAGACACACTCATCCCAATGAAGGGTCTCGAATAGATATTTATTACTGAACACCAGAGACAGAGGAAGACCATAATTCTGGCCCCAAAACACGGATCAGTATTCCCCAACTCTCATGTGTGACTGTCCTCTTCCTAAAACCATTAAACAATTACTGTCCAGCCTCTCCTTCCCACTGACTGTCTCTGCAATCTGTCCCTCCTCCCCCTAACTGCACAAGGCAAACCAAGCTCAGGTCTTTGTGAAAATCAAGGCTGGAGTGCTCAGGTCTCCTGGAGAGGGGGAGGGAATTTGGGAAGTGGGGAAGGTGAGGAGGTAGTAATATCACTCACTGGGCTGAGGTGTGGCAGATGGAGTTTAGTTTGGACTAATGCTAGGTATTGGATTTGGTAAATCAAACAAGAGCAGGACCTATACAATTAAAAGTAGGGCCTTTGGCAGTGCTGTATAACAAAGATCTAGACCGTCAGGTATAATTCTTTAAAAATTGCATCTCCTATATTTAATGTGGTTAAGAAGGTGGGTAACACATTTTCATTGGTCAGACCTTTGAGTATCGGAAATGGGACGTCATGTTGAGGTTGTACAGGACATTGGTGAGACCTCTTCTGGAATACTGTGTCCAGTCTGGCCATCCTGCCCGCTCATTCCATTGGCACACCACCCTCTGGGTGAAAAACCTACCCCTTAGGTCAATTTTAAATTTCTCCCTGCTCACCTTAAAGCGATGCCCTTTAGTTTTGGTCTCCCCTATAAAATACCTTGACTCTTCACTTTAATATTATTGACCTTGATATTATTAGGCTGGAGAGGGTTGAGAACAGGTTAACCTGGATGTTGTTGGGAATGGAGGGAGTGAGCTATGAGGAGAGGCTGGACAGATTGGGACATTTTTCACTGGAGAGGATGAGATTAAGGGCTAACTTTACATAGGTTTATAAAATCATGAGGGGTACAGAGAAGCTGAAGTGCTGATGTCCTTTTCCTCTAAAATCATGAGGGGTACAGAGAAGCTGAAGTGCTGATGTCCTTTTCCTCGAGTTGGGGACTCAAAACTAAGGGATATTTTAAGGTGCAAGGAAAAGTTTTACAAAAATCATGAGAGGTAAATATTTTAGACAGAAGCTGGCTTGTGTGTGAAATGAACCTCCAGAGGAAGTGGTGAAAAGAGGGACAGTTACAACGTTTGAAGGACATTTAGATCAGTACATGGATAAGACATCAGTTTGGATGGTGCTATGAGCAGCTGCCCTCTCCCTCCCCCTCTCTGAATGAATCCCTATTGGTTTTCATTCTCTGCCAATGCCTGTGCAGTAACGTACAGAGGCCAAACGAGGGTGGCATTGCATCACTTTAAGCACTACAGAGACTGCCAGACCTGCCCCAGACAGAGACACACACAGCAATTGTTAGGACACACCATTGAGCTCATCTGGTAATTTAAACTAAACAAAAAGAAATACTCAATTCGCCTTGTAAGCTGTTTCAATATGAGGGACAGAGAACTCCCAAATTCCACTGTTTAAATAAAAACATCAATTTATTTTTTACCTCTGAAAGTGAACATTTTACATCAGCTATTCACAACTCTGAGACCCCCTTTCTCCTAACCACTTATTACCTGACTCCAGCTCTATAGCAATATACTGTTTCTGGGCTGCCATCCTCTTATATTACAGGAGCTTGTAGACTCTCAGTTTAGAACAGCATTCACCCTCTCTTAAAGGTACAGTACACGCTTTCAACTTAATCACATTATACCCTGATAAATATAGATAAGTGGAGTCTATCCGGATTTCTTTTGCTCTGTGGTTTGTCAATATTTCATTCGCTCCGTCTGGTGTGTGTTAGGACTTTGGTTGCTCCGTTGACAGTATGTCATTACTTGACTCCATCCATGCGAATATAGCAGTATTTCATTTGCTCACACTCGTGAATGTGGCAGGATTTCAGTTGTTTCATGGGGACTATGACACTATGACAATTTCAGTGTCTATAGATGGCACCAAAATGGAAGAATTGTAAAGTCTACGGAGGACTGTGTGGAACTCTAACAGGACAATGACACGTTGGTGTCATGATCAGGTATATGGCAGTTAGGGATCAATGCAGAGCAGTGTGAGGTGATGCACTTTGATATGAAAGACAATGCACGACAATATAAAACAGGTTATACCATTATAAAGCGGCTGCAGGAGCAGAGGGCCTTTGGTGTATATGAGCATAGATCTTTGAAGATGTCAGAACAAGTGAGGAGAGCAGTAACTATCACAGATTGGTTTCAGTATCTGAGCTGTTTACGGGGGAGGTGTAGGAGGAAGTCACCGTGCTCCCTACCTGGGAGGTGGCGACGACAATGTATTGTGAGCCCACCCTCCTGCCCACAGAGACTGTGGGATTCATTTGTACTAGCTTGACACAAAAGGGAAATGGCAGCAGGGGCACGGCTTCTAAGTTGTATCAGGGGGAAACTGAGATGCCCGTGGGTTTAAAGTGAGAAGTGCCGTTCAGTGAACATTGCTCCTTACTCGGTTGGTGGGATGTGGATGTTTCAGAATCTCCACACGAGGCGTCCCGAACCTCTCCGGCTCCTACCAGGGACCACCTCACATGGCGGGGTAGGGGGGGGGGCATGAGGGAATGGATACCGGGCATTCCACCACCCGGCTTGGACCTTTCTGCCCTATTCCAGGCTGTTTCTCCTGGAATGTGAGAAAGGGAGGGAGGGAGTGAGGGTGGGAGTGGGTGGCCCTGCTGTTAGTTCTAATGTAGGTGGGGATAATGGCAAATGGTGAGGTTTTCAGAGGGAGTCTGTCGACAGTGTTGTATTCATGCAGTGCAATTGATGTGGGGGGTAAAGTGGATGGGGTAACAGAGAGAGAGAGAGAGAGAGACAGAGACAGAGACAGAGAGACAGATATAGCGACAGAGAGAGGGATAGAGAGATAAGGTGCTGCATGCAACGCGAGAGTGATGGAGCACGAGCCTTGTTTGGGGATCGGTGCTATAACAGATACAGAGTGAGTGTGACGGACCAAGGCGAATACGGTGAGCCTTATCCGAACAGAGTGGGGTAGGCAAGTGATGCTTGTCCTGTATTGCTGGACATTTCTTCAGACCGCAGGTACTGCACTGAGCTGGGTGGTGAGCACAGACCATGCTCGGTGGGTCTGGTGGTGTGGCTCGCTCTGGGAAGAGAATGCTCCCCCTCTGTACTAGCCCATCCACCAGGACCTCCTTGTCCCTGTCAACAAACCGTGGTGTAATTGCTCCTTATCTGCCATGCTCGGGGTAAACTGTGCAGTGCAGATCCAAACTGAAAAACCTCAACCGTGTGCCCCTTGGCTGTTAAAAGATGGCACCATTGCCAGGGATTACGGAATATCCAGTGTCACCCGGCTGATGGTGAGTACCTCCAGCTATGATGGGTGAGAGAATCGAGATGGCATTGAATGAGAGGGACACCATGGGGTTGAGTGGGGTGGGTAGGTAATGAAGTGAGTTCGATAAGATAGCACCAGGAAACTAGCTCGGCCGAGTGTGGATGATCCCTCTGTCACAGTCAATGAAAATGGCACTGAGACAAATTATTATTAGATTTAGCCCAATGAGTCAAAGACTCTGCTGACCCAACGCCGAGATACAAATCTGCAGAACAAATATTCATCCAAAACTCTGAATTATCTGAACTCTCACCAATGTCCTGTTCACCTTCCATTCCTGGAAACACTTATGTTACAGGATGCTGTTAAAATGTTTTCATTTCAGCATTCTGAAACCTGGGA
>NC_057717.1:12436133-12439387 GCF_004010195.1 Chiloscyllium plagiosum
GCACTGAGACAAATTATTATTAGATTTAGCCCAATGAGTCAAAGACTCTGCTGACCCAACGCCGAGATACAAATCTGCAGAACAAATATTCATCCAAAACTCTGAATTATCTGAACTCTCACCAATGTCCTGTTCACCTTCCATTCCTGGAAACACTTATGTTACAGGATGCTGTTAAAATGTTTTCATTTCAGCATTCTGAAACCTGGGAACACATCCTTCCATAATACTGTCTCTCAGTCTCTCCCTCTCTGTCTATTTCCCATACCCCTCCCATTTGTTATTGTTTAAACTGATTCCTCCTTCATCTCTGTCTCTCTGGCAGTGAGTTTCACACCCAAGGCACCCCGTTGTCATGGCACAATGGAGAGATGGTACTGGAAATGGATGGGAGTTGCACATCCTGTCACTTCCAGCATGGGCTGCAAGCTTCCCCACACTGGGCAGGGAGCTAACACAGTGCTACTGAACAAATCACTGGGGTGGTGTACACAGTCCGACGTGCTGAGACGGTAACTGCTCCAGGTTACAAATTGATGATCACTGCATAGCTCCCGGTGCTGGAAAAATATCTAATCCGGGTTTATCGATCAATACATGGGCGTGTTCTCCAGTTTCGCACACTGAACACGCCGGAGGCTGGAGGAACACAGCAAGCCAGGCAGCATCAGGAAGTGTGGAATTTGACATTTCCGGTGTAAACCAGGACTCCTGCAGCAGGGTTATTACCGAAACGTCGACTTCTGCACATCCTGATGCTGCCTGGCTTGCTGTGTTCTCCCAGCTTTCTGCCGGTCTGCTCTGGATTCCAGCATCTGCAGTTTTTTGTCTCTATCCCAGCTTCCAATACTTGACATGTGTCTAGTCCAGGTTTAAAGACAAATGATCTGACATGATCTGTGCAGTGTTCGAGTCTGGACAGATTGCTGGGTTGTACTGAGCAGTACACTAGGCAGGTCTACACAGTGTTCCACAGTGAACACATATCTCCTCTGGGCTAGTTCTGTGAGGTGGATTGAGAATATGTTATATCTAACCATTTCAGCTGATCTGGCAATGCGTTTAGTTCCCACTCTTGTGACTGACCCTCCGTCTCTCACCCCATTAACGTTACAGTGTGCACATACACAGTACATCATGTTGGTGAATATCCACTGTCCTGGCAGCAGCCACAGCCTCTTCATTCAGAAGCAGGCAGTCATTCCCATTGTGCTCGGGTCTCCACGAAGAAAGGAATGATGGCCTTTCAGATAAAGGCTGCCCCGTTGGTTCAGGGGTTAAAGCATCCTCCCCCGCACCAAGTCCCACCACCAACCAACCACATCAAAATATCCGGTGTGTACTGAGAGCAATGGGCCACTGGAAGCATCAGGGATCAGACCATCAGAGAGATGGGGCCACACTTCCCATGTCTGGACAGGTCAGAGTGAAGCCTCCAGTACACATGGTATCCCAAAGTCTTGTAATCCCTCTCCATTTCTGTAATACGCAGCCTGTCATTCTTCCTGAAAACAAAAATCACAGGTTCACAGTTACCCACATTATATTCGATCTCCCAAGTTGTTGTCCATTACTTATCCACTTACAGATTCTCTACCTACCCTTGATAACTTCAGTTTCTCTCAATCTTAGTATCAGTTTAAATTTAGTTCGAACATGATTTTTCCATTTCTGGAAGCCATTTATATAGTTTGCAAATAGTTGAGGTCCCAGCACTGGTCATTATGTCACTGCAGTCGTTAATTTGTGTTAAACTGATAGAGACTGATTTCTCCCCAATTTATTCCTGCTCCTGGCTCAGTAACACGTCCTCCCCGTATTCCTGTGTAGCAGCTTTGAAAGGCTGTATCTTCGCTCCATTCCCTGTGTAACAGGTATGAGAGATTAAAAGATCTGCTCCAATTGCTGAGTAACAGCCTCCAATGGCCGTATGGCCTCATTGTATTCCTGTTTAAAACTCTTGATGGGATGAATAGCCTGCTTCAGTATAGATGTAGTTGGGAATGGTGCAGAACATTTTGGAACCATCAGTGAACAGCCCTCTTCTGACTTTATGGTGGAGGGAAGGCCATTGATGCTACAGATGTTGCTAGCGCGCAGTGCCTCATGGATACCCCGTTTCCATGTGCTCAGTCCTTTAGAAGTATGTCCTACTTCACAGGAGAGAGTGCCATATAACACAGTGGGCAGGGTCTTCAATATGAGGCTGAGACATTCCCTCCACCAGGACTGTGTGCTTGCTGCTCCTACAGATACTGTCAGGGACAGATCCCTCTAGGGCAAGGGTTTGGTGAGCATGTTTCCCTCTTGTTGGTTCCCCCATCACTTCCCCCAGTCTTGCTGCTGTGTATGTGAAGTGTCTCCCTGCTCAGTCAGTGAGAGGCGTGAGGGGACACTCTCGGTGAAGGACATTGATGTCCCACACACAGAGGACGGTCTGTGTCCTTATCACCCTTAGCGCTTCCTTCAACATAGAGGGGAACTGAGTTATCACTAAAGGAACGGGTGAGGGGCAGGGAATGTACATCATCAGACGATTTCCTTGACCATCTGTGACCTGTTACCATGAGATTTCACGAATTCTGGGATTAATGTTGGGGAATTTCAGGGTAACTCCTTCTCTGACTGTATCCCAAGGTGTCCCCACCATTGGTGGGTCTGTCCTGCCGGTGGGACAGGATATACCCAGGGATGGTGATGGGGGCTTCATGAAACATGACCCATCAGGCCTGATCCCGTGAGTATGACGGTGTCAGACTGTTTCCTGATCAAGAGTGTGGTACTGGAAAAACACAGCAGGACAGGCAGCATCCGATGAGGAGGGGAATGAACGTTTCGGGCAGAATCCCTTTATCAGGAATGAGGCTTGTGGGCCGAGGGGCTGAGAGATAAATGGGAGGGGGCTAAGGCGAGTGCCAGGTCTGGGGGTGAAGGAAGCTGGGAATGTGATCGGTAGATGGAGGTGGGGGAGAGGTGATAGGTCAGATAGGAGGATGCTGTTGATGGTGGGAAAGCTGATGGACAGGACAAGGAGTTCCTCGGAACATTCTGTCCCCAACATTCTAAAACTGACATTCCCCGGAACGTTCTGTCCCTGACATTCTATAACTGACATTCCCCAGAACGTTCTATCCCTGACATTGTTTGTGAACGGCCGGACGCCAGTGAATTGAACAAACGATAAGATCCGGAGGGAAGAGATCCCATTCCAGGAAGAAGGAGACACTGTTCCGAAGTCCCCTCAGGCAGTTAAA
>NC_057717.1:12441058-12442295 GCF_004010195.1 Chiloscyllium plagiosum
TGGATGATATTGGGTATACCCCTGTGTATCTGCATGCCTTTGTGCAGGAAATGGGCTTCATTAAACAGCTCCTGAGTTGCTGCACAAACACCGCGATTTATGCCGTGACCCAGACTAAGTTCAGGCAGCAGCTGAAGAATGTGCTGAAATATCCCTTCACCCAAATCCATCTATCAATCAAATTACCTCATTCATCAATCCATCCGGGATTTTCTCATTTCAGTTCAGTGTTCCAGCGATGGAGCAGCCTGACGCGATGGTAACAGACTGAGGGTAGCGCTGGTTTGTCCTTCTTTATCCCACAGAGGTGTGACAGGGACGCGTTTCAATATTTCTCACAACTCAAAGGCACCATCCCACTGACTGTATCCATCACTTCCATTTATAAACAATAAAAACGTTCATTAAAGCGTGCCGAGCAGCAGCGTGAACGATGTTGTTGGGTGTCTTTCTGTTGGAGAAGCTGAGCTGGAGAGAGACAGACTTAGCCCCAAGTCCTGGGCCTCAGGAAAGGGGACGGGACAGCGCCCTGAGTTCAGGAGCTGGGT
The DNA here is from genome assembly GCF_004010195.1 of Chiloscyllium plagiosum. NCBI lineage: Eukaryota > Metazoa > Chordata > Chondrichthyes > Orectolobiformes > Hemiscylliidae > Chiloscyllium > Chiloscyllium plagiosum. Next base: position 12,441,607 of record NC_057717.1, read on the forward strand.
TTTGCGCCATCTCTCGTCCTCTCTCCATCCTGGCCTCCCCACTTCCTCTTCCCTACTCTTTCTCCTCAATTCTCTCCCTCTATCTCACAACCTCTCCCTTTCACACTCCCTCGTCCCCCCTCACACACACCCCCAAACCCTGGTTTCTCCACCTGTCTCCACTCTTCCCTTCCCCTCACCCTCACTGTCGTGCCATCTATGTCTCACTCCCGCAGTTTCATCTCTACCACATTCTCCCCTCCTCCCACCTCCCACATCTCACCATCCCCCACACGCAGCCTCACCATCAACCCCTCGCTCCGCCCGCAAACACCATCACCCCCCAGTCTCTGGGTCAGAGGGAGAGGGAAGGAGCAGGGAGACAGGGTGAGTCAGAGAGTGAGGGAGGAACGGAAAAGAGGGAGAGAGATTCAGTCAGAGAGAAACAGAGGGAGGTGGGGAAAGAGAGACACCAAGGGAGGGGGATCGAGAGAGTGAAGGTGGAGAGACAGTGAAGGAGCAGGGAGAGTGAGAGGACCAAGAGAGAGATAGGGTGAGGGAGAGAGAGAGAGAGAGAGAGAGACGGGGAGGAGATAATGAGAGAGAGTGGGCAAGAGAAAGATTGAGACAGAGAGGGGCGAGGGAAGGGGCAAGAAAGAGAAAGAGATGGAGTGAGAGACAGAGAGAGAGAGAGAGAGAGACGTAGAGAG
>NC_057717.1:12443618-12470810 GCF_004010195.1 Chiloscyllium plagiosum
AGAGAGAGAGAAGGGGCGAAAGAGAGAGGTGAGAGAGAGAGAAGGGAGGCGAGAGATCGAGAGAGGGGCCGAGAGAGCGAGCGAGGGGCCGAGAGAGGGAGAGGCAGAGAGAGAGAGGGAGGGATAGAGTCACAATGCATCTGAGAGAGTGTCAGAGACAGTCAGTGAGTGTCACTGTGTGTCTCAGAGAAAGTCAGCAAGTGTCACAGTGTTTCGGAAAGTGTCATAGGTTGTCAGAGAGAGAGTCAGAGTGTGTCACAGTCTGTCAGAGCGTGTCTCAGAGAGTCAGAGGGACTCAGAAAGTGTTACAGTGTGTCTCAGAGTGTCAGAGAGTGTCACAGTGTGTCAGAGATTGTCACAGTGTGTCAGAGAGAGAGAGTCAGAGAGTGTCAGAGAGTGTCACAGTGTGTCTCGGAGTATGTCAGTGAGTGTCACCGTGTGTCAGAGAATGTCACATTGTGTCAGATAGTGTCAAAGTGTGTCTCAGAGCGAGACAGGGAGTATCACTGCGTGTCTCAGAGAGAATCAGAGAGTATCACAGTGTGTCACAGTTTATCACAGTTTGTCAGAGAGTGTCACAGACTGTCTCAGAGAGAGTCAGAGTGTGTTACAGTGTGTCAAAGTTTGTCAGGGATTGTCAAAGTGTGTCTCAGAGTCTAAGGGAGTGTCAGAGAGATTTGGAGAGTGTCACAGTGTGTCAGAGAGTGTCACGGTGTGTCAGAGATTGTCAGAGTGTGTCAATGGGAGAGTCAGAGAGTGTCACAGTGTATCTCAGAGAGAGTCAGAGAGTATCTCTGTGTGTCTCAGAGAGTACCAGAGAGTGTCAGGGAGAGCCAGAGAGTGTCACAGTGTGTAACAGTCTGTCAGCGAGTGTCACAGTGTGTCTCAGATAGTGTCAGAGAGAGTGAAAGAGTGTCAGAGAGTGTCACAGAACGTCTCAGAGAGAGAGATGGGGAGAGAGACAGAGAGCATCACAGTGTCTCAGCGGGAGACAGAGAGTGTCACAGTGTGTCTCAGAGAGTGTCCGAAAGTGTCACAGTGTGTCAGAGAGTGTCACAGTGTGCCAGAGAGTGCCTGAGAGAGTCAGAGAGTGTCACAGTCTTTCCGAGAGTGTCACAGTGTGTTTCAGAGAGTGTCTGAGAGAGTCAGAGAGCGTCGCCGTGTGTCTCAGAGATAGATAGAGAGTGTCACAGTGTCTCAGTGGGAGACAGACAGAGTGACGATGTGTCTTAGAGAGTGTCAGAAAGTGTCACAGTGTCTCAGAGAGTGCCACAGTGTCTCAGAGAGTGTCACAGTGTGTCAGAGAGAGAGAGGGTCAGAGAGTGTCACAGTGTGTCAGAGATTGTTACAGTGTGTCTCAGAGTGTCAGAGAGTGTCACAGTGTGTCAGAGTGAGAGTCAGAGATTGTTACAGTGAGTCAGAGAGTGTCAAAGTATTTCACAGTGTGTCTTAGAAGGAGTCCGAGGGTGTCACAGTGTGTCTCACAGGGTGTCACAGCCTGTATGTCTCATAGAGTGTAACTGTGTGTCAGAGTGTCTCAGAGAGAGTCAGAAAGTGTCACGGTGTGCCTCAGAGAGTATCAGCACGTGTCACAGTGTTTCAGAGAGTGTCACAGTCTGTCAGAGCGTGTCTCAGAGTGTCAAAGGGAGTCAGAAAGTGTCACAGCGTCAGGGAGTGTCACAAGTTCCCTCAGAGAGAGAGAGAGATTCAGGAAGCGTAACAGTGTCTCAGCGGGAGACAGAGTGACACAGTGTGCCTCAGCGAGTGTCTGAGACAGGGTCAGAGAGTGTCACTTCTGTCAGAGAGTGTCACAGTGTGTTTCAGAGAGTGCCAGAGAGAGTCAGAGAGAGTCACAATGCGTCCCAGGCAGTGTCAGAGAGAGTCAGAGAGTGTCACAGCATGTCTCTGAGATTGCCAGAGAGTGTGTCACAGTCTGTCAGAGAGAGCCACAGTGAGTTTCTAAGAGTGTCAGAGAGTGTCACAGTGCGTCTTAGAGAGTGTCAGTGTGTCTCAGAGATTGTCAGAGAGTGCTACAGTGTTTCACAGTCTGTCAGAGAGTGTCACAGTGTGTCTCAGGGAATGTCAGAGAGTGTCATTGTGTCTCAGCGTCTCACAGTCGGTCAGGGAGTGTCACAGTGTGTCTCAGACAGGGTCAGAGAGTGTCGCAGTGTCTCACAGTCTGTCAGAGAGTGTCACAGTGTGTTTCAGAGAGTGTCTGAGAGAGTCAGAGAGTGTCACAGTGTGTCTCAGACAGTGTCAGCGAGAGTCAGGGAGTGTCAGAGTGTGTCACAGTCTGTCAGAGAGTGTCACAGTGTGTTTCAGAGAGTGTCAGAGAGCATCAGCGTGTTTCACGGTGTATCTCAGTGAGTGTCACAATATCTCAGCAAGAGACAGAGAGTGGCACACAGTGTCTCAGAGTGGGACAGACAGAGAGTGTCACAGTGCCTTAGGGAGTGTCACAGTGTGTCAGAGATAGAGTCAGAGTGTGTCAGAGAGTGTCACAGCGTGTCTGTGAGAGAGTGAGAGAGTATCACTGTGAGTCTCAGACAGTGTCACAGTGTGTCTTAGATTGTGTCAGAGAGTGTCCGAAAGTGTCACATCGTATCACCGTCTGTCAGAGAGTGTCACCGTCTGTCTCAGATAGTGTCAGAGAGTGACAGAGAGAGTTATAGAATGTCAAAGTGTTTCTCAGAGAGAGTCAGAGAGTGTGGCAGTGTTTCTCATAATGTGTCAGAAAGTGTTAGAGAGTGTCACAGTGTGTCAGAGATTGTCACAGTGTGTCAGAGAGAGAGAGTCAGAGAGTGTCACAGTGTGTCTCAGAGAGTGTCAGACAGCATCTCTGTGTGTCTCAGAGAACGTCAGAGCGAGTCAGGGAGTGTCACAGGTTGTCTCAGAGAGAGAGAAAGAGATTCAGGGAGCGTCACAGTGTCTCAGCGGGAGACAGAGTGTCACAGTGTGCCTCAGCGAGTGTCTGAGAGAGTCAGAAAGTGTCACAGTGTGTTTTAGAGAGTGTCTGAGAGAGTCAGAAAGTGTCACAGTGTGTTTCAGAGAGTGTCTGCGAGAGTCAGAGAGTGTCACGGTGTGCTGCAGAGAGTGTCTAAGAGAGTCAGAGAGTATCACAGTGTAGTTCAGAGACTGTCTGAGAGAGTCAGAGAGTGTCACAGTGTGTCTCAGAGAGAGAGAGAGTCAGAGAGAGTCACAATGCGTCTCAGGCAGTGTCAGAGAGTCAGAGAGTGTCACAGCATGTCGCAGAGATTGTTAGAGAGTGTAGCAGTGTGTCACAGTCTGTCAGAGAGAGCCACAGTGAGTTTCAAAGAGTGTCAGGGAGTATCACAGTGTTTCTCAGAGAATGTCACAGTGTCTTTCAGAGTTTGTCAGAGAGTGTCACAGTGTGTCTCAGGGAATGTCAGAGAGTGTCACAGTGTTTCTCAGAGTGTCACAGTGTCTTTCAAAGTTTGTCAGAGAGAGTTGCAGTGTGCCACAGTCTGTCAGAGAGTGTCACAGTGTGTCTCAGAGTGTCAGAGAGTGTGACAGCGTGTCAGAGAGTGTCACAGGGTGTCTCAAAGAGAGTCAGAGAGTATCACTGTGTGTCTCAGAGAGTGCCAGAGAGTATCAATGCGTGTCACAGATTGTCAGGAAGTGGCACAGTATATCTCAGAGAGTGTCACGGTGTGTCTCAGGTAGTGTCAAAAAGAGTCAGAAAGTGTCGAGGTCTGTTAGAGTGTGTCTTAGAGTGTTTCACAGTGTGTCTCAGAGAGTGTCACAGTGTCTCAGAGAGTGTCACATTGTGTCTCAGAGCGAGACAAAGTGTATCACTGTGTGTCTTAGAATTCAGAGAGTGCCACAGTGTGTCTCAGACAGTATCAGAGAGAGACAGAGAGAGTCACAGTTTATCACAGTCTGTCGGAGAGTGTCACAGACTGTCTCAGATTGTGTCAGAGAGTGTCAGTGTGTCTCAGAGAGAGTCAGAGAGTGTTGCAGTGTGTCACAGTGTCACATTGTGTCTCAGAGTATGTAAGGGCGTGACAGAGTTAGAGAGTGTCACAGTGTGTTCCAGAGAGTGTCAGAGAGAGTCAGAGAGTGCCACAGCGTGTCTCTGAGAGTGTCCGAATAAATCTGAGAGCGTCCCAATGTGTCAGAGAGTGTCACAGTGTGTCCGAGAGAGAGAGTCAGAGAGTATGGCAGTGTTTCTCATAATGTGTCAGAAAGTGTTAGAGAGTGTCACAGTGTGTCAGAGATTGTCACAGTTTGTCAGAGAGTGTCACAATGTGTCTCAGAGAGTGTCAGTCAGCATCTCTGTGTGTCTCAGAGAGTGTCAGAGCGAGTCAGGGAGTTGACTCACAGGTTGTCTCAGAGAGAGAGAGAGATTCAGGGAGCGTCACAGTGTCTCAGCGGGTGACAGAGTGCCACAGTGTGCCTCAGCGAGTGTCTGAGAGAGTCGAAGATTGTCACATTCTGTCAGAGAGTGTCACAGTGTGTTTCAGAGAGTGTCTGAGAGAGTCAGAAAGTGTCACAGTGTGGTTCAGAGAGTATCTGAGAGAGTCGGAGAGTGTCACAGTGTGGTTCAGAGAGTGTCTGAGAGTGTCAGAGAGTGTCACAGTGTGGTTCAGAGAGAGAGAGTTAGGGAGAGTCACAATGCGTCCCAGGTAGTGTCAGAGAGTCAGAGAGCGTCACAGCATGTCTCAGAGATTGTCAGAGAGTGTCGCAATGTGTAACAGTCTGTCAGAGAGAGCCACAGTGAGTTTCAAAGTGTGTCAGAGAGTGTCACAGAGTGTCTCAGAGAGTGTCACAGTGTGTCTCAGAGAGTGTCACAGTGTCTCAGAGAATGTCACATTGTGTCTCAGAGCGAGACAGCGAGTATCACTGTTTGTCCCAGAGATTCAGAGAGTGTCACAGTGTGTCTCAGAGAGTATCAGAAAGAGACAGAGAGAGTCAAAGTTTATCACACTCTGTCCGAGAGTGTCACAGACTGTCTCAGATTGTGTCAGAGAGTGTCAGTGTCTCTCAGAGAGTGTCAGAGAGTGTTACAGTGTGTCACAGTCTGTCAGATTGTCACAGTGTGTCTCAGAGAATGTAACGGTGTTTCAGAGTTAGAGAGTGTCACAGTGTGTTCTAGAGAGTGTCAGAGAGAGTCAGAGAGTGCCTCAGCGTGTCTCTGAGAGTGTCTGAATAAGTCTGAGAGCGTCCCAGTGTGTCAGAGAGTGTCACAGTGTGTCAGAGAGAGAGTCAGAGAGTGTCACAGTGTGTCTCAGAGAGTGTCAGACAGCATCTCTGTGTTTCTCAGAGAGTGTCAGAGCGATTCTGGGCGTGTCAAAGGTTCTCAGAAAAAGAGAGAGAGATTCAGGGAGCGTCACAGTGTCTCAGCGGGAGACAGAGTGCCACATTACGCCTCAGTGAGTGTCTGAGAGAGTCAGATAGTGTCACATTCCGACAGCGAGTGTCACAGTGTGTTTCAGAGAGTGTCTGAGAGAGTCAGAGAGTGTCACAGTGTGCTTCAGAGATTGTCTGAGAGAGTCAGAGAGTGTCACAGTGTGTCTCAGAGGGAGAGAGTCAGAGAGAGTCACAATGCGTCTCAGGCAGTGTCAGAGCGTCCGAGAATGTCACAGCATGTCTCAGAGATTGTCAGAGAGTGGCGCAGTGTGTCTCAGAGAATGTCACATCATGTCTCAGAGATTGTCAGAGTGTTGCAGTGTGTCACAGTCTGTCAGAGAGTGTCACAGTGTTTCTCAGGGGATGTCAGAGAGTGTCATTGCGTCTCAGCGTCTCACAGTCGGTCAGAGAGTGTCAGAGAAATTCAGAGTGTCACAGTGTGTCTCGGACAGGGTCAGAGAGTGTCATAGTGTCTCACAGTCTGTCAGGGAGTGTCACAGTGTGTTTCAGAGAGTGTCTGAGAGAGTCAGAGAGTGTCACATTGTGTTTCAGAGAGTGTCTGAGAGAGTCAGAGAGTATCGCCGTGTGTCTCAGACACTCTCTGACTCTCTCAGACAGTCTCTGAAACACACTGTGACACTCTGGCAGGATGCGGCACTTTCTGACTCTCTCAAACACTCTCTGGCACACTGTGACAATCTCTGACACACTGTGACACTCTCTGACACACTCTGAGACTTTCTGATACTCTATGAGACCCACTGTGACACACTCTGTCTCTCGCTGAGACACTGTGACGCTCTCTGTCTCACTCACTCTCTCTCTCTCAGACACTCTCTGACACTCTCTGGCTCTCTCTGACACTCTCTGACCCTCTCTGAGACACGCAGAGATACTCTCTGACTCTCTCTCCCTGACACACTTTGAAACTCTCTGACTCTTTCGCTGAGACACTGTGATGCTCTCTGTCTCACTCACTCTCTCTCTCTCTGAGACACTCTCTGACACTCTCTGGCTCTCTCTGACACTCTCTGATACTCTCTGAGACACGCAGAGATACTCTCTGACTCTCTCTCCCTGACACACTTTGAAACTCTCTGACTCTGTCGCTGAGACACTGCTACACTTTCTGAGACACTGCAACATTCTCTGACACACTGGGACGATCTCTGACTTTCTCTGACCCTCTCAGAGCCACACTGTGGCACTCTCTGACTCTCTCTGTCACTCTCTGAGACACACTGCGACACTCTCTGACAGACTGTGATACACTGTAACACTCTCTGACTCTCTCTGACACACACCGACACTCTATGACACACTCTGACAAAATCTGAGACAGTATGTGACAGTCTCTGACATACTGTGATTAACTGTGACTCTCTCTGTCTCTCTCCGATTCGCTGTCAGACACACATTGATACTTTCTAGCTCTCTGAGACACACAGTGATACTCTCTGTCTCGCTCTGAGACACAATCTAGCACTCTCTAATATACTGTGACACTCTCTGACACACTCTGACAATCTCTGACTCTCACGTTGACATACTGTGACAATCTCTGACACACTGTGACACTCTCTGACACTCTGAGACACTGTGGCACTTGCTGACTCCCTCTGACACTCACGAAAACACACTGTGACTCTCTATGATAGACTGCGACACACTGTGACACTTTATGACTCTCTCCGACACATAACGTGACACTCTCTGACACCCTGTGACATTCTCTGAGACATTGTGAATCTGTCTGAGACACACTGTGACAATTTGTGACTCACTCTGACACACTATGAGACAGACCGTGACACTCTCTTGGACACACTGTGACACCCTGTGACACTCTCTGAGACACACTGTGACAAACTCTGACTCTCTCCCTGACACACTCTGACACTTTCTGACACTCAGAGCCACACTGTAACACTCGCTGACTATCTCTCAGACGCACTGTGACACTCTCTGAGACACTGTGACACTCTCTGAGGCACTGTGACTCTCTCTCTGAGACACTGTGACACTTTCTGACACTCTCTGAGACACACTGTGACAGTCTCTGTCTCGCTCTCTCTCTCTCTCTGAGGCACACTGTGACACTCTCTGACAGAACGTGACACTCTCTGAGTCTCTCAGACACTGTCTGACACTCTGTGACAATCTTGGACACACTGTGACACTTCATGACACTCTCTGAGACACACTGTGACACTATCTGTCTCCCGCCGAGACACTGTGACGCTCTCTGTCTATCTCTCTCTCTGAGACAACCTGTGACACTCCCTGACTCGCTCTGACACTATCTGAGACAGACTGTGACACACTGTGACACTCTGTGGCTCTCTCTGACACTCTCCGAGACACACAGTCATACTCCCTGACTCTCTCTCTCACACTCTGTGACACACTCTGACACACTGGGACGCTCTCTGACTTTTTCTGACACTCTCAAAGACACACTTTGAAACTCTCGAACTGTCTTTGACACGCCCTTACACTCTCTGAGACACATTGTGACACTCTGAGACTCTCCATGACACTCTCTGACACAATCTGAGACATTCTGTGACACTCTCTGACAGACTGTGATAAACTGTGACTCTCTCTGTGTCTTTCTGATACTCTCTGAGATACAATGTCATATTCTCTGACTCTCTGAGACATACAGTGATACTGTCTGTCTCGCTCTGATAAACAATGTGACACTCTCTGAGACACACTGTTACGCTTACTGACTGTCTCTGAGACGCTCTGTGACACTCTATGAGTCACTGTGACACTCTCTGAGACACTGTGACACTGTCTGACTCTCTCTGAGACAAACTGTGACACTCTCTGACTCTCTCTGAGACACATTGTGACACTCTCTGAGACACACTGTGACACTTACTGACTCTCTCTCTCTAACACACTGTGACACTCTCTGAGACACTGTGACACTCCCTGAGACACTGTGACTCCCTCTGAGACACTGTGACACTTTCTTATATTCTTCGAGACCCACTGTGACAGTCTCTGACTCTCTCAGACTCTCTGTGAGATACACTGTGACACTCTCTGTCTCCCGCTGAGACACTGTGACGCTCTGTCTCTCTCTCTCTGAGACATCCTGCGACACTCTCTGCCACTCTCTCACTCTCTCTGATACTATCTGAGACAGACTGTGACACACTGTGACACTGTCTGACAGACTGCCACACTGTGACACTCTCTGATACACTGTGACACATTGTGCCTCTTTATGACACTCTCTGAGACACACTGTGACACTCGCTAACTCTCTGACTCTCTCTGAGACACACTGTGACACACTCGGACAGACTGCGACACACTGTGACATTCTCTGACTCTCTATGACACAATCTGAGACAGACTGTGACACTCTCTGACAGAATGTGATAAACTGTGACTCTCACTGTTTCTCTCTGACATTCGCTGAGACACACTGTGACACTCTCTGACTCTGTCTGACACACATTGAAACCCTCTGTGTCGCTCTGAGACTCACTGGACATTCTGACACAATGTGACACTCTCTGAGACACTGTGACTCTCTCTGACACACTGACACTCTCTGACACATTGGGACGCTCTCTGACTTCCTCTGACACTCTCAGAGACACACTGTGACACTCTCTGACTCACTGTCTGACACACTCTGACACTCTCGGACACTCTGAGTCACAGTGTAACAATCTCTGACTATTTCTCTGACACTGTGTGACACTCTCTGGGACACTGTGACACTTTCTGACACTCTCCGAGACACTGTGACACTCTGTATCCCGCTGAGACACTGTGACACTCTCTGTCTCTCTCTGAGACACACTGTGACACTGTCTAACTATCTCAGACACCTTCTGGAACAAACTGTGACTCTCTCTGACAGACCGTGACACTCTCTGACTCCCTCAGACACTCTCTGACACACTATGGCACTCTCTGACACACTGTGAAACTGTCTGCCACTCTCTGAGACACAGTGTGACACTCTCGTATCCCGCTGAGACATTGTGATGCTCTCTCTCTCTGAGACTTCCTGTGACAGTCTCTGCCACTCTGTGACTCTCTCTGACACTATCTGAGACAGACTGCGACACTGACTGACAGACTGTGACACTCGCTGGCTCTCTCTGACACTCTCTGAGACGCACAGAGATGGACTCTGACACTCTCTGAGACACAATGTGACACTCTCTGACTCTCTTGGAGACACACTGTGACACTGGATGACAATCTCGGTGGCACACTGTAGCACTCTCTGTCTCCCGCTGAGACACTGTGATGCTCACTCTCTCTCTCTATCTGAGAAACCCTGTGACACTGTCTGACACTCTTTGTCTCTCTCTGACACTATCTGAGACAGACTACGACACTGTCTGACAGACTGTGACAACACACATTTTCCTTCTGCCATTTGCTCACTGTGTTGCTGTGATCGTATAGTGACTTGGTGTCACCCGGCCGAGGAAAAGAACACAGGCCGAGGTTGAGCAAAACAAACTTTATGGGTAAAAAGTCGCTCCTGTCGTTTTTTGCGTTGTCAATTCAATTTTCAGTTAGTCTTATTTAAGATTTTAAAATTGTTCGTTCTGTATATAAGTGCAATCGGTCAAACATATCTGTCCAGAAGAGAGGGAGTGCTAGCTCTGCCACTAAGCACTGTGGACTGTTCTCGAGTCTGGAAAATAATTCTTCAGAGACAGTGTTACATCGACCCCATCACAAGACTTTTCATTCCATCAGCTCCAAATCTTGATAGAATTCAAATCAACAGATCTTGTTACTTAGTCATTTCTTTATTTTTGTTCAGATCACGTGAGCAGAATGCCACATTGGGAATGCGCTTGCCCCAACGTGCAGAAGTGAGGCTATTCTTTGTGAACTGGACTGTGCTATTTATCATTTCACCAACAGCAGGGAGAAGAATCCGCTTCTATGCACAATTTACTCAACTCAGTTAAAGATATGGTCAGATGTGCCGAGCATGTCTGACGAGGTGTCTGAGTGGTTAAAGTGATAAACTATTGACTCATTGTTCTGTATAGGCGTGGGATTGAATCGCACTCTCGTCGCTTATGAAGTGTAGTCGTTCATGACGCTGTTTTTGTTTGGGTCTCGGCTAAATTGGAGGTCGACTGGTCAGTTTATCGCCATCAACACTGCCGTAAAGTCTCCATTAATTCGTCGAATCTGTCGCTTAAACGGTATTGAAATGCAGACTGACTTCGGATAATGAAAAGGAACACGGTTTTCCTTTCGAAGACAAGTTACTGTGAGCTTTTATCGAATGAATGAGATCCAGGAAAAGCAAATAACGAGAGATGGCAAGCGCATGTTTATCCAATGGGATGTTAATGAGTATTTTGTCAGATGAAACCTGTAGCAGAGTGGGTAGAAGTGATTCATCTTAGTGACAAAAGCACAGACAGGCAGCAGAAAATAATGGAGATATTTCGAAAGGGGCATAGGAAGGGTTCAGGGACACCGAGTACTTGCTGTAAATGCACAGCAGAAAACTTGCTAATGTAGGTACTGTGCATGGGCATGGGCACAGTTACACATTGGTCTCTCTCTTTCTCATTGTTCTTGCCAGTGATGAATGCTGAGCATAAGATGCAGACAAAGACAAGAAGTGGGAAGCAAACTCCCTCTCTTTATGAACAACTGGAGCAGACTTCATGTTAATTGCAGGAACTGACCAAAACTGTGGATCAATAACTACTGACTAATATAGAACAAACATGTGAAATTATTTAAATTTCGTTTATTCTCTTGTCATTAATAGGTATTTAGTTCTAACAACCGTGTGGCCAATAGAAGACAACGCCTCAGTTCATGTTGAATAACAACATTATCAAACATTTTTCAAATTGAGATCTATTGTGATCATTATACACATTTAACAAGTTCAATTTAATGAATACAAAAGTCATTCCCTCACAGGAAATAAAACTGCTGATTTGCTCAAATACATTACCTTGTTAAATAGCAGTTACTCAGCATGAATCACATTATTGAAAATCCACCATTTAGCACTATTATCTTACGTCACATTGCGTGCAATAGGCACATGCTAAACAAGGCTTTGGAAAGAAAGTCTTTCACAAAGTATACTTGGGTGGTGATTAAAAATAAGGTAACGTTCTCAAGTTGCGGATAATACACCTGTATTTGGATACAACTTTAATAGTGCAACTACACTGTGGCCCCCAGGGATGCAATCAGTGAGTGCACGGTACTTCTATGATCGTATACAGGCTCATGAGATACCGGAGCTTCAGCTCAAATAGCACCTTGAGCAGCTTCTATTGACATGGAGCAGCAGGGAGCATTGGGGCATCAGGCTGGGAGCTTCACCCTAACATGGAGCAGTTTCTATTGACGTGGCGCAGCAGGGAGCATTGGGACACCAGACGGTAAGCTCCAACCGCACCTGGAGAACCTTCTATTGACATGGAGCAGGGAACAATGGGACATCAGGCTGGTAGCTCCAAATTCACCTGGAGCAACTTCTATTGACATTGAGCAGCAGGGAGAATTGGGACATCAACGTGGGATCACCACACTCACCTGGAGCAGCTTCTATTGACATGGAGAAGGGAGCATTGGAACATCAGGCTGGGAGCTCAAAGCTCACCTGGAGCAGCTTTGATTGACATGGAGCTGGGAACATTGGGACAACAGGCTGGGATCTCCAACTTTACCTCGTGCACCTCGAACTCATGCAGCTCATGGTTATTTTATGAAATCAAAACCGAACATACATTCTTACACACACATATACATTTGCAGCTGAAAAGCGTCTCAGAAGATATATTCAGATAACCATTGATTTATGTCTGGATTAATGGGCTATCCTTATCTGCTGCCAAATTGATATTGTTGCCAGCATTTCCCAGCAGCTGTGCAAGCAGGAGAGGGATTATGGAACACTTTCCCTGGGAATGTGCTTCTGCTACTTTGCAGGTGCATATGTGAAAACGTATGAAAGCGTACAAAAAGTACAAAACGTATGGAAGCGCATGATGCAGTGGGCAAAACAGGTGCGTCGAGGTTTTTGAATCTCGGTTATGTGAATTCGAATGCATGCGCTGTCATTTCGGTGGATCAACTGTAATGCTACAGCATGTTGAAATCTGGGTCAAAGTTAAAAAGTTGGAGTTTGCTTCTCAAACAGTGGTGGGTGCGAATATAGACTCAGGCAAAGGGGTCAGTGCCTGTGCTGATATAACAGTTTTCGCCTCCCATACGAAAAATCGCGGGCTCAAGCAGCTTGACCACTGCTGTTTCGTTTCAGAAAAGTTGAGTTTTCACAGGAGCCGAATGCAGACTCTTATAGCATCGCTGTTGTAAAAAAAAAATCCTGTGGTGATTCTACTCGTCGTTATTTGGTGTTTTGGAGAATTGGAAATTTTTTGCGATGTCGTGTGTCCTATCATTTCCGTCCTAGAGAAAGAAGGGAAAGATAATCTAATCGAGACTGGGATTCATGAAATTCACTTTTTATGGCCCATTCTCATTATGTTCTTTCTTTCTCTCTTTCCAGCACTTTCTGGTAAGTGGTAGTGCACTAAGGCAGAGGTCGGACTGAACACGCAGTTTGGACTTGCCCTGCTGTTAAGTCGCTGGATCCAGATTCAAGTCTCAATAGGGGTGTGGGTTCGAATCAGACCATTGCTGTTCCTGCCGATCACCTCTAACTCTGCAGCTTGTTAAAATGCTGTGTCGGTTCCCGCTGTATGGATGTTCAAAACAAACGAAAAGTGGGTTTGCTTCCCGGGAAATTAACTGTGGTGTGGAAAAATGCCGAATTTTCCAAATGTCTGTGCTGTTATGATCGTATTCGCCTCCCGTGCGAATAACTTCAGCTCTGCTGAGGTTTTATGTTCCAGGCAAGTTGAGTTTTTCTGGAACGGAATGGAGACTGTTATTTCATCACTGTTGTGAAACAAAGTCCTCCGGTGATTCGACTCGTCGTTATTTTGGTTTTCTGGCCAATGAGAAAATCGTTCCAATGAATTTCGATGTCATATGTGATTGAATTTCTCCCATTTCCTTCATCTCCGTCCTGGAGACATCGGAAGGGAAAGGTAATCTAATCGAGACCGTGATTGGTGAAATTCACTTTTTATGGCCCATTCTTATTGTGTTCTTTCTTTCTCTCTTTTCAGCATTGTCTGGCAATTGGTGGTGCACTGAGGCTGCAGTACGTTTGTAAGAGTAGTTTGGAATTGTTAAATGTTTTCTGTTTTGCGATTCGCTCAATACGTTACAAGTTAACAGGGTTTCTGAGGGAACTTCCAGCAGCAAAAATCCTCAACTGAGGATCTGGGAAAATTTCACGGAGTATGGTCAGTCGGAGCAAAAGTAAGGAAGTCGTTCGTTTCTGCAGTGTTTCACAATACTACCTTTCCCGTGAGCAGTCGAACAGACTAAATGATTATACCACAGACTGCGACGGCAAGCTCCGCTAAAAAGTAATCCTTTAAAGCCGGTGCAAGCAACACAACGTTATTGGGGTACACCGCGTGGAAACAAATACTTCGGTGTATCTCCTCCATGCTGACCACATAGCCAAAACTAAACATGTCCCGTTCCCCAGCATTTTTCCCCAATCCCTCTAAACGCATCCTATCCAGAAACTCATCCGATTACCTTTGCAATTTTCTGAGTATAATAGCCTCCTCCACTTCCTCTGGTAACTCATTCCAAACACGCACAATCTTCTGTGTTTCAAATGTGCCTCAGTTCCTTTGTTAATTTCAGCCCACTCACCTTAAACCTATGCTCTCGAGTTTTCAACTCACCCCAACTTGGGTAAAACACGTAAATATTCAGTTTACAACCCTTCCATAAGATCATGTCGCAGCCGTTACGCTGCAGGGAAAGTAGTCCAATCCTATTCCACCTCGCCCTACGGTCCAAACATTGACGACATCCTTGTCTATGTATTGTCATCAATTTCACGTGTCATTTTTTTACGTTTTCAAGATGTCAATTACACTGGACAACAACGAGCTATTGGAAACAGAAAGGTGAAACGTAGAATGGCTTCAACGTTCAGTGCTGGATGACACTGAGCTGCAGCACGGCCGGCTGCGGCTTGTTTCGGTAGTGTAGTGGTCATCACGGTAGCCTAACGCACGAAAAGTCCCCAGTGCGAAACTGGGAATAAACTGCTTTGTTCTTCAACTGCAGCCTTTTACATGGACAAGAAGGGAGCTTTCTTGCTTGCTATCCCATCTGCAAAGCTGCCTTCGAATTCGCTTGAACAAATCTGCTCTTGTAGTGAAATGTAATGCAATTCCATTTAATTACTGTGAGAGCATTGTAAAGTTTTTTCTCCAACCTGGTTCTGATCATATGCCATTCTGTTTGAGAGTGTAGTTATCGCGTTCTGATCCTTCCACGAAAAGCAGTACCTCATTTGCATTCCTTGCGCAGGCAGCCCAGTTCAAAGACAGGGAAGAAGCTGATGGGCTGGTGTCACAGCGCACCACGAATTCCTGAACTAGTCTGTCTGTCAAATGTACCCCCAAAGTCGTCTCTGAAAGACCTCATCAGGAAGCTGTCTGTCGTTATTCAACGTGCGAGAGTTGGCACCAGAGGTCCTGAATCATGTTTTGGAGCAATTCGCACGTTAGTGACTCATTCAATCAGCAACAGTAATGAAAGGAATTACACTCTCAGAGGAACCTCTGGACCTGTGCTTTCATAGCGTCACTAGTATTAAGGTGCGCCCCGAGATCTAAGTCATGTTGGAACTGAAACGGAGGAATCGACAGAGAGGCTACAGAATGACATCGCATCCATTTGGTTTTCTTTAAATCACTGACGAGCAGGAAAATGTAAACGGGGAGGGCGAGTGGAGAAGTGAGGCAGTTGCAGCTCTAGTGAAATTCATTCTTTGTGATTCACTCAGCAGCCAGAGACATGAAGGTGACTCAGGCGTGAGAGCTCTTCACATCGAGAACAAAAAGCACTCAAGGGCAGTTAGCACCTCTTCCGGTGTTGGGGTGGGGTGAGGTAATTACCTTTTGACTTCTGTTACTATGTGCAGAAACTGCCTTTTAGATTGAGGGGAACAGAAACTGCAATTCTAATAAGCACCATGGCATTTAGCAAAATTTATTGAGTCGCTTCTCGTCGATTCCCACACAGGTTTCCAACTCAGTTGGTAGCCATGTGGCTCATGTCCAGGTGTGAACATCTCTACAGCAAATTGCACGGTTAA
Source organism: Chiloscyllium plagiosum (assembly GCF_004010195.1). NCBI lineage: Eukaryota > Metazoa > Chordata > Chondrichthyes > Orectolobiformes > Hemiscylliidae > Chiloscyllium > Chiloscyllium plagiosum. The sequence continues at coordinate 12,459,226 of NC_057717.1, forward strand.
CGTAAAAGGCAAGGAAAGTGGTCAAATGTTACATTGGGAGCAGGAACACAGAAAACTGCTGGTTCATTTCTGTTCTGTTACATATCTCCAAGTTTCAGAATGGGGCTGAATTTCTGTCACTATTGGGAAAGTCTCAAAAGCTGTTTACTGTCCTGCATGAATGCATCATCAAAACATGAATTACTTTACAAGATAGAAGATGGAGACAGCTCTTTCAAGGTGTCTGTATTTGTGTGTGTGTAATTCTGTGTGTCTTTGTCTGTCTGCTCCTGTATCATTCTGTGTGCCTGTTCAATGTAAAATATTTTCAAACTGTATTGATGTTGCCAGTCTCTCTTGCTTTTCACTTCTTTAGACACTCAATGTCATCTCTACGCTGGCATAAAATGGTGGCTATGGACAAATCTAAGATGTCTGCCTGACTGATTTGTGTCAGGAATACTTTCAGCAAGGGAGATGGGGCAATGTGCCAAAAGGAGAAAGTGAGGTCTGCAGATGCTGGAGATCAGAGCTGAAAATGTGTTGCTGGAACAGCGCAGCAGGCCAGGCAGCATCCAGGGAACAGGAGAATCGACGTTTTTGGCACAAGCCCTTCTTCAATGTGCCAAAAGCCATTTCCATTCATTATTGCTAGCAGAGATAGGAAATGGAAACAGATCTTTGAAGGTGATTAAAATGCAAATCCCAGAGGTTGTTTCTAGTGAATGCAGAGAGACAATGTGACATTCCAGTAAGGTCTGCTTTACTTTCCAAGCTCCTAATACATGAAAGAAACATAACATACAAAACCTGAAAGAGCTCAGCCACTGAATTGTATATTTGCAGCGTTGGATCAGAATCCTGCCTGGCTAGGCCTCATCCCAAATTGAAGGGTTTCTCAAATCCCACATTGACCTTCTGTGGTTTCAACTTGTGAACCCATTTACTAGATTCCAGTCTGTAACTCACTCCGGGCTATCTTTTTATTCCGTATATAAACCACACTGAACCCCTCGATTAGATTCCAGTCTGTATCTCACTCCAGGGTATCTGTTATTCTGTATATAAAACACCCTGAACCCCGCAATTTGGATTCCAGGCTATAACTCACTCTGGGGTATCTGCTATTCTGTATATAAACCACCCTGTAACCTTCGATTAGATTCCAGGCTGTACCTCACTCCGGGCTATCTGTTATTCTGTATATAAAACACCCTGAACCCCTCGATTAAAGTCCAGGCTGCAGCTCTCTCCCGGGTATCTGTAATTCAGTACATAAACCACCCCGAACCCCGTGATTAGTTTCCAGGCTGTACCTCACTCCGAGTTATCTGTTATCCGGTATATAAATCACCCTGAACCCATCAATTAGATTCCAGACCTTAACTCACTCTGGGCTATCTGTTATTCTGCATATTCTCAAATGCACCAGCAGCTTTCTGTGTTCCTGCTCCCAATGTAACATTTGAACCTTTAGTTTATCTTGTCTTCAGTCTAACACCCAACAAGGATCATTTCACAGATCCATTAGCAGATACCCAGGAGTGACTTACAGAATAACAGATTCCCCGGAGTGAGTTCCAGACTGGAATCTAACGGAGTGGTTTATGGTTTGGATACAGAATAAGAGATACCCAGGAGTGAGGGACAGATTGGAGTCTAATCGAGTGGTTTCGGGTTTACATCCAGCATGTTAGATACCCAAGATTGAGGGACAGACTGGAATCTAATCGAGGAGTTTAGGGTTTACATACAGTATATCAGATGCCCAGGAGTGAGTTGCAGACTGGAATCTATCCAAGGGATTTGGGATCGTTTACATACAGAATAACAGATATCTGGGAGCGAGTCACAAAATCGCGGAGACATACAGTCATAGAGATGTACAGCATGGAAACAGACCCTTTGGTCCAATCTGACCATGCCGACCAGATATCCTAACCTACTCTAATCTCTTTTTCAAACACTTGGTCCATCTCCCTCCAAACCTTCCCATTCATATACCCATCGAGCTGCATTTTAAATGTTGCAATTGTACCAGCCTCCACCACTTCCTCTGACAGCTCATTCCATTCATGTACCATCCTCTGAGTGAACAAGTTGCCCCTTAGTTCCCTTTCATATCTTTCCCATCTCACACTAAACCTATGCCCTCTAGTTCTGTACCATGTGTGCGAGAGTGTGTGTGGGGCAAGAAAGAGTGAGTGGGTGTGTAGAGAATGACAGTGCATGTGTGTGAGAGTGTGTGTAAGAAAAAGAGAGTGCATTTGTGCGAGAGTGTGTGTGGGTGTAAGAAAGAGTGAGTGCGTGTGTAAGAGAAAGAGAGTGCATGCGTATGAGATTGTGTATGTGTGTAAGATAAAGAGAGTGCATGTGTGCAAGAGTGTGTGAGGGTGCAAGAAAGAGTAAGTGTGTGTAAGAGAAAGAGAGTGCATGTGTGTGAGAGCATGCGTGGGAGCAAGAAATAGTGGGTGTGTGTAAGAGAAAGAGAGTACGTGTGTGCGAGATTGTGCATGGGTGCAAGATTGTGTGTGTGTAAGAGGAAGATAGTGCATGTGTGTGAGAGTGTATGCGCGTGCAAGAAAGAGTGAGAGTGTGTGTGTGTGTAAGAGGAAGAGAGTGCATGTGTGCGAGAGTGTTTGCGCGTGCAAGAGGGAGTGTGTGTGTAAGAGGAAGAGAGTGCATGTGTGTGAGAGTGTGTGCATGGGTGCAAGAAAGAGTGAGTGCGTTTGTGTAAGACGAAGAGAGTGCATGTGTGTGAGAGTGTGTGCACGTGCAAGAAACAGTGAGTGTGTGTGTAGGAGGAAGAGAGCGCATGGGTGCGAGAGTTTGTGCGTGCGCAAGGAAGTGTGAGTGTGTGTGAGTGTGTAAGAGAAAGAGAGTCCATGTGTGCGAGAGTGTGTATGGGTGCAAGAAAGAGTGAGTTTGCGCATAAGAGAAAGAGAGTACACGTGTGTGAGAGTGTGTGTGGATGCACGAAAGACTGATTGAGTACGAGAGAGAGAGAATGCATGCATGCGAGAGTGAGAAGGAGTGAGTGTGAGAGTGAGGGAATGCGTGCGTACGTGAGAGAGAAAATGCATGCATGCGAGAGAGATGTGAGAGTGAGGGAATGCGTGCGTACGTGAGAGAGAAAATGCATGCATGCGAGAGAGAGAATGCTGTGTGCGTGAGAGAGAATGTGTGCGTGAGAGAGAGAATGCGTGTGCGTGAGAGAGAGAATGCATGTGTGTGAGAGAGAGAATGCGTGTGCACGTGTGTATGAGAGAGAATGCGTGCTTGTGTGAGAGAGACAATCCATGTGTGCGTGAGAGAGAATGCGTGTGTAGAGAGAGAACGCGTGTGAGAGAGAGAGAGAATGCATGTGCGAGAGCGAGAGAATGCGTCCATGAGAGAGAGAGAGAAAATGCATGTGTGTGAGAGAGAGAATGCGTGTGTGAGAGAAAGAGGGAATTCCTGTGTGCGAGAGAGAGAGAATGGGTGTGTGAGAGAGAGAATGCTTGTGTGAGAGAGAGAATGTGTGTGTGCAAGAGAGAGAATGCGTGTGTGCGTGAGAGAGAATGCATGTGCGAGATAGAAAGAATGCGTGTGTGAGAGAGAGAGAGAGAATGCGTGGGTGTGAGAGAGAGAATGCGTGTGTGAGAGGGAGAGATAGAATGCGTGTGCGTGAGAGAGACAATGCGTGTGTGAGAGAGCGAAAGAGTCTGTGCAAGAGAGAGACAGAGAATGCGTGTGTGCAAGAGAGAGAGAATGAGTGTGTGTGAGAGAGAATGCGTGTGTGCGAGGGAGAGAGAATGCGTGTGTGAGAGAGAAAATGCCTGTGTGCAAAAGATAGTGTGTGCGCATGAGAGAGAGAAAATGTGCACGTGCGAGTGAGAAAGAGAGTGAGCGTGTGTGAGGTATGATGCGCACATGCATGAGAGTGTGTGTGTGAGAGAGTGCGAGAGTGAGAGAGAGGAAGTGTGTGTATATGAAAGAGAGAGTGCATGCGAGTGTGTGTGCATGTGAGTGTGTGTGTACATGTGAACGAGAGTGAGTGCGCACGTGAGAGAGAGGGCATGTGTGAGAGAAAGAGGGTCTGCGTGTGGAAGAGTGTCCACACGTGCACGAGAGAATGTGTGTGTGTGTCTGTGCGCAAGAGAAAGCGTGTGTACATGTGAGAAAGTGTGTGAGAGCGTGAGTGTGTGTGCCCGAGAGAGAAAGAGAGTGCATGCTTGTGAGAGTGTGTGTGTGTGTGTGCGAGAGAGTGTCTGCATGTGAGACAAAGAATTTGTGTCACACTTTCTTTGAAAGTGTGTTCCTGAGAGACGGAGGGAGAGAGAGAGAGAGAAAGACAGATTGTGTGTTTGAGAGAGAATGATTGTGTGTGTGTGTGTGTGAGAGAGAGAGAGAATGCGTGTGAGTGTGAGAGAGAGAATGCCTGTGTGTGAGAGACTGCGTGCATGAGATAGTGTGTGAGAGGAAGAATTTGTGTCCACATTTTCTGTGTGAGTGTGTGCCTGAGAGACGGGGAGAGACAGAGAGAGAGAGAGAAAGAGAGAGATTGTGTGTGCGAGAGAGAGGGGGAAAACATTATGAGCCTGCATGAGAGAAAAAACCATTTCGCTTGTGAGAAAAAGTGTGAGAGATTGAATGCGTGTGTAAGAGAGAGAATGAGTGTATGAGAGAGAATACATGTGTGTGTGAGAGACAATGCGCCTGTGAGGGAGAGAATGAGTGTGTGTGTGAGAGAGAGAATGTGAGTGTATGACAAAGAGAGAATATCTGTGTGAGAGAGAATGCACGTGAGAGAGAATGCATGTGTGTGTGAGAGAGAATGCATGTGTGTGAGAGACAGAATGCATGTGTGTGAGAGAGAGAATGCATGTGTGTGTGAGAGAAAGAATGCATGTGTGTGTGAGAGAGAGAATGCATGTGTGTGTGTGAGAGAGAATGCATGTGAGAGAGAGAATGCTTGTGTGAGAGAGACAGAAAGAGAAAGCGTGTGTGTGAGAGAGAGAGAACGCATGTGTGTGTGAGAGAGAAAGCATGTGCCTGTGAGACAGAAAATGCATATGTGTGAGAGACACAGAGAATGCATGAGTTTGAGAGAGAGAATGCGTGTGTGTGTGAGAGAGAATGCATGTGTGTTTGAGAGAGATGCATTTGAGAGAGAGTATGCATGTGTGTGTGAGAGAGAGGATGCGTGTGTGTGTGTGAGAGAATGCAATTGTGTGTGAGAGAGAATGCATTTGTGTGTGAGAGAGAATGCATGTGTGTGTGAGAGAGAATATGTGTGTGACAGAGAGAATGCGTGTGTGTGAGAGAATGAGTGTGTGTGTGAGAGAGAATGTGTATGCATGATAGAGAGAGAATGCATATGTGTGTGTGTGTGAGAGAATGCATTTGAGAGAGAGTATGCATGTGTGTGTGAGAGAGAGGATGCGTGTGTGAGAGAGAATGCAATTGTGTGTGAGAGAGAATGCATTTGTGTGTGAGAGAGAATGCATGTGTGTGAGAGAGAGAATATGTGTGTGACAGAGAGAATGTGTGTGTGTGAGAGAATGAGTGTGTGTGAGAGAGAATGCGCGTGAGAGAGAAGATGCATGTGTGTGTGTGAGGGAGAGAATGCATGTGTGAGAGAGAATGCATGCGTGTGTGAGAGAGAGAATGCGCGTGTGTGTGAGAGAGAGAATGCATGTGTGTGTGTGAGAGAGAATGCGTGTGTGAGAGAAAGAGGAATGCCTGTGTGCGAGAGAGAGAGAGAGAGAATGCATGTGTGAAAGAGAGAATGTGTGTGTGCGTGAGAGAGAATGCATGTGCGAGAGAGAAAGAATGCATGTGTGTGAGAGAGAGAGAATGCGTGGTGAGAGAGAGAGAGAATGCGTGTGTGAGAGGGAGAGAGAGAATGCGTGTGCGTGAGAGAGACAATGCGTGTGTGAGAGAGAGAATGCGCGTGTGCGAGGGAGAGAGAATGCGTGTGTGAGATAGAAAATGCCTGTGTGCAAAAGATAGTGTGTGCGCATTTGAGACAGCAAATGTGCGTGTGCGAGTGTGAAAGAGAGTGAGCATGTGTGAGATATGATGTGCACATGCATGAGAGTGTTTGTGTGAGAAAGAGAGTGCGTGAGTGAGAGAGAGAGTAAGTGTGTGTATGTGAAAGAGTGAGTGCATGCGAGTGTTTGTGTGCATGTAAGAGAGTGTGTGTGTACATGTGAACGAGAGTGAGTGCGCACGTGAGAGAGAGGGCATGTGTGAGAGAATGAGTGTCTGCGTGTGGAAGAGTGTGCACATGTGCACGAGAGAATGTGTGTGTGTGCTCAAGAGAAAGCGTGTGCACAGGTGAGAAAGAGTGTGAGAGCATGAGTGTCTGTGTGTCCGAGAGAGAAAGAGAGCGCATGCATGTGAAAGAGTGTGTGCGTGCGAGAGAGTGTCTGCTTGTGAGACGAAGAAAGCGTGTGCACATGTGAGAAAGAGTGTGAGAGCATGAGTGTCTGTGTGTCCGAGAGAGAAAGAGAGCACATGCATGTGAAAGAGTGTGTGCGTGCGAGAGAGTGTCTGCATGTGAGACGAAGAAGTTGTGTCACACTTTCTATGAAAGTGTGTGCCTGAGAGACGGGGGAGAGAGAGACAGAGAGAGTTTGTGTGTCTGAGAGAGAGAATGCGCGCGTGTGTGTGTGAGGGAGAATGCGTGTGTGAGAGAGAATGCGTGTGCGTGTGAGAGAGAGAATGCCTGTGTGCGAGAGAGTGCGTGCATGAGATAGTGTGCGCGCATGAGAGAAGAAGAATATGTGTCCACACTTTCTGTGTGATTGTGTGCCTGTGAGACGGGGAGAGACAGAGAGAGAGAGAAAGAGGGAGATTGTGTATGCGAGAGAGAAGGGGGAAAACAGTATGAGCCTGCATGAGAGAAATACCGACTTCGCTTGTGAGAAAAAGTGTGAGAGACAGAATGCGTGTGTAAGAGAGAGAATGAGTGTGTGTGAGAGAGAATACATGTTGTGTGAGAGAGAATGCGTCTGTGAGAGAGAGAATGAGTGAGTGTGTGTGAGAGAGAATGTGTGTGTATGAGAAAGAGAGAATGTCTGTGTGAGAGAGAATTCACGTGAGAGAGAGAGAATGCATGTGTGTGTGAGAGAGAGAACGCATGTGTGTGAGAGACAGAATGCATGTGTGTGAGAGAGAGAGAATGCATGTGTGTGAGAGAGAGAATTCATGAGTGCATGTGCGAGAGAATGCATGTGTGTGTGAGAGAGAATGCTGTGTGTGAGAGAGAGAATTCGTGTCCGTGAGAGACAGACAGAGAATGCGTGTGTGAGAGAGAGAATGCATGTGTGAGAGATAGAGAGAGAATGCATGTATGTGTGTGAGAGAGAATGCATGTGTGACAGAGGGAAAATGCGTGTGTGTGAGAGACAGAGAGAGAATGCGTGTGTGAGAGAGATGGAATGAATGTGTGAGAGATAGAGAGAATGCATGTGTGTGAGAGAGACAGAATGCAATTGTGTGAGAGAGAGAATGCGTGTGTGTGAGAGAGAATGCATGTGTGAGAGATAGAGAGAGAATGCATGTATATGTGAGAGAGAGGTGGAATGAATGTGTGAGAGATAGAGAGAATGCATGTGTGTGAGAGAGACAGAATGCAATTGTGTGAGAGAGAGAATGTGTGTGTGAGAGAGAGGGAATGCATGTATGTGTGAGAGAGAATGCATGTGTGTGAGAGAGAATGCATGTGTGTGAGAGAGACAGAGAATGCACGTGTGTGAGAGAGAGAATGCGTGTGTGAGAGAGACAGAAAATGCACGTGTGTGAGAAAGAGAATGCGAGTGTGAGAGAGAGACAATACATTTGTGAGAGAGAATGCATGTGCGTGAGAGAGAGAATGCATGTATGTGTGTGAGAGAATGCATGTGTGTGAGAGAGTATGCATGTGTGTGAGAGAGAGAATGCGTGTGTGTGAGAGAGAAAGAATGCATGTGTGTGTGAGAGAGAATGCATGTGTGTGTAAAAGAGAGAGAATGAATGTGTGCGAGAGAAAGAATGCGTGTGTGAGAGATAGAGAGAGAATGCATGTGTGCGAGAGAGAGAATGCATGTGTGTGTGAGAGAGAAAGCATATGCCTGTGAGAGAGACACAATGCATGAGAGAGAGAGGGTGTATGTGTGTGTGAGAGAGAGAGAATGCATGTGTGTGAGAAAGAATGCGTGTGTGTGAGAGAGAGAATGTGTGTGCATATGAGAGAGAGAATGCATGTGTGTGGAAGAGAATGCGTGTGTGAGAGAGAATGCATGAGTGTGAGAGAGAATGCATTTGAGAGAGAGTGTGCATGAGTGTGTGTGAGAGAGAATGCATGTGTGTGAGAGAGAGAGAGAATGCATGTGTGTGGGAGAACGTGTATGTGAGAGAGAATGCGCATGTGTGTGAGAGAGAATGCATGTACGAGAGAGAATGAGTGTGTGTGAGAGAGAGAATGCGTGTGTATGACAGAGAGAGAATGCGTGTGTGAGAGAATGCATGTGTGGGTGAGAGAATCTGCGTGAGAGAGAGAATGCGCGCGTGTGTGTGAGAGAGAGAATGCATTGTGTGTGAGAGAGAGGATACATGTGTGTGTGAGAGAGAGAATGCATGTGTGTGTGTGTGAGAGAGAATGCATGTATGTATGAGAGAGAAAATGCGTGTGTGAGAGAGAGAATGTATGTGTGTGAGAGATAGAGAGAGAATGTATGTGTGTGAGAGAATGCATGTGTGTGTGTGACAGAGAAAGCATGTGTGTGTGAGAGAGAGAGAATGCATGTGTGTGAGAGAGAGAATGCATGTGTGTGAGAGAGAATGCGTGTGTGAGAGAGAGAATGCATGTGTGTGTGAGAGAGAGAATGCGTGTGTGAAAGAGAGACAATGCATGTGTGTGAGAGAGAATGCGTGTGTGCGAGAGAGAGCAAATGTGTGAGAGAGAGAATGAATGTGTGTGAGAGAGAATGCATGTGGGTGAGAGAGAGAGAGTATGCATGTGTGCGTGAGAGAGCGAATGCGTGTGTGAGAGAGAGAATGCACGTGTGAGAGAGAGAGAATGCGTGTGTGAGAGAGACAATGCATGTGTGTGAGAGAGAATACGTGTGTGTGAGAGAGAATGCATGTGTGAGTGAGAGAGAATGCGTGAGTGTGAGAGAGAATGCATGTGTGTGTGAGAGAGAGTATGCATGTGTGTGTGTGAGAGAGAATGTGTGTGTGGAGAGAGAGAATGCATGTGTGAGAGAGAGAATGCATGTGTGTGAGAGAGAAAGAATGCATGTGTGTGAGAGGGAGAATGCGTGTGCGTGTGAGAGAGAGAATGAGTGTGTGGGAGAGATAAAATGTGTTCATGAGAGAGAGAATGCGTGTGTGCGAGAGAGAGCAAATGCGTGAGAGAGAGAGAGAATGCATGTGAGAGAGAGAGTGCATGCATGAGACAGTGTGCGTGCATGAGAGAGAGAAAATGTGCTCATGCAAGTGAGAGAGAGAGTATGCATGTGTGTGTGAGACAGAGAATGCGTGTGTGTTGCATGTGTGTGTGAGACAGAGAATGCGTGTGTGTGTGAGAGAGAGTGATGCATGAGACAGTGTGCGTGCATGAGAGAGAGAAAATGTGCTCATGCAAGTGAGAGAGAGAGTATGCATGTGTGTGTGAGACAGAGAATGCATGTGTGTGTGTGAGAGAGAGAGAGAATGCATGTGTGTGAGGGGGAGAGAATGCATGTGTGTGAGAGGGAGAGTGCATGTGTGTGAGAGAGAGAATGCGTGTGTATGTGAGAGAGAGAATGCATGTGTGTGAGAGAGGGAATGCATGTGTGTGAGAGATATAATGTGCACATGCATGAGAGTGTGTGAGTGAGAGAAAGAGAGTGTGAGAGTGAGAGAAAGGAAGTGTGTGTGTATGTTAAAGAGTGAGTGCATGCCATTATGCGTGTGCATGTGAGAGAGTGTGTGTGCACAAGTGAACGACAGTGAGTGCGCACGTGAGAGAAAGGGCATGTCTGAGAGAAAGTGTGTCTATATGTGCACGAGAGAATGTGTGTGAGTGTGTGTGCGCAAGAGAAAGTGTGTGCACATGTGAGAAAGAGTCTGAGAGCATGAGAGTGTGTGTGTGCCCGAGAGAGAAAGAGAGCGCATGCATTTGAGAAATTGTGTGCATGCAAGAGAGTGTCTGCATGTGAGAGGAAGAATTTGTGTCCACACATTCTGTGTGAGTGTGTGCCTGAGAGACGGGGGGAGAGAGAGAAAGAGAGAGATTGTGTGTGCGAGAGAGAGGTGAGAGGGGGGAAATACAGTTTGACCCTGCGCGAGAGAAATACCAATTGTGTGCGTGAGAAAAAGTGTGCATGTTTGTGATAGGAGTGTGTGTTAGAGTGTGTGTGAGAGATTTTGCAAGTGTGTTTGAGAGAGACAGAGTTTTGGAGAGAGAAAGAGTGAGCGTGTGAAAGTGAGAATATATGAGATCGTGAATGGGAGGCTGTGGGGGTGCGTGTGTCAGAAATTATGTATGAGATGTGTGTGCAAGAGTGTGTGTAACTGAGAGAGTTTGAGAGAGAGAGAGTGTAGAGAGAGAATGAGTGAATGAAAATGTGATTATGTGAGTGAGACAGACAGACAGTGTGCGCTCGTGTATGTTTGTGTGTGAGAGAGAGATTGTGATAGTGCGTGTGAAAATATTTGAGTGTGCATTTGTGAGCGACTGCATGTGTAAGCCTGTGCATGTCAATGTGGCTGTCTGCAAGTGTGTGAAAGGGCATGCGTGTGAGGGACTGAATGTGCTGTGTGAGGGACTGTGTGCGTGTACACGTGTGAGAGAGTGAGTAAATGAGAGTGAGGGACAGTGTATGGTTTGTGGATCATTACTGGGACAGGGACATAAACACGTGGTTTATACACAGTTACATTATGGAGAGATAGCATTGACACGGAAACTGAGCACTCAGATGGAAACACACACACACGCACACACATGGTCTCTCTCGCTCTCTCATACACACAGAGGCATGGTCTCACAATCTCTCTTTCACACACAGGCATGGTCTCACCATCTCACACGCACAGAGGCATGGTCTCACTCTCTCTCTCACACACAGAGGCATGGTCTGGTGTTTGTGTGTGTGTTTGTGTCTGTCTGTGTGTGTTTGTGTGTGCCTGTGTATGTGTCTGTGTGTGTGTGTCTGTGCGTGTGTGTCTGTGTCTCTGTGCGTGTGTCTATGTGTATGTCTGTGTGTGTGTCCCTGTGTGTCTTTGTGTGTGTGCGTGTCTGTCTGGGTGTGTCTGTGTGTGTTTGTGTGTGTGTCTGTGTCTGTTTGCGTTTGTCTCTGTGTGTGTGTGTCTGTGCGTGCCTGTGTGTGTTGGTGTGTGTGTCTGTGCGTGCGTGTGGGTGGGTGTGCGTGAGCGCGTGTCCGTGTGTGTGTGGGTGTGTGTGTGTGAGTGGGTGTGTGGGTGTGTGTTTGCGCGCCTGTGTGTGTGAGTGTGTGCGTGAGCGTGTGTGGATGTGTGAGTGGGTGTGTATTTGTGTGTGGGTGTGTGTGTGTGGGTGTGAATTTTTTGTGTGTGGGTGGGTGTGTGTGTGTGTGTGTGAGTGGGTGTGTGTTTGTCTGTGGGTGTGTGTGGGG
>NC_057717.1:12471230-12483093 GCF_004010195.1 Chiloscyllium plagiosum
GAGAGAGAGAGAGAGAGAGAGAGAGAGAGAGACAGAGAGACAAACAGAGAGAGACAGAGAGAGAGAGAGAGAGAGAGAGACTGGGACACACAAGGAAACAGAGAAAGAGAGTGACACACACACACAGGAACAGAAAGAAAGAGACAGACAGAGAGAGAGAGAGAAAGAGAGAAAGAGATTGACTGAGAGAGAGACACACAAAGACAGACAGACAGGGACAGAGACAGAGATTAATTCTGGGAATCACACATACAGCAGGAAAATCCCAAGAGATCCTCAGTAAATATCCCCCTCTCCATTCCCAGCATGTGCGTGTGTCTCAGGAAGCCTACCTACAGTCAGGGTCTGAGACGCTAGTGTGGGTGTAATATTTTCAAACTGCACTGAGACAACTAACAAGGCTTAAAAAAAAGAGTTGTAGCAACTAGGAAAGATAACACTTTGTTGCCCCAGAATTAACATCTCAGTGGGCAGCAAGATCCCACAAGGCACCAGTCCTGGGAATTAACATCTCAATCAGACAGATCCCTCCCCAGGGAGCAGAATAACAAACGATTCAACGTGTCAGAGAGGGCAGGGGTGGGCTCCACTAACCCCTCACCAAGAATAAATGTGTGCAAGGAATTGGTCAGATTCATTCTCAAACCCTGTTCTCTCTCTGTATGGAGAGTGAGCAGCACTCCCTATCTGGCTGAGAGAGAGAGAGAGAGAGAGAGAGAGAGAGAGAGTGTTTAATAATGTTTCCAGCCTCTAGTTAATTGCTTTCTTATGATTTGTTGGTATTTCGATGTTGCTGTGATGTTATGAAATGCATTGGGGATGGGGGAAGGAAGTGGTGTGATTGTGTTTAAACTGGGATCTTGCTGTGTAATTTTTCATAACGCTGCTCTCGCTTCCCCCCCCCCCCCACCCCCCCCCACCCCCCACCAACCCTTGTCTTCTCTCTTTTATCCCGAGGAACATTTGTTGGGAAAGCAGGAAAGTGAAGATCCAAAATGTCTGGGGGTCAGGAAAGCCTTGGACAAGAACAACCACCAGAGGAAGAGCACAGGCCTGAGGCCTGTTGGCCCGGCTGCAGCCCGTGGGGCCCAGGTGAGTGGGGGTCTGTTTATTCTCCTGAGGTTTTATCTCCTCTGGGGGTGGGGGATGGGGAGTGGTGTGGGAACCTGGTTTGTCGGGTCCTCTGGTTAACTGGGTCCTGTCAGGTCACGGCCTTGTTGGTTTTAAAACGGGTTTGAAGCCTGAGGTTAAAGTAACCGGGGCATTGGCATTGTGTCACAAATAGGTTAAACCCCCAGGATCTAGGAGCGGGAACTCCCTCAGGAGGGAATTGTAACCCAAAATATCTGACCCTCCGGAAATAATCGTCACACTATCAGAGGAAAGTGGGTTATAGAAAGGGCAGGATGATCGAATTCGACACGGAGAGAAAGAGAGTGAGAGAAAGAAATGGAAAATGGTGAGAGCAAGAGAAACAGGAGAGAGAGAGGGTGGGCCAGTGTAAGATTGTGAAATAGCTGCAATATTTGATTCTGGGGTGACAGGAAATAATTAAACTTGAAATAAAAATGATCAGATTATTGAGCTTCTGCAGCACTGTCACTTGTGGTATCCTGCTGTGCGTCAATTGCCCTAATGCCATCGTAGCAGGCATTGAGTGGTTTCAATCAGCTAAACCGTCATTTCAAAAACTTTTCAACATGAAAGCTCAACTCATCACCCGACGTGTTTGTGTTTGGATGTTGCTGAGAAATTGTCTCACTGATAGGGGAAAACCTCGGATCTTGCTGTGCTATCTCCCTGTGAAAGATTTTCCTGCTCTGCTTCCCACTAGTGCTGCCTCTTTCCTCCCAAAGGGATCTTCCTGGCCACTTGAGGATTTGAAAAGAGTGTGCTTGGGAGCTGGAAACCTTCAAACAAGAGCTTTCTCCAGAGGGGGATGCAGTCCTGAGGCCTGTTTGACAGGCTGCATCCTGTTGAGTCCAGGTGAGTTTTGTCTGTATATTGCCCAGAGGTTTAATCTCCTCTCTCTGGGGAGGGGGCTGGCTTTTGCCGGGACCTCTGGTTAACCGGGTCCTGCCGGATTGCGGCTTGTCGTTTTTGAACAGGTTTGAAGCCTGGGGTAAGGTAACTGTGGCCTTGTAATTTGACACAAATACGTCAACCCTTAACCAGCATCACCCACGATGTGTGTGGGGTAAGATTGCTGCTTGTGGGATCTTGCTGTGCTTGCGTGTTTATTAATGTTTCTAGCCTCTGGTCAACTGCTCTGCTGTGAATGTCTGTATTTCAATGTCTCTGTGATGGTCATCAATTCATTAATTCTGCAATGATTAAACTGAACCAGTGTCACAGGGTCACGTGGAAGATTGGAGAATCTGTGGGATCTTGCTGTGCTTTTGCTGTGGGATCTTGCTGTGTTTTTTGCTGTGGGATCTTGCTGTGCTTTTGGTGCCACTGCTGTATTTTATTTCAATTTGATTTGTTTTTATTTCTCAGTGTGTTTCTCCATTCCCCGCTGCCCCTAACCTTGGGCGTGAGGAGGAGATCGGATCCAGGAGCTGAAACTCGGGACGATGCAGAGACAGGGAGAATTAAATCACTTCTGCCGCGATGAATCATCAGACACAGAGAGAGAATAATCAGAAACTGTCCTGTCTCCTTGTCACACACACACACACACAAAAGAATTGTGGGGTTCAGACTGTCTCTGCGAATTTTACCAGAAGGGGGCTGTTCTGGCCTGGACTGTGGGAGACAAATGGAGGCAAGATTGGAGGGAGAGCTGCTGCGCAGTCTGATCCCACAGATATCACTGCCTCTCTCTCTTACTCCAGCTCCAGGGACACAAGACACAGAGGTAGAGGGAGAATGGGGGTGTGAAAGGGCGTGGCGGGAGAGACAGAGTGTGTGTGTGTGAGAGAGAGAGAGACATACACACACACACAGACAGAGAGTGAGAGACAGACAGAGAGAGGGACACAGAGAGAGAGACACAGAGAGAGAGACACACAGAGAGAGACACAGAGACAGAGAGAGACAGAGAGAGAGACAGAGAGAGAGAAAGAGAGAGAGAGAAAATGGAAGAAATGCAGAGAGCGAGACAAACAAAGTGAGTTAGAAGGAGAGAACACAAGACCGACAAAAAGGTGGATGGAGAGACACAGAGACCGAGAGGGAAGGGGGAAAGTGAGGTCAAGAAAGAATTGAGGCAAGGGGAGACATGGAGAGGGTAAGGAGACCCATACTCACCATCCCAGCTGCTCTCGGCTCCATCTCCCCAATGTCTCTCTCTGTGTCTCATCAGGGACTGAGGCTGCTTAAAGGGTCAACCCTGGGATTGAGATTCAAACACTACTCACACATGCTCTCTCTCACTCACACTCATACTCACACTCACACTCAAACAGAGAGACATAGAGACACTAACTCTCCAATACTCACCCTGGGCAGATCACATGGCAAAAGGAATGATGGCTTTCTGAACGTGGTTTAAATAGCCCCATGTCTGTCACTCAAACCCCATCTCCTCCCACTTCCCAGCTGATCCAGTCAGCTCCCAGCTTCATTACCTGGAACACACCTCCCCCAGGTATGAAACACACCAACTATCATCTTTGAGAGATTACAGGGGGGTGTGGGAGAAAACAGCAGGTCAATGGGTTAGACCAGGGCTGACCCAGTCTGATCTCCGCCTCCACCCTCCACCCCCCCACCAAATCACCCACTCAGCTCAGCCTGGGAATACACACACAGACACAGACACAAGGCTGCAGGTTCAAATCCTAAATAGCCCCAGACACACAGAAAACAAAACCACTTACGTTTCCCCAACAAACTAACCCAAGACGTTTGTACAAGTTAACACACATTCTTTGGACAAATTCGTACAACATTTTTGCCTGGCTGAGCACAGGCTGATATTCAAATTAAGACAAGAGTTTTGTACAGATTGATACAACACTTTTGCACAAATTAACACAAGTTTATTCCACATGTTTACACAAGGTGTTTGCACAGGCTGATGCTAATACAATGAACCAGTGATCTCTGCGAACTTTCTGAGTTTGAGTTTGATCCGAATGAGAATACATCTTCTCCGGATGAACACAGACCCTTTCCTTTTCTGGGTTTAAGCATGGGTTCTGTCGCATTTAGATGCTCCTGTAAAAATATGCTGCATTAAATTAACGTCCAGTTGAACATATCCTCTTTTAAATCTGTAATTCTCTCCAAAAGCTGTTTGGTTTGGATTGCTACATAATGGCCCTTTTCTCCTACTCATTACATTGTGCTTTACCAACATGTAAAATATTGGGAACTTTATAGTGCTTCTTGCCTTTAGTGCATATATTTAATGTAATTTTATTCTGATCTCTGTCCAGAATCTGCCTGACTGCTTCACAGGGAGTTTACCATAGTCTGCCCTCTAGTGGGGTCAGAGCACATTGCTGTGAGTCTGTCTGACTGCTCCATGGGGAGTTAGTGTGAGGTGGCCCTGTTGATAGTGAAACAGTAACTCTGAGGTTTCTCTCTGACTGAATCTCTCTCCCTCCTGTCTCTCCCTCTCTGACAGACACTGCCTCCCAGATCCTTCCCTCTCCCTCTGACCCAGAGACTGAGGGGCTGATGGTGAGGCTGCATGTGGGGTGATTGGGGTGAGATGTGGGAGGAAGGGAAAATGGAGTAGAGACTGAATTGTGGGAGGGACACAGCGACGGCAGGACAGTGAGAATGAGGGAGAGACGATAGTGTGGAAGCAGGTGGAGAAACTAGGGTTGGGGTGTGCATGTGAGAGAGTGGGGACTGATGGTGAGGCTGCATGTGGGGGGATTGGGGTGAGATGTGGGAGGAAGGGAAAATGGGGTAGAGACTGAATTGTGGGAGGGACACAGCGACGGCAGGACAGTGAGAATGAGGGGGAGACGATAGTGTGGAAGCAGGTGGAGAAACTAGGGTTGGGGTGTGCATGTGAGAGAGTGGGGAACGAGGGAGAGAGAAAGGGAGAGGTGGTGAGAAAGAGTGAGTGTGCAGAGAGAGAGAAAGAGGGGGAGAAATGTGGAGTAAGAGTGGGGGAGAGGAAATGGGGAGGCCAGGTTGGAGTGGGTGCGACAGAGGGAGATAAACAGAGATCCTGAGCTCAGGGCGTGGTCCCCTCCCCTTCCCTGAGGACCAGGACTTGGGGCTGAGTCTGTCTCTCTCCAGCACAGCTTCTCAAACACAAAGACACACAACAACATCGGTCACTCTGCTGCTCGGCACGCTTTAATCAACATTTTTATTGTTTACAAATGGAAGTGATGGACACAGTCAGTGTGATGGTGACTTTTCTCACTGGCCCCTGAGTTGTGAGAAACATTGGAATGTTTCCCTGTAACACCCCTGGGGGATAAGGATGGGCAAACCAGCGCTACCCTTATTCTGTTTCCATAGCGACAGGCAGCTCCATCGCTGAAATACTGAGTGAAATGAGAAAAACCCGGATGGATTGATTAATGAGGGAATTTGATGTATGGATGGATTTGGGTGAAGGGATATTTCAGCACATTCTTCAGCTGCTGTCTGAACTTAGTCTGGGTCACGGCATAAATCGCGGTGTTTGTGCAGCAACTGAGGAGCTGCAGCATGAAGCCCAATTCCTGCTCAAACCAATCGAGATACACAGACTGATAAACAATCCAAGACATCCGTGTCCAAATAGAAAACAGCATTAACATTGCCCATAACAGGATGAAATTGGCCGAGATCACAAACAGTAAAATTATGGATTTTTTTCGGTTTCTCATTTCAGTGTCAGACTGAGCGTCCCCTTTGGTGTGAGCGCGGAGTCTCTTGCAGGCTCTGCTGGTCACTAAAATGTGTCTGACGGTGAGAACATTGAGCAGCAGAATCAGGAGAAATGGGCCACATGGGGTTAGAATGTGGTGGAGGAACTCGATTGTGACCCAGACATTGGAGAATAGAACAGCGACTGTTACATCACAAAACCAGGGGTCGTTCACCAGCGAATGCCGAGCCGTGAGCATAAAATACCAGGAGATGTTCTTTATACAGCTCAGCACAGTCACTGCTCCCAGAACCACAGCCGCCGTTTTCTCACTGCAATATTTACTTTTCAGCTTCTGGCAACAAATGGCCACAAACCGATCAAAGGTGAAAGTGACGGTGAACCAGACAGAGCAGTCAGTGGCTGCATAAAGCAGGATGGCGTGGATATTACACACGTGGACGGAGTACAGGAAATAAAGCTGTCACTGATAAACAATGGGAATGTGTCTCAGTATCAGGTCGAGGATAATGACCAGGAGATCCGCCGCTGCCTTGGCCCCCAGGTAACGTCTGACACATGGAAACAATCCACAATCTTTATAAAGCAGGACGTAGATGGTCACTACATTAACTGTGAGGAAGGAAAATATACCCATTATCCATCAGCCTGGAGGCAAAGGGATCCTTTTGATCGGGGACCCAGTGGGATTTTCAAATGTGTCCCTTTATTCAGTGATTTATTAAAATATCTGGAGCTGGAACCACAAATGGGAAGGTCTGAATTACTGACAAAAATGTGACATAAACCACAAGAAACCCTCCCTCCCCAAACACACAGAGACACATTCATAAGGACAGATGCTTTCTCGAACATTCCCACATACTCGATCACTCGAGAGCAGACACAGGTCACTCCTTCCCAGTTCCTAATACGGATGGTGGAAACGTTGCTGTCCTGAAGGATTCTCAGTTTCCTGAAGACAAACAGAGTTTGGGAATTTCTGTCTTTTGGTCTAAATTGTGGTCGATCCTGTGTCGTGAAGAATATAAACGCAGGGAAAACGTATTCATCCTTTAACTGCCTGAGGGGCCTTCGGAACAGTGTCTCCTTCTCTCTGGAACGGGATCTCTTCCCTCGCGATCTTATCGTTTGTTCAATTCACTGACGTCCGGCCGTTCACAACAATGTCAGGGACAGAACGTTCCTGAGAATGTCAGTTATAGAATGTCAGGGACAGAACGTTCCGGGGAATTTCAGTTATAGAATGTTGTGGACAGAATTTCCGGGAATGGCAGGTATAGAACGTCAGGGACCGAAGGTTCTGGGGAATGTAAGTGAAAGAATGTTGGGGACAGAACACTCTGGGGAACACATTGACCTGTCCATCACCTTTCCCCCATCCACTCCACCCTTCTCTCTGACCTATCACCTCTCCCCCACCCCCATCTACCGATCACATTCCCAGCTCCCTTCCCGCCAGTCCCAGCCCCAGCGCTAGCCCCCTCCCATTTATCTCTTAGCTCTGCGGCCCACAAGCCTCATTCCTGAAAAAGGGATTATGCCCTAAACGTTCATTCCCCTGCACCTCGGATGCTGCCTGACCTACTGTGCTTTTCCAGCACCACATTCCCAGTTAGGAAACAGTCTGACACCGTCATACTCACGGGATCAGGACTGATCGGTCATGTTTCATGAAGCTCCATCACCATCCAGGGGTCTATCCTGTCCCACCGGCAAGACAGACCCACCAGCGTTGGGTACACCCTGGGACACAGTCAGGGAAGGAGTTACCCTGCAATTCCCCAACATTGATTCCACAACCCGGGAAGACTCATGGTAACAGATCACAGATGGTCAAGGAAATCGCCTGAGGATGGTCATCTCCTGTCCCCACCCCTACCCCCGGTGACAACTCGGTTCCTCTCGATGTTGGAAACATATCAGAGGAAGCACTGAGGGTGATAAGGACACAGACTATCCTCTAGGTGTGGGACTTCAATGTCCACCACTAAGAGTGTACTCTCAGGCCCCCAACTGACTGAGCAGAGAGAGGCCTCACATACACAGCAATCAGATTGGGGTAAGTGATGGCGGAAGCAACAAGAGGGAAACATTCTCAGCAAAACCCTTGTCCCAGAGGGATCTATCCCTAACAGTATCTGTCGGAGCAGCCAGCACACAGTCCTGGTGGAGGGAACGTCTCAGCCTCATATTGAAGACCTGCCCACTGTGTTATGTTGTATTCCCTCCTGTGAAGTAGGACATACTTCTAAAGGACCTAGCACATGGAAGCTGGACATCCATGAGGCGCTGTGGGCTAGCAACAGCTGCAGAATCAATGGCCTTCCCTCCATCGTAAAGTCAGAAGTGGCTGTTCACTGATGGTTCCAAAATGTTCTGCATCATTCCCAACTACATCTATATTGAAGGAGGCTATTCAGCCTCTCAAGAGTTTTAAACAGGAACAGAATGAGGCCATTCGGCCATTGGAGGCTGTTACTCAGCAATTGGAGCAGATCTTTTAATCTCTCATACCTATTACACCGGAGATGGAAGGGAACATTCAGCCTTTCAAAGCTGCTACACAGGAATACGGGGAGGACGGGTTACTGAGCCAAGAGCAGGGATAAATTAGGGAGAAATCAGTCTCTATCAGTTTAACACAAATTACCGAGTGCAGTGACACAGTGACCAGTCCTGGGACCTCAACTATTTGCAATCTATATAAATGGTTTCCAGAAATGCAACAAACATGTTCTAACTAAATTTAAACTGACACTAAGATCGAGAGGAACTGAAGTTATCAAGGGGAGGTAGAGAATCTGTAAATGGATAAGAAATGGACAACAACTTGGTAGATCGAATGTGATGTGGGCAACTGTGAACCTGTGATTTTTTTCTTCAGCGAGAATTACACGCTGTGTATTACAAAGATGGTGAGGGACTACAGGACTTAGTGATACCATGTGTACTGGAGGGTTCAATCTGACCTGTGCAGACATAGGATGTCTGGCCCCATCTCTCTGATGGTCTGCTCCCTGATGTTCCCAGTGACCTTATTGCTTTCAGTACACACCGAATATTTTAATGTGGTTAGTTGGTGGTGGGACTTGGTGAGTGGGAGGATGTTTTGACCCCTGTACCAATGGGACAGCCTAAACCTGAAAGGCCATCATTCTTTTCTCCGTGGAGATCCGCGGGCAATGGGAAAGGCTACCTGCTTCTGAATGAAGAGGCTGTGGCTGCTCCCAGGATAGTGGTTTTCACCAACATGATGTACTGTACCTGGGCACACTGGAACGTGAATGGGGTGAGGGACGGAGGATCCAATCAGAGAAATGGGAACTAAAGGCATTGCCAGATCAGCTGAAATGGTTAGATTTACCACATTCTCAATCCATCTCACAGAACTAGCCCAGAGGAGATATCTGTTCACTGTGGAACACTGTGTAGACCTGGCCAGTGTACTACTCAGTACAACCCAGCAATCTGTCCAGAGTGGATCACTGCGTAGATCATACCAGAGTATTTACCTTTAAACCATCTGCCGAGTATGGGAAGCTGGGATAGTGACAAAAGAAACCGCTGATGCTGGAATCCAAAGTAGACATGCAGGAGGCTGGAAGAACACAGCAAGCCAGGCAGCATCAGGAGATGCAGACGTCGACGTTTCTGGAGTAACCCTTCTGCTGGGGTCCTGAAGAAGGTTTACACCGGAAACGCCAAATTCCATACCTCCTGATGCTGTCTGGCTTCCTGCGTTCCTCCAGCCTCCTGCCTGTTCAGTGTGGGAAGCAGTGGAGACCACACCCATGCATTGATTAATAAACCCAGATGAGATATCTGTCCAGCACCAGGAGTTGTGCAGTGATCACCAATTTGTACCTGGAGCAGTTACCCGCCCGGCAGGTAGGATTGTGTACACCAACCCAGTGCATTGATTTGTAACCCAGTTGCAGTTACCTTCCCAGTATGTAGGACTGTGTACACCACCCCAGTGCATTGATCTGTAACCCAGGAGCAGTTAACCTCCCAGCATGTAGGACTGTGTACACCAACGCAGTGCATTGATCTGCAAACCATGAGCAGTTACCCTCCCAGTATGTTGGACTATGTACCCCACACCAGTGCATTGTTCTGTGAACCAGTAGCAGTTACCCTCCCAGCATATAGGACTGTGTACACCAACGCAGTGCATTAATATGTAACCCAGGAGCAGTTACCCTCCCAGCATGTAGGACTGTGTACACCACCCCAGTGCATTGATCTGTAAACCAGGAGCAGTTAACCTCTCAGCATGTCGGACTGTGTACACCACCCCAGTGCATTGATCTGTAAACCAAGAACAGTTACCCTCCCAGCATGTAGGACTGTGTACATCGCCCCAGTGCATTGATCTGTAAACCAGGAGCAGTTACCTTCCCAGCATGTAGGACTGTGTACACCACCCCACTGCATTGTTCAGTAACACTGTGTTAGATCCCTGCCCAGTGTGGGGAAGCTTACAGCCCACGCTGGAAGTGACAGGATGTGCAGCTCGCATCCATTTCCAGCTCCATCCCTCCATTGTGCCCTGACAAGGGGTTGCTGTGGGTGTGAGCATCACTGCCAGAGAGAGACAGAGATGGAGGGGGAATCAGTTTAACAATGACAAGTGGGATGGGTATGGGAAATAGACACAGTGGGGAGACCGAGAAAAAGTGTTATGGAAGGATGTGTTCCCAGGTTTCAGAATGCTGAAATGAAAACTTTTTAACAGCATCCTGTAACATAAGCCAGTGTTTCCAGGAATGATAGGTGAACAGGATATTGGTGGGAGTTCAGATGATGCAGAATTTTGGATAAGTATTTGTTCTGCCGCTTTGTATCTGGTCGTAGGGTCAGCAGAGTCTTTGACTCTTTGGGCTAAATTTAACAATAATTTGTCTCAGTGCCAGTTTCCTGGACTGTGACAGAAGGATCATCCACACTATGCCGAGCTAGATTCCTGGTGCTATCTTATCAAACTCACCCCATTAACTACCCACCCCACCCCATGGTGTCCCTCTCGTTCAATACCAGCCCGATTCTCCCACCCATCATGGCTGGAGGTACTCACCATCGCCCGGATGCCCATGTATATTCCATGATCCCTGACACTGGCGCCATCTTTAAAAGGCCAATGGGCACACAGTTGAGCTTTCTTAGTTCGGAGCTGCCCTGCACAGTTTACCCCGAGCATGGCAGATAAGGGGAAATTACACCATAGTTTGTCTACAGGGGCACGGAGGTCCTGGTGATTGGGCTAGTACAGAGGGGTACCATTCTCTTCCCAGAGGAGGCCACACCACCAGACCCACCGAGCGTGGTCTGAGCTCCCCACCCAGCTCAGTGTCGTATCTGCCGAATGAAGAAATGTCCAGCAAAACAGGACAAGCATAAATAACCTTCTCTGCTCTATCAGGATAAGGGTCACCGTATTCTCCCTGCTCCCTCACACTCACTGTATATATGTTATAGCACTGACTCCCAAACAAGGCTCATCATCCACCACTCTCACTGCTGCATGCAGCACCTTCTATCACTCTCTCGCTCTGTCACCCCTTCCACTACACCTCCCACACTAATAACACTGCATGGATACAACACTGTGGACCGACTCCCTGCAGACCCCCTCTCCACCATGAACCCCTTCCCACCTGCACCAGCACTACCTGCAGGGCTACCCACTCCTACCCTCCCTCCCCTTCTCCCATTCCAGGAGAAACAGCCTGGAATAGGATAGAAAGGGCCAAACCGGGTGATGGAGTGAGTGTGAGGTGTCAGGGTGACGGAGTGAGTGTGAGGATGTCAGGGTGACGATGATGGAGTGTGTATGAGGGGTCAGGGTGACGGAGATGGAGTGAGTGGAAGGGCGTCAGGGTGATGATGATGGAGTGAGTGTGAGTGGGTCAGGGTGACGCTGATTGAGTGAGTTTGAGGGGTTCAGGGGGACGGAGATGGAGTGAATGTGAGTGGGTCAGGATGACCGTGATGGAGTCATTGTGCGGCGGTCAGAATGATGGAGATAGAGTGAGTGTGAGGGGGTCAGGGTGACTTTGATAGAGTGAGTGT
>NC_057717.1:12484022-12486939 GCF_004010195.1 Chiloscyllium plagiosum
AGTGCATTGATCTGCAAACCATGAGCAGTTACCCTCCCAGTATGTTGGACTATGTACTCCACACCAGTGCATTGTTCTGTAAACCAGTAGCAGTTACCCTCCCAGCATGTAGGACTGTGTCCACCAACGCAGTGCATTAATGTGTAACCCAGGAGCAGTTACCCTCCCAGCATGTAGGACTGTGTACTACACTCCAGTGCATTGAACGGTAAACCAGGAGCAGTTACCCTCCCAGCATGTAGGACTGTGTACACCAACGCAGTGCATTAATGTGTAACCCAGGAGCAGTTACCCTCCCAGCATGTAGGACTGTGTACTACACTCCAGTGCATTGAACGGTAAACCAGGAGCAGTTACCCTCCCAGCATGTAGGACTGTGTACACCACCCCACTGCATTGTTCAGTAACACTGTGTTAGATCCCTGCCCAGTGTGGGGAAGTTTACAGTCCACGCTGGAAGTGACAGGATGTGCAGCTCGCATCCATTTCCAGCTCCATCCCTCCATTGTGCCCTGACAAGGGGTTGCTGCAGGTGTGAGCATCACTGCCAGAGAGAGACAGAGATGGAGGGGGAATCAGTTTAAACAATGACAAGTGGGATGGGTATGGGAAATAGACACAGTGGGGAGACCGAGAAAAAGTGTTATGGAAGGATGTGTTCCCAGGTTTCAGAATGCTGAAATGAAAACTTTTAACAGCATCCTGTAACATAAGCCAGTGTTTCCAGGAATGATAGGTGAACAGGATATTGGTGGGAGTTCAGATGTTGCAGAATTTTGGATGAGTATTTGTTCTGCCGCTTTGTATCTGGGCGTAGGGTCAGCAGAGTCTTTGACTCTTTGGGCTAAATCTAACAATAATTTGTCTCAGTGCCAGTTTCCTGGACTGTGACAGAGGGATCATCCACACTATGCCGAGCTAGATTCCTGGTGCTATCTTATCAAACTCACCCCATTAACTACCCACCCCACCCCTTGGTGTCCCTCTCATTCAATACCAGCCCGATTCTCCCACCCATCATGGCTGGAGGTACATTCTCTTCCCAGAGGAGGCCACACCACCAGACCCACCGAGCGTGTTCTGAGCTCCCCACCCAGCTCAGTGTAGTATCTGCCGAATGAAGAAATGTCCAGCAATACAGGACAAGCATAAATAACCTTCTCTGCTCTATCAGAATAAGGGTCACCGTATTCTTCCTGCTCCCTCACACTCACTGTATATCAGTTATAGCACTGATTCCCAAACAAGGCTCATCATCCACCACCTTCTATCACTCTCTCGCTCTGTCACCCCTTTCACTACACCTCCCACACTAATAACACTGCATGGATACAACACTGTGGACCGACTCCCTGCAGACCCCCTCTCCACCATGAACCCCTTCCCACCTGCACCAGCACTACCTGCAGGGCCACCCACTCCTACCCTCCCTCCCCTTCTCCCATTCCAGGAGAAACAGCCTGGAATAGGATAGAAAGGGCCAAACCGGGTGGTGGAGTGAGTGTGAGGTGTCAGGGTGACGGAGTGAGTGTGAGGATGTCAGGGTGACGATGATGGAGTGTGTATGAGGGGTCAGGGTGACGGAGATGGAGTGAGTGGAAGGGCGTCAGGGTGATGATGATGGAGTGAGTGTGAGTGGGTCAGGGTGACGCTGATTGAGTGAGTTTGAGGGGTTCAGGGGGACGGAGATGGAGTGAGTGTGAGTGGGTCAGGGTGACCGTGATGGAGTCATTGTGCGCCGGTCAGAATGATGGAGATAGAGTGAGTGTGAGGGGGTCAGGGTGACTTTGATGGAGTGAGTGTGAGGGGGTCAGGTTGACGGTGATGGAGTGAATGTGAGGGGGTCAATGTGATGGTGGTGGAGTGAGTGTGAGTGGGTCAGGGTGACGGTGATGACCATGTAAGGGTGTCAGTGTGGCGGTGATGGAGTGGGTGTGAGGGGGTCAGGGTGACAGTGATGGAGTGAGTGTAAGAGGGGCAGTGTGATGTTGACGGAGTGAGTGTGAGGGGGGTCAGGGTGACGGTGATGGAGTGAGTGTGAAGCGGGGTCAAGGTATATGTGACGGTGTGAGCTTGAGACGGTCAGGGTTACAGTGATGGAATGAGAGTGAGGAGGTCAGGGTTACGGTGATGGAGTGTGTGTGAGGGTATCGGGTGACTGTGATGGAGTGGGTGTTAGGGGGTCAGAGTGACAGGGATGAAGTGAGTGTGAGGGGATCAGGGTGATGGTGATGGAGTGAGTGTGAGGGGGTCAGCGTGACGGTGATGGAGTGAGTGTGAGCGGTCGGGGTGCAGAGTGAGTGTGAGGACGTCAGGGTGACGATGATGGAGTGTGTGTGTGGGAGTCAGGGTGACGGAGATGGAGTGAGTGTGATGCGGTCAGGGTGACGGTGATGGAGTGAGTGTGAAGCGGTCAGGGTGACCGTGATGGAGTGAGTGTGAGGGCGTCAGGGTAATGGTGATTAAGGGTCACTGTATTCTCTCTGCTCCCCCACACTCACTGTATGTCTGTTAGAGCACCAAGCCCTGCACAAGGTTCATGCTCCAAAACTGTCATTTCTGCATGCAGCACCTTCTCGGTGGCTCTGTCTCTGTCTGTCTCAGTCTCTGTCTGTCTGTCTCTCTCTCTTTCTCTCTGTCACCCCGTCTACTTTACCCCCACATCAATTACACTGCATGGACACAACGCTGTCGACAGACTCCCTCTGAAAACCTCACCAATTAGAACATTGAACATCGAACATAGAACAATACAGCACAGGACAGGCCCTTCGGCCCACGATGTTGTGCCAAACATTTGTCCAAGCTTAAGCACCTATCTATGTACCTGTCCAATTGCCGCTTAAAGGTCCCCAATGATTCTGACTCTGCCACTCCCACAGGCAGTGCATTCCATGCCCCCACCACTCTCTGGGTA
>NC_057717.1:12487359-12494645 GCF_004010195.1 Chiloscyllium plagiosum
AGGACCCAGAACTGATCCCTGCGGAACTCCATTTGTAACTGGGCTCCAGACTGAATATTTATCATCTACCACCACTCTCTGACTTCGACCAGTTAGCCAGTTCTCTATCCAACTGGCCAAATTTCCCACTATCCCATGCCTCCTGACTTTCCGCATAAGCCTACCATGGTGAATCTTATCAAATGCCTTACTAAAATCCGTATACACTATATCCACTGCTCTACCCTCATCCTCATGCTTGATCACCTCCTCAAAGAATTCAATAAGACTTGTAAGGAAAGACCTAACCCTCACAATTCCGTGCTGTCCGTCCCTAATCAAGCAGTGTCTTTCCAGATACTCATAAATCCTATCCCTCAGTACCCTTTCTATTACTTTGCCTACCACTGAAGTAATTCCCGGGGTTATCCCTATTCCCTTTTTTGAACAGGGGCACAACATTCGCCACAATCCAGCCCCTCGTACCATCCCCGTTGACAGTGAAAACGAAAAGATCATTGCTAACGGCTCTGCAATTTCCTGTCTTGCTTCCCACATAATCCTAGGATATATCCCGTCAGGCCCGGGGGACTTGTCTATCCTCAAGTTGTTCAAAATGTCCAACACATCTTCCTAGAAAAGTACTCATTCAAGAGCTCTCCTATCTCTTCTGACTCAATACATAGTCTCCCACCACTGTCCTTGATCGGACCGACCCTCGTTCTCGTCATTCTCATGTTTCTCACTTACGCATAAAACGCCTTGGGGTTCTCCTTGATCCTACCCGCCAAAGATTTTTCTTGCCCTCTCTTAGCTCTCCTAATCCATTTCTTCAGCTCCCTTCTGGCGATCCTGTATCCCTCCAATGTTCTGTCTGAACCTTGCTTCCTCAACCTAATGTAAGCCTCCTTCGTCCTCTTTACTATACATTCAACCTCCCTCATCAACCATGATCCCCTCACACGACCATCTCTTTCCTGCCTGACAGGTACATGCATATCAAGGACACGTAGTATCTGATCCTTGAAAAAGTTCCACATTTCAACGACATACTTCCCTGACAGCCTATGCTCCCAACTTATGCTCCTCAGCTCCTGTCTTGCAGCATCATATTTACCCTTCCCCCAGTTGTAAAATCTGCCCTGTTGCACGCACCTATCTCTCTCCATAACCAAGGTGAAAGTCACAGAATTGTGGTCACCATCACCAAAATGCTCACCCACTAACACGCCCATCACTTGCCCCGGTTCGTTACCAACTACCAAATCCAATATGGCCTCCCCTCTGCTCGGACAATCCACATACTGAGTTAGAAAAGCTTCCTGGAAACACTGCACAAACACCGCCCCGTCCAATCTACTTGATCTAAAGGGCTTCCAATCAATATTTGGGAAGTTGAAATCACCCACGATTACTACGCTGTGGCTTCTGCACCTTTCCAAAATCTGTTTCCTAATATGTTTCTCCACATCTCTGCTGCTATTGGGGGCCCTATAGCAAACACCCAACAAGGTGACTGCTCCTTTCCTATTTCTGACTTCAGCCCATACTACCTCCAAAGGCAGATCCCCCTCGAACTGCCTTTCTGCAGCCATTATACCATTTCTAATTAGCAACACCACACTCACTCCTTTTTCTAACACCCTCCCAAATCTTACTGAAACATCTGTAACCAGGAAACTCACACAACCATTCCTGTCCCTCTTCTATCCACGTTTCCGTGATGGCCGCAACATTGTAGTCCCAAGTACCGATCCACGCCTTAAGTTCACCCACCTTATTTCTAATACTCCTTGCGTTGAAAAATACACACTTGTACCCATCTCTGTGTCCGCAAGTATTCCCTGTCAATGCTAACTTCCCCACACCCTCCCTGCATTCTTGGACATCCTGAAAAACAGCTAGCCAATTGCTGGACTACAAGTCTTGATCCCATCCCCCTGCCAAACTAGTTTCCCCCGACCCCCCTCCACGAAGAGTGCTAGCTAACCTACTTCCCAGGATATTGGTCCCCTTCAGGTTCAGGTGCAACCCGTCCTGCTTGTACAGGTACCACCTACCCCAGAATGTAGTCCAATTGTACAAATACCTGAAGCCCTCCCTCTTACACCATTCTTGCAGCGATGTGTTCAACTGCATTCTCTCCCTGTTCCTTGCCTCACTGCCACGTGGCATTGGCAACAACCCAGAGATGATGACTCTGTCCGTCCTAGCTTTTAGCTTCCAGCCTAACTCCCTGAGCTCCTGGATGACCTCCCCACCCCTCTTCCTACCTATGTTGTTGGTGCCAATGTGCACCACGACTTCTGGCTGCACACCCTCCCCCTTAAGGTTTCTGGAGACACGGTCCGAGACGTCTCGGACCTTGGCACCCGGGAGGCTACAAACCAACCGAGAGTCTCGTCCATGTCCACAGAACCGCCTGTCTGTCCCTCTAACTATAGAGTCTCCTCTAACTAGCGCTCTCCTCCTCTCCCCCTTTCCCTTCTGAGCCTCAGAGCCGGAACTCGAGCCAGAGATCTGGTCACTGCATGTTACCGCTGCTCGGCCGTCCCCGCAACAGTATTCAAAGCGGTATACTTATTGTTGAGGGGAACGACCACAGGTGCTCCTGCACTGCCTGCTTCCTCCCCTTCCCACCTCTAACTGTTACCCAGTTACCTCTGTTCTCTGGCGTAAATATGTCCGTGTAGCTTCTATCTATCACCCTCTCAGCCTCACCCCATTATCATTACCCCCATTACCATTATCCCTACCTACACCAGCACTAACAGCAGGGCCACCCACTCCCATCCTCAATCCCTCCATCCCTTTCTCCCATTCCAGGAGAAACAACCTGAAATAGGACAGAAAGGGCAAAGCCGGGTTGGTGGAGTGTCCGATATCCATTCCCTCACCCCCATCCCCCCGCCATGTGGTACGAGCCGGAGAGGACCGGGACCCCGCGTGTGGAGATTCTGAAACATCCACGTCCCACCGACCGAGTAAGGAGCAATGTTCAGTGAAGGGCAATTCTCACTTTAAACCCACGGGCAGCTCCTTTCCCCCCCGGCACAACTTAGAATCCGTGGCCCTGATGCCAGCTCCCTTTTCGGTCGAGCTGGTACAAATGGAATCCCCACAGTCTCGGTGGGCAGAAGGGTGGGCTCACAACACATCGTCACCACCACCTCCCAGGAAGGGAGCACGGAGACTCCCTCCTACACCTCCCCCTGTAAACAGCTCAGATACTGAAACTAATCTGTAATAGTTACTGCTCTGCCTACTTGTCCTGATATCGTCATATACATGCAACGCTCTCTGCTCCTGCATCCCTTTTGTAACGGTAAGGCCGGTTTTAAAATTTCTTTCATTGTCTTTCCTACCAAAGTGCATCACCTCACACAGCTCTGCATTGATCCCCATCTGCCATAAACCTGAACACTACACCAATGTGTGATTGTCCTGTTAGTGTTCCACACTGTCCTCCATAGCCTTCAGATTTCTTCCAGGTTTGGTGCCATCTACAAACATTGAGATTGTCATAGCGTCACAGTCCCCATGAAACAACTGATATCCTGCCACATACACACGAATGTGAGCAACTTCTATATTCCCACGGACAGAGTCGAAAAATGACATACTGTCAATGGAACAAAATAAATCCTGTCACATACGAGACAGAGTAGATGAATTATTGACAAACCACAGAGTAAGAGAAATCCAGATGGTTCCACTTATCTATATTCATCAGGGTATAATGTGATGAAGTTGAAAGCTTGTACTGTACCTTTAAGCGAGGGTGAATGCTGTTGTGAACTGACAGATTACAAGCACCTGTGGTATGAGAGGATGGCAGACCCAGAAACAGTATCTTGCTATAGAGCTGGATTCGGGTAATAAGCAGTTAAGAGAAAGGGTGTCCCGGAGCTGTGAATAGTTGATGTAAAATGTTCCCTTTCAGAGTGAAAAAATAAATTGATGTTTTTATTTAAACAGTGAAATTTTGCAGATCTGTCACTCCTATTTTAACAATTTACGAGGTGAATTGAGCATTTCTTTAAGTTTAGTTTAAATTAACAGATGACCTTCACGCCGTGTCCTAACAATTGCTGTGTGTGTATCTGTTTGTCTCTGTGTGAGGCAGGTCTGGCTGTCTCTGTGGTGCTTAAAATGATGCAATGCCACCCTGCTGGCCTCCACACGCCACTGCGCAGGCATTGGCAGAGGGTGAAAACCAACAGGGATTCATTCAGAGAGGGGGAGGCGGTGGGAAAGGCAGCTCCTCTCAGCACCATCCAAACTGATGTCTTATCCATGTACGGATCTAAATGTCCTTTAAACGTTGTGACTGTCCCTACTTTCACCACTTCCTCTGGAAGTTCATTCCACACACAAGCCATATTCTGTCTAAAATATTTATCTCTCGTGACTTTTGTAAATCTTTTTCCTCACACTTAAAAATATCCCTCAGTTTTGAATCCCCAAATCTAGGGAAAAGGCATCAGCCCTTCAGCTTATCTGTTCCCCTCATTATTTTACAAACCATTGTAAAGATACCCCTTAATCTCCTGCTGTCCAGTGAGAAAAGTCCCAGCCGACCCAGCCTCTCCTTATCGCTCACTCCCTCCATTCCCAAAAACATCCAGGTTAATCTCTTCTGAACCCTCTCCAGCTTAATAATATCAAGGTCAGTAATATCAAAGTGAATAGCCAAGGTATTTTCTAAGGGTACGGGGAGTCCAAAGCTAAAGGGCATAGGCTTAAGGTGAGAGAGGAACATTTAAAAGTGACCTAAGGGGCAGCTTTTTCACCCAGAGGGTGGTGTGCCTATGGAATGAGCGGGCAGGATGACCAGACTGGACACAGTATTCCAGAAGAGGTCTCCACAATGTCCTGTACAACCTCAACATGACGCCCCAATTCTGATACTCAAAGGTCTGACCAATGAAGACAAGTGTGTTAAACACCTTCTTAACCACACTATCTATATGAGATGCAAATTTTAAAGAATAATACCTGACGGCCTAGGTCTCTGTATTACAACACTCCTAGATCCTACTCTTGTTTGATTTACCAAACCCAATACCTCGCATTAATCCAAACTAAACTCCACCTGCTTCCCTCAGCCCAGTGTGTGATATGACCTCACCCTCCCCCTTCAGTTTTAAAATGCCCATCCCTCTCCAGCAGGCCTGCACACTCCGGCCTTGATTTTCACAAACACCCTGAGCTTGTTTTGCCTTGTATGGTTAGAGGGAGGAGGGACAGATTGCAGACACAGTCAGTGGGGAGGAGAGGCTGGACAGTAATCAGCGGCCTGGTATCATTTCATGGTTTTAGGAAGAGGGCAGTCGCACGTTACTGATCGGTGTTTTGTGACCAGAAATTTGGTGTTCAGTAATAAATATCCATTTGAGACCCTTCATTGTGCAGAGTGTGTCTGCAGGATTTCTTTCCCTAATATTGCAGACTACAGATAATAGCAATTAAAGACGTTCATAGTTAATTTCGATAGCATAGCACGTACTCTCAATATCCTACAGTTGAGACAAATATCTTGAATTTGTTTAACAATACAAAGTAATTTTTGTAATTCAATAATGGTAACCTGATTATAATAAATCCACACTGAGCTGAAAGCGGGCACTAAAATATGACTCAAAATCTGGGTATGGTAGTGTAGTGGGTAGAGTCCCTGTCGCTGAGCCAAAGCTCTGGATTTGATTCCAATTCCTGAACTTGTGTGGTAGTGTTCCTAGCTCTGGACTAGAAGGCCTGTGTTCAAGTCCTGCCTGTTGCAGAGGTATGTCACAGCATGTCAAAACAGGCTGATGAACAAACACACAGGAGAATACTGTTCCAGCTTTATGGTCATTGCCGAGTAATGCTCGTGTCCCTACCTCCGGACACAAAGGTCTAGGTGTAAAGCCCACACAAGTGTCTCATGATACATGTGAACAAACTGATTAAAATGGATTTATAATTGTGACTTGATGGAGAATGAAGAGGTGTCAGTATTGCATTTCAGAATTTAGGCCCGGGATAATTGAAAGTACAGCTATGCATGTTGATTGGAGTCACATTTTGCAGCAGCAAAGGTTAATAAAATCAGAATGCTCATGGATAGGATGAGTATGTCAACGTTCATTTCCCCAGGTTGGGGGCTTCCAAAACTCGAGGGCATTGGTTGAAGTGAGAGGGGAAAGATTTTGAGGAGTCCTAAAGGGCACCTTTTCACACAGAGGGTGGCGTGCAAATGGAATGAGCTGTCAGAGGAAGTGGTGGAGGCTGGTACAACTACAGCATGTGAAAGGCATCTCGTTGTTGACAGACCTGTTGAGTTTTTCCAGCAATTTCTGTCTTTCTTTAAAATATGCATTCATTTTAACACAGGTATTCTAAATAAATTAAACATTTTATTTTATAATGACGCAGGGCCATGTAAACATACTTCAAATCGACCGAGACCATTTTCTGCTAAGGGTATGGCTGTGTGTATGACAGCAGCAATGATGCACCTACATGGAACAGGTAATGTGATGGAGACATAATTTGGACAATGTACAAGGAGACCTCATATGATCAATTTTGGGAGAGGATGACACTACTGTGTGATTCAGCTCAGAGAGGGAGCAAATGTAATCTGCCCGAGAAGGAATGGCCTATTGCACTCTCTCTCCTTCATTGTTCCTCATCACAGCAATGTGTGCGAGCTAAAAATAAACTCTACAATCATTGTTGCCATTCTTATTTTTATAGAATCTCTTCAGATTGAAACAGACCCTCTGGCCAAACAAGTCCATACCAACCTTCCCAACCCATTCCCCTATATTTACCCCGACTAATGCACCTAATCTAGAAATCCCTGAACACGACGGAAAATTTAGTATGACCACTCCACCGAACCTACACAGTTTGAGCTGTAGTCGGAAACTGGCGCACCCATTAGAAGCTCACACAGACAAGGGGAGAATGTGCAAACTCCACACAGACAGTCAACTAAGGCTGGAATCGACGGCAAGTCCTTGGTGCTGTGAGGCAGCAGTGCTAACCACCGTGCTACCCTTTGGGTGATCCCTGACCATAATTCATTGGAACCTCCTCACTGCCTAAAGCAATGGGAATTCAGCCAAATTCAACTCTCCCACAATATCTTCAGAAGCAGAATAACGTTTTGGACAATGTCGCAATTTTTTCTTTTGTCATGAGTTCCAATAATATCTGGACAAAGTTGTTTCAAGTTAAAATTGGTGTGTGTGTGTGTGTGTGTGTGTGTGTGTGTTGTGTTTTGTGCGTTTGTGTTGGGTGTGTGTTGGGGCTGTGTG
>NC_057717.1:12494680-12510170 GCF_004010195.1 Chiloscyllium plagiosum
TGTGTATATAGTGTTTGTTTAGAAAGGGAAATATTGATTTTATATTTGCAATAGTCAAACAGTTTGCCATGCATCTTTCCATCATAGTTTGAGTAACATTGCTCTGGATCATAAACGTCTTATTTGAGCAGAATACAGAAACTAGTCTGACTTGTTCCGAAAACTGACCCTGACCCTGTCTGAGACCGATATCATCGGCCATATCACCGACCTGGTTACATTTAACATTTGTTGTGAGCAGTGGAGGAGTGGGATTAGAAAAGGAAACAGTGAACCAAAAAGCCAGGGAACTATAGACCAGTGAGACTGATGTCGGTGGTGTGTAAGTAGTTGGAGGGGATTCTGAAGGAAAGCATTTACATACATTTGGGAAGGCAAGGGCTGATCGGGATAGACAACGTGGCTTTCTGCATGGGAAATCATGTCTCATTAATTTGGTTGAGTTTTTTGAAGAGATGACAAAGAAGATTGATGAAGGCAGTTTGGTAGGCATTGTCTATATGGACCTCAGCAAGGTGTTCTTTTATGAACAAAGAGCAAAGAAAATTTACAGCCCAGAAACAGGCCCTTCGCCCTCCAAGCTTGAGCCGATCCAAATGTACTGTCTAAGTCTGTCAGTCAATTCCTAAGCATCTGTCTCCCTCTGCTCCCCACCTACTCATGCATCTGTCCAGATGCATCTTAAATGAATCTGCCGTGCCTGCCTCTACCATCTCTGCTCGCAACGCGTTCCAAACGCCCACCACCCTCTGTGTGAATACTTACCGCGTGTATCCCCCTTAAAAATTCCACCTCTCACTTTGAAAGCACGATCTCTCTTTATTGAATCCTTTACGCTGGGAAAAAAAAACTTGTCTCTATCCATCCTGTCTCTCCCCTTCATGATTTTGTAAACCTCAATCAGGTCCCCCCTCAATCTCCTTTTTTCTAGTGACAATAAACCTAACTTACTCAGCCTCTCTTCATAGCTAGTATTTCATTCTGATTGGTAGTCAGATTAGGAAGTTTCGGTCACATGGGATACAGAAGAAGCTAGTCACAATTGGCTTGAAGGAACAGGGATATTTTTCAGACTGGAGGCTTGTGAGCAGCAGTGTGCTGTAAGAATCATTACTGAGATCACTGCAGTTCATCATTTATGTAAATATGTGGCCATAGTTTGTAAGTTTACAGATTACATCAGAAAGGTGGTGTAGTAGATTATCTCAGAGTGCAATGAGACCACAATTAGATGGGACAAAGGGGCAAGGAGTGACAGATGAAGTTTAATTTAGATTAATACGAGGTTTTGCATTTTGTGAACGCAAATCAGGGCAGAAATTATGCACTTAATGGTAAGGTCCTGGGGCATGTTGTGGAACAAAGGGACCGAGGGCTGCAGGTACATTGTTCCTTGAAAGTGGAGTCGCAGGTAGACAGAGTGGTGCAGAACACATTTGGACATTTGCCTTAATCAGTCAGAGCATTGAGTATAGGAGTTGTGGTGGCATGTTGTATCTGTACAGGATGTTTGTAAGGCCACTTTAAGAATACTGCAGACAATTTGGTTTTCTGCAGAAATGACATACACGGATGTTCCAGGAAGTTTGAGCTTTAGGGAGAGGTTGATTAGGTTGAGGTATTTCCCCCTGGAGTGTCAGAGGTTGGGGGGTCACATTATAGAGGTTTATAAAAAAATCGGGGCTTGGATATTCTGAACAGCCATGTTCTGCTCCCCAGGGTAGGGGAGTCCAGAACAAGAGGGCATAGGCTGAAGGCGGGAGGGCGAATGATTTAGAAGACACCTGAAGATAAATGTTTCACACAGAGAGTGGTATGAGTACAGAAGGTGCTGACAGAGGAAGTGGTGAAGGCGGTTACAATCGCACATTTAAAAAGTATCTGAAAGAGGAGGGATATTGGCCAAATGCTGGAAAATCGGACTGGATCAGATTTGATATCTGATCGGA
Organism: Chiloscyllium plagiosum; assembly: GCF_004010195.1. Lineage (NCBI taxonomy): Eukaryota > Metazoa > Chordata > Chondrichthyes > Orectolobiformes > Hemiscylliidae > Chiloscyllium > Chiloscyllium plagiosum. The sequence goes on from NC_057717.1 coordinate 12,496,630, forward strand.
GTGAACAGGTTGGACTAACAGGTCTGTTTCCGTTCTGCATAACTCTCTGATTCTATAAGAAGGATGACAAATAATTCTGAAAGGACCTTTCAAGTGGGAATTCTCTTCACTGAAAGTTTATCGTGCCTCTATGTTCACATTGATTGAAAGCTGCATTAGTTAAATATTTGACAGAGAAGTGAGTCGTGGATAATGGGATACAGACAACAAAGTGGAACTGCGACCCCAACCTGATCAGCCACAATCTTAGTGCCTGGTGGAGAAGGCTCAAAGTATCTAATGACCCACTCCTGCTCCTCAGTCCCATGTTTCCTATGTTTCATTCAGCTGCTCAGACCTGCTAGACAGGAGCAGTTGGAGGCCACCTACTCCTACAACCTGGTGCACAGAAACAGAGGAGGCCATTCAGCCTGTCAAGAGTGTCACACACGCTTTGAAGTGATTTGGGAAATGTAATTGGAAAATCCAGGCACGGGTATGAAAGAGGCCCCTCATTTCTCTACACAGAGCTTCCCCTATCTGCAACTTGTGCTTCATTGGTTGGTCATATTGTAGACCCAGATTCACTGTGAATACAGCCCCCATACCTCACCCAGAGATGGCTCAAAAAATCATCTGTTCTTCCTGACTGCAATATTCAATAACATAACATTCATGAACATAACACCCACTAACTTTCCAATAACAGAATGTGAGAACATCAGAAACAGGAACATGTCATTCACTCCCCAAGTCTGCCTTGCCCTTCACTAAAATCATGACTGATGTGCTCTTGGTCTCAAATCCTCGTTCATACCCAATTCTTCATAGCCCTCATCTTTTTGACAGGTCAATATCCATCGACCTCCTCTTCAAATAATTACAGTCATCTAGCTCCCCGAATGCTCTTGAGAACAGAAATCCTGACATTCAATACCACCTGTTTGAAGAAAACACTTACTGCTCCTATACTTTGGCTTATTGATATGAGCAAAGGAGGTTAACACAAGGGTTCAGGTAAAAATGACTGGCCCTGATATCAAGGCAGTGGTTGCCTTCTGTTGACATCAAGGAGCTTAACAAAACTGGACTTAATGGGATTCAGAGTAAATTCTCCAGTGTTCGGAGTCAAACATGGCACAAAGGAAGATTTTCATCATCTCAGTCCTGGGTCACCCCTGTGCGAGATCCTCAGGGTAGCTTCCTCTTCACAAACAGCTTCGGCTGCTTCATCAATGTCTCCCCGCCCCCACCCTCCTCAACATAAGATCAGAAGTGGGAATGGTCACCGAAGATTCCACAATGTTCAGAACATTTTGTCGCCCGTCAGCTCCTGAACCAGTCTCTGTCCATGTGCAGCAAGACCCAGACACCACTCAGGTTTATGCTGTTAAAGGGTCCGTAACATTCATGTAACAGCACTGCCAGACACTGCACATTGCCACAGTAAAACAAGAGTTCACTCAGCACCTCGCGCTGGTTTCACTGGAATATGAGGAAGTCATTCAGCCCTTTGACACTATTGGAGAAGAACAGGGACAGCCTGTTCAGTGCCTCCAGCCTATTACTCAGGAGAAGAAGGAGTCTAGTGTGATGGACCACAGCAGAGAATCTCGAAAATATTTGAATGCGGTAGCCTTGACTCTAATGTTTACATATTTTAAAGGAAATGTAAACTGTCTGTCCCAGATGCAATGTGAATGATCAAACTACTCGGTGCGAAGCAAACGCTATCTGTTGAAACACGGAAGATAAAATGAAACCAAAGAAAGAGGAATTTAGAATAACACCATTCTATTGGACAAGTTAACAGAATAATAGATGGTGGAGCTATTACTAATGAACTGTTCCAATATAGGGAAATCGCATAAACACAGCCCCTGGCAAAAAGGAATATTCAGACACAGATTGTCACAAACATTTCTCCAATACAAAAATAGCAGCAAGAGAAATTTCAGAGAGAGTAGCAGCCAGGAGACATTCACTGAAGCTTCCAACTGTGTAGAGACCCCAATAGTTTCTGATGTTGCTGAGAAACCAAAACCCAGAAATCCTAATCTGTGAGAGCTGGCCAAACCCATTCAGGCTGCATTAAAATAAACCCAAGGCCTCCATCGCTGTTTACTAAAGTGGTCTTAACTAACCAGCTTGGTAACAATCATTCAATCTCTCTCTGAAAAGAAACCAGCACAAAATAAACTCTTAAAGCTGCAGCATCATCACACTCATCAGCACATCGAGCTGTCAAACAGGAACCAGGGGTAACCAGTCAGGCCCTTGGCCTTGCCCAATCAGACGAGGAAGAAGCCATTCAGTCCTTTGAGTCAATTGCAGAGGATCAGAATGAGGCGATTCAGCCTCTTGAGTCAATTACACAGGAATAAGGGGAGCCACTTATACAGGCACAGTAGGAGGCTATTCAGCCAGTTGAGCCACTTATACAGGAACAGAAGGAGGCCATTCCCACCTCAATGCACTTACACAGGGGCAGAATGAGGTAAGTGATGCTGATCCTGATGAATGGCTTATACCCGAAACGTCTACTCTCCTGCTGTGCTTTTCCAGAAAACCACTGTCTTCTCTGATCTCCAGCATGAACAAGTGGAGCAGAGGCTGCACAGACAGACTGCTCCACGTTGTACCTCCAGGATCCGTTGCTCATGATACTCACGTGGGACGTTAACGTGGTTTTCTCGCAGTGAGGAGGGAAGCCATATGTCTTGTGAGAAATCTCAAGAAGGCATCTTCCATCTCCCAGATTACAGACTGGTGTTCTCTATGTAGGGTGGAAGTGGGTAGGAATGGCTACCTGTTTCAGATGGAAGATATTGTGGCAGCTGTTGGGGATTGTGAACACCATAACATTCAGTACGGGTTCACACGCCGACTGCACACTAATTTTGGGGAGAGTTAATTAAGGCATATAAACTATTAGGAAAGTCACGTTAGACTGATGAATGGACTCTCTAAGTTCAAATAATGCTGATCTTATTCATGTTGATCTTGTCTAGTGCACGTCCTGTTCAGTGTAACCTGTATGCCTTACTCTGTCCAAGCCTATTTCCACCCTATGATCTGCCTGGACATTCTTATTATGATCTGCCTCCAATGCTCATAAATAAAGTGTTTCCCTGTACTGAGGTACACGTGACAATAAATCAAACCAATTAATCCTGGGTAAAGAATGGAATTTCTCTCCCTGTCAATGTCTCTTTTGGAAATAAGTGATCGCTGCCACACCTTGTGTTTCAGCATAGCCATCACTTCGTCTCTCACAGCTCGACCGGTTAAGCACTCAGCTTCTTCACTCTATCCTCATGTTACTATCGTCCGTGTCGTGGTAAGGAGATTATTCCTTACAAAGGAGATCAACTCTGTAGTGAGTGCCCCGAATGCTCTCTCAGCAAGGCTCAACAACAGCTGGACGATGGTTTCACTTATGTACTCGAATTATCTTACAATGAAGGACAGCATACCATTGACTGCACCCATTACTTACACAGTGTTTGATTCGGAGCAGTCAGCATAGACTTGCGAATGGGAGATCATGCTTCCCAAATTTGTTGAAGTTCTTTGATGAAGTGACCAGGAAGGTTGATGAAGACAGAGCGGTAGACGTAGTCTATGGATTTCAGTTAGGTCTTTGATAAGTTTCCACATGGCAGGCTGCCCAGGAAGGTTACATCATGTGGAATGCTGGGGGAACTGGCCAATTGGATACACAGTTGTCTTGACGGTAGGAAGCAGAGGGTTTAGTGGAAGGATGCTTGTCAGACTGGAGGCTGGGTCCATGGCTGTTTGTTACCTATTATTTGGTTGAAAATGTACAAGGTATGATTTGCAAGTTTGCAGATGACACTAAAGTAAGTGGGAGCATGATCAGTGAGGAAGTTTATCAGAAATTAAAACAGGACCTTAATCAGGTGGGGAAGTGGGCCGAGAAATGGCAAATGGAATTAATATAGATATGTGAGGTCTTCCATTTTGGAAACTTAAATCAAGGTAGGAGTTTCATGGTGAATGGAAGGGTCTTAAGGGGTGCAGTGGGCATAGAGGCCTTAGTGTTCAGCTGCACGATTCTCTATGAGTGGAGTCAAAGGTAGACAGGGCAGTGAAAAAAGGCATTTGGCACATTGGTCTTCATCACGCAGGATATTGAGTATAGAATTTGGGAATTTATGTTGCAGTTACACAGGATTTGGTAAGGCCGCACTTGGAGTATTGTATTCAGTTTTGTCACCTTTTTATAGGGAGGATGTTATGAAATTAGAAAGAGTGCAGAAGAAATTTACAAGGACATTGCCAGGACCCAATGGTCAGAGTTATATGGAGAGGTTGGACAACCTAGGACCTTTTCTTTAGAGTGTAGGAGACTGAGGGAGTCCTTATAGAGCTGTATAAGATCACGAGGGGTATGGATAGGGTTAATGGTCTGAGTCTTTTTCCAAGGTTTAGAGAATCGAGGACGAGAGGGGATCAGTTTAACGTTAGAGGGGAAGGAATAAAAGGGAACCTGACGGGCTACTTCTTTACACAGAGGGCTAGTACGTGGATGAGCTGTCAGCAGATGTGGTGAAGGGGGTATATTAACAACATTTCAAAAGCATTTGGATAAATATGTGGATAGGAAAGGACTGGAAGGATATGCGCCAACTTCAGGGAATTGGGGTTAGTGTGAATGGACATTTACAAGGTAGAGTCGAACCCCTTTGTTAGTTAAATCCAAACACCCAGAAAAGCTCGCCTCACATCGTAATCTGTTAAAATATGAGCGACACAGATCTCCTATATTCCACTATTTAAACACAAATTAACAAGTTTATTTCTGAACTTTAATAGTGAACACTAAACAACGACTATTCACAAATAGAAGCCCCTCTTTTCTCAGCTACTTAGTATCTGACTCCATCTCTATTAAATATGCTGTTCCAACAACCCACATATTAAACATTACATGCTCAAGACCACACATAATCCATCTTCCCCGCTGTCTTCACTCTTCCAGCTGCTGATCTCCCTGGGTCATGTATTTTTTTACTGCAAGTAGCTTTTACATGGACATGTATCTTTGATAGAGAGTGTTTGAGATGACCAGTTAGCACTCCTGCTCTACAGCAGTTATTCTGCTGCTGGATGGCAGTGGCTCTCCCTCTAGTTTCAAAATATAGCATTTATATACTTCCTCTGATACAATGATTATCATAATTTGATTGCTTTCCAGGTATCCAAACAATAATATTCAAATTTCGTTGGCTTCTGGCAACCTCAGCGTTATTTAAACTCTTTGGTTGTACTTGAATTGTTGTCAAAACTGCAACCAAAACTCAGGTATCCATTTCCCAGCTAATGGTGACAGGTGGAACAGGCTGACATTCAGCTGGCATCTGTGGCTGTACTTTCATTTCAACAAAACCCGTTCTGTCTTAAAGTGATCTGATATGATTTCGGCTTCATAACACCTCCCCGCTTCAGAAAAAAAGACATGAACCATCAGAATGAAAAGTTGGCTTCATTTCTTTTCCTCTAATTCTTAATCCCATTATTATGAATGACAAAAGTATCAATCTCAGCTATACCGTACATATTAATTCTGCACATATTATAACATTGCAATAAGTCAAATCTTATCTAAACTTTTTCCTTTAAATCTGCGATAACGCATCTGCTATCACATTTTAGGACCCACAGCATGTACATTTTGTAAGTTTAAAATCGGTAAGATAATACTCCGATGAAATAGTCTCATATTCTGGTCTTTAAATATTCCAAAACATGCGAGAGATTTGTCGTTGTCCAAAATCATCTCTGACAATTTGTTTGTCACATAAACATTAAAATATTGACAGTCCAGTGCGAAATTTAATCATTCTTTTCCAATAATGGCGATGTTGTATTTTTTTTTCTGTTGGATATTGAGTTTTTTCGACAAGTAGCCAATTGGCCATTCAATTTCATCATCATCTTTCTGTATCAATACATCTCTGACCCCTATATCCCGAGCATCAAATACAATTTTCAAAGGGTTTCAAAATATTTGGTGCAGATAAAACTGGTACAGGGTGATTAATCCTGCTTTAAAATTCTCAAATGCCTGCTGGCATTGTTCTGTCCACCACAATTCTGTGTTCTTCTTTAATAAATCCAGCAGTGGTGCCAATACACTGCTGAAGTTTTGGACAAACTTCCGATAGAATCCACTCAGTTCCAAAAATCTAAACACCTCTTTCTTCGAGAATGGTCGTGGAAAGTCCTCAAAGCCCTTCGTCTTTGTGTTCCATGGGGGTCAAACTTCCATGTCCAATGTAATGTCCCAACAACGTCACCTCTGCCTTCGCGAATTCTGTTTTCTTTATGTTTATTACCAAGTTTGCTTCTTGTAAACCCGTTCAACATGCTCTGGCAACTGTAACATGTGAGCTTTCAATTACTTGCTAAAGATCACTACATCAAAAAACTGCACAATTTGTTCATCTGGCCACAGCTCTGTTCCTGAGTCTTAAATGTGTCTGGAGATTTATTCATTCACATGACATTCTCTAACATTTTTGTCACATTCGGTATCTTTACCAGATAGTTTAACTGACTCAACAATTTTTTTTAAATTTGAAGGGGGCCACTAAACCTGGCTTTGAAGGGATTTCTTAAAACCGGTGGCAATACCATTACGTCATCCCCACGGGAAATTGACAAAGTTTCAGAGTTTTTATCCGCCACCTGCATCACTCTATACTGTGCCCTCTTCACGGACTGTTTAGCTAACTCACCTACTCCATTCAATCTCTCCCTCACCTCAGATACATAATCCAAGTGTGAGATCTCCGACGTCGGCCCTGTCAAATTATATTTAATTAATTTCAAAGGACCTCACATTTCATGTAATAGTATTAACTCAAAGGAAGCAAAATGAGTAAAAAGTTTGGGGCCTCCCTAATGGCAAATAATATAGTCCAATCCTTCGGGTAATTCTGACATTACGCTGTTAATATTGTCTTCAGCATCTGATGCCAACTTTCCAAGGCTCTCTGGGATTCGGGATGGGATGCACTTGATTTAAACTGCTGTGTGCCAAAGCTATCCATGACGTACTTAAATAGCTGAGAGGTAAAATGTGATCCTTGGTCTGACTGAATCACACTGCGTAGCCCACAGCGAGTAAAGAAAGCTACCAACTCCTCCACCTCCCTTTTTGCCTTAACACCCATAATGGAACTTTCCCTGGAAATCGGGTAGACACATCCATTATGATCAGCAAATATTGGTTTCCACTTTTATTTTAGAAAGGGGAGCTCCACAATTAATCATAATCCACGTGAAAGGTTTATTCGAATACAGGAATTAGCAACAAATGTGTTGGTTGTAATACTGCCTGTGACGTACCTATCATTTGGCATGTATGACATGTACAACAAAACTTAACCACGTCCTTGTGCATTCCAGCCCACTAGAAATGCTTTAGCCTGAGTCTTCCGTGCATCAACTCCGTTGGCTTTTCTTTCGGTTTTCCTTCCTGTTGTAACTTATGACAGTGGGATCTTGTTACTACATAGTCTGGAAAAATCCCTGCGTATTTTTCTTTTAATTCCCCAGTTTTCTCCACCGCAAGGGGTGCCTTTCCCACCTTGGATCCTGCTAAATAATTCCCAAGAACAAACTGTATTCCTGGAACTGCCACTCTGTCACTCAATCTCACTGTTACTTCCCCACTCTGATTTGGCACTCCAACGTAATGTTACACAAGGGAATACTTAATTTCTGTCCCCATTTCACAAATTATCACGCTGTTGAGTAACATGTCAGAAAGAGTGAAAAAAAACGTCCATCTCTGACTAGCAGAGGCCGAGGGACAGTGAGGACTGGAGATCAGCGTTGAAAAGTGTGGGGCTGGAAATGAAAAGCAGGTCGGCAGCATCCGAGGGGCAGGAGATTTGACGTTTCATGAATAAGTCCTTCATCAGGAAAGGAAGTGAGGTCTGCAGATGCTGGAGATCAAAGTTGAAACTTTATTGCTGGAACAGCACAGCAGGTCAGGCAGCATCCAGGGAACAGGAGATTCGACGTTTCGGGCACAGGCCCTTCTTCAGGAATGAGCAGAGAGTGTTCAGCAGGAGAAGATAAAAGGTAGGGAGGAGGGACTTGGAGGAGGGGCGTTGGCAAGTCCCTCCTCCCTACCTTTTATCTTCTCCTGCTGAACACTCTCTGCTCATTCCTGAAGAAGGGCCTGTGCCCGAAACGTCGAATCTCCTGTTCCCTGGATGCTGCCTGATCTGCTGTGCTGTTCCAGCAATAAAGTTTCAACTTCATCAGAAAAGTGCGAGGTAAGGGATGGGGAGGGGCTAAGAATTAAATAGGAGGGTGCGGTGGGGGTGGAGCTGGGTGGGAGATAGCTTGAAAGGCTATAGGTAGATGCAGGTCGGTCTGGTGGTGACAGGTCGGAGAGGGAGGTGAAGTGAATAGGTGGTAGGACAGCTGGAACCCTCAAACTATACTGCATCAACGTTGACTTCACCAATTTCTAAATCTCCCCTCTCCCAACCTCATCCTAGATCCAACCGTTCAACCGAGCACTGACCTCTTGAACTGTTCGAACTGTCCATCTTCCTTCCCACCTATCCTTTCCACCCTCCACTCCGACATACCACTATCACTCCCACCCACATCTTCCTATCGCCCTCCCAGTGACCCTCCCCCCAGCCCAGCTCCTACACTCTGATTTATCTTTGCCCCCACCCCCCCTGGGTCATGTATTTTTTTACTGCAAGTAGCTTTTACATGGACATGTATCTTTGATAGAGAGTGTTTGAGATGACCAGTTAGCACCCCATTTTTTCTTAGTAAGGTTTATCTACAGAAGCAAATTCTTTATAGAGATCAGGCACTGACTCGATACACAGCCCCTGCCAAGGCTATGCACTCTCCTGCAGCTCCTCGGCTCTACTTGGGGTCTCCTTTACTAGGTTCCCTAATGCCAATGGGTTAAACTCTTTTACCACATCTTTTCCCAAAGTGTCTTCCTTCAATGCCCAGCACTTCGTGTCCCAGCTTACTGCAGTGAAAACATCTTTTCCCTGTGCTGTTCTTAAACCATCGGCACTGCATTTTTATGTGTTCCACTACGTTATATTGAGAACACCTGAGGCCTTTCACTTCCTTTCAACCCCTTTGAGCTTTTTTTTCACCTGTGGTAAACTATTGCCTGTGTGCTTTTCTGTATGTTTTGTAGTGTAGAATTTCCCCTTCTCCCAATTTCTGTCCCTCACAGGATGAAAATCCTCCCAGAAGCTACATTTCATCTTTTGAACCAATGCATACTTAACTGCCATTTCTGCTGCATTTCTCACTGCTTGAAATTCCTTTTCATTCACATGAATTCTTACCATCTCTGCAAATGAGTCCTTAAACTCGTCCAGCAGAATAATCTCCCATCGGGACTCACAGGTCTTATCCATTTTTAAGGCCTGCACCCATTTATCAAATTGACTATGGTTAATTCTTTCAAACTCAATATACGTCTGACCTGGTTCCGTCTCTATATTTCTGAACCGCTGTCTATATTCTTCTCGTATCAATTCATAAGCACTCAAAATAGTCTGTTTGACATCTGCATAATCTCTTGCTCCCTCATGTAACATCACTGCACACATCTCTCAAACTGTGCCAACCATCGTAGTCAGAACTAGTATTACCCACAAGTTCACTGGACACGCCATCTGCTGAGCCAATTTTGCAAATGAAATAAATAGGTTTTGGCATTTTTCTCACCGAAATATGGCAATGTATTAACATAGTTGTATACATCCCTATGTTCTCCCTTCATCTTCATGCTGCTAATATAACTTTCTTATCCAGTTCCAAACTTCCGAATTTCAATTTCTCCCTCCCTTCCTTTTTCCTCTCTTTCTCTTTCTCTATCTTCTCTCTCTCTCTCTCTTTCTGTCTCTCTCTTTATCTTCTAACTCCAGTTGCCCCACTTGCAATTTAAGTTTTTTCTAACTCGACTGCAGTTGCCTGCTTCTCTGATACACCAAAGTGCTTGACCAACTCAATTATGGTGATAGCTTTCTTTTTGTCCCTGGTAATACCCAATTCTAATCTACGTGTTAATTCTAAAAGTATATCCTTCCTTTATCTTTCTACACTTTCTTGGCAAATTTGGGAATCATCTTCAAACCTCAGAAACTCTTTCGGAATGTTGAAAGCCATTTTTAAAAAAATTAACCAACCACACGGAAACAAAATTAAATGAATTTTGTCACCCGTTTTATTTGAAGATCTAGGTCACTAACTGCCAAGTGATGGAATCTGTTGGGACCTTTTGTACCCGAAATCTGTTCAAATCTGTCCAAATCCTGTACGATAAACCCTCAAACCGTTATGATGTCGATGTCGAACCCCTCTGTGAATTAGAACCACACACCCAGAAAATCTCACCTCGCCTCGTACTCTGTTAAAACATGAGTGACAGAGAAGTCCCGAATTCCACTATTAAGATAAAAATAACCATTTATAATTATGTAACGTAGCTCGCTGAGCTTGAAGGTTTGTTTTCAGATGTTTTGTCACCATGACTAGGTCACATCATCAGTGAGAGTCTCTGGTGACGCACTGGTGGTAAGTCTCTTCTTTCTAATTATAGGTCTTGGTTTCTTAATGTGTGTGATGTCATTTCCATATTTTTGTTCAAGGTAAGGTAGATGGGATCTAAATTGATGTGTTTATTGATGTACATCTGGCTAGAATGTCATGTTTCTAAGAACTTTCGTGTGTGGCTTTGTCCTAGGAAGTGTGTGTTGTCACAGTCAACGTGGTCTCCTTCTTTGCCTGTATGTATGGAAATTAGTGAAAGTGGGTCATGTCTTTTGGTGGCCAGTTGGTGTTCATATATCCTGCTAGCACGACAACAGGACAGTTTGAAATGCAGTATAAATGATTTTATATACACTGCTTAATCAGTATGTGTTCAGATAAGGAAGATTGTTCATTTGTGTACAACACATTTGGAATGAACAACTGAGACACAGTTAACGAAAAATGATGCACATCGTGTATAAAATTTATAAAGCATTAAAACATTTAATCCTCATCTGAAGTGATACCTTCCCTTTCTCTCAAATTTCCCCCTTTTCTGGGATTCTCAACTGTCGTCTCTCATTCTTATCAGGATGTGTGTTATAGATTCTTGCTTCTAGTGTTCCTGCTTATTTCAATTAAGCGCCTTTCTACCAGAAATTAAATATGTTGGCCTGCTGGGTTCTTTGCAAAACCCAGTGTCTGTCATATTATTGGAGAGAAACGTTATGACATCAGATCCAGCATTTCAACATATTGCTCTGTTGTACATGCACTGTACAAAGGACCATAGCACACAGGAATTGCCAAAACATTGAGGGAAGTACATCTACTTCTTTCGATAATATAGTTTTCTCATTTTCCACATCTCCATATCTATATCCTTGTTCTTGTTCTCTCTTTGTTACTAGTTAAGAAATCCACCAATTATTATTTGTGTCCCATCTCTCAAAACTCCTTCTTTCGGTTTATATCTATTGCTTTCTTCTCTATGTAATGTGATTATAATTGAGCAATGTTAGTACAAAGACATGAGAGAGGAGCTGACCAGGGTTAATTAGAAGGGGAGCTGAGCAGGAAAGACAATAAAGCAGCAATGGGAGGAGTTCCTGGGGATAATTCGGAAGATAATATCAGAAATGCAAACCCAAGAAGATGAAACATACTCATGGGAGGACAAGGCAGCTAAGAGTGATACGGCATTCAAAACAAAAGAGAAAACATACAATGTGGTGAAGATGATTGGGAATCCAGAGAATTCATTGGCTCTGAAACTACATCAGGATAGCATCACTGACACTACAGAGCTCTTAATCACGGTCAGGGAGAGACACAGAGGGGAACACATTCACTTCAAACTCAGATATTGGTATTACTCAAGGAAAAAGATTCAGGTGAATTAAACATTTGAATTAAGATCAGTTAAATGCTTTTGCGGCATGTGTCAGATTGGAAGCAACACCCGGGGAGACAGACCTTCAGCAGAATGAGCGTTTGAAAATTGAAGTATTACCACATTAGAAACCAGGTTAGGTCACTGAGTGCTGGGCTGATGGGTGAATGGGTCTCAGTGAGATTTGGGGAACAGACAGCAGAATTGCATTGCAGATATTGCAGCTCAAAACTGCGTATTCATGTAGTGCTGTAGACCACAGCAGCGGGAGTAGCAGACATGCATTCAACCACAACCTGTAACTTTTTGCCAGGGTGACACCTCAGTCTGTCATTACCATCAACACCATCTATGGCTCGGTGACGAGTGTGGGTGAACATGTCAGAGTCAGAATCACATGAACCTTAACCTGATGCTAACTCATTAAAGCTACCGGACTTGACCAACAGATCTGAACGAAGCCCTGCAGACCTGTCACTTTCAGATACAAAGGTGATGGACGATTCAACAATTAACTGGAGGAGAGGGCTCCACAAACATCCCTTTCCTAAATAATGGAACAGACCTGCACATCCGTGTAAAAGAGAAGGATGTTTTATCTGCACCATCCTCTGCCAGAGGTGTTGAGTCGATGATACACATCAACTTCATCATGATGCCCACAAAATCACAGATGCCAGTTTTCAATTAATTCGATTTGCTGCATGTGAGATGAAGAAACAACTGAACACAGTAGATACGATAAAGGCATTGGACCCTTACCCCATTCTTGCAATACGACTGAAGGCTTGTGCTGCACAACAAGCCGTGTCCCTGGGGAAGCTGTTTCATTCCAGCTCCAACTATAACATCTCCCTGGCAATGTGGAAAATTACTCAGCTATGTCCCGTCCCCTAACAGGGGAATAATTACAATCTGACCAATTACCACCCCCTCAATCCCATCATGGTAGTCAAATTGGTGGGAGTTCTTTTTGACAGAGCTGACAAGGAGCACAGAAATAGCCGACTCAGTGTGGTTTCCGATAGATCCACATGTGGAGATGGTGTTGTGAAAATGTCACTGGATGACTAATCCAGACCAGACTAATGCTCTGGCAGCTGGTGGAAGTTTAAAACAATTAATAAAATATCGAGATTTAAAATTTGGTGTCAGCAACAGTGACCTTGAAGTCAATATCGATTGTAAACAGAACTTCCTTCTCCAATATATTTTTGGGAAGTGAATCTACCGTGAAACAGATATGGAGAAACTTGGAGAATGGAGTCAGCCTCCGCTGATCATGTGTTCAGCCACAGGCAGAAGTTCCCCCTGAATGATTGAAAAGAACCAGGCATCCAAATTGAGGATTTCTGCCTCACATCTGGTCTGAATCAGAATGTTAAAATAGACCCAGAGCAAGGTCGGTGTGGAGACATGAGCAGACATTCAAACAGATATCCCAAACCGCTCAGTAATTATTGTTTCTGTTCAAAAAGATGAACTCGATAAGCAGGTGAACCACCCATGGTTGACAAAAGCTCTCAAGGATACTATTGATGAGCATTAGTGGAGGGCCAGATTTATCATGTTTATTTCAGGGACCATAAGCTAATGTTATGCA
>NC_057717.1:12511159-12516345 GCF_004010195.1 Chiloscyllium plagiosum
ATGGACAAAATGCAATCAGGTGGGACTAGTTTATTTTGGAAAACCTGGTCAGCATGGACAAGCTGGACCAAAGGGTCTGTTTGTGCACGATATGACTGTATGAATCTAGAAACCGAGGAAAAGGGGAGAAAATACATGATGCAGTAAATTGGCAAGAAATACAAAAACAAGCAGCATGAGCTTTTCAGCGCATATAAAAAAAAGTTCAAGAAGAGTGTGCAACCTTAGGTGAAATTAATTAGGAAAGTATACTGAGGATAATTGGAGGGTGTGACTGAAGAATTGGCGACAGGGAGCAGACAGATAATTTACACCCATGTTTTACATCTTTCCTCACAGGGGAAGGCACAGTAAGTATTTCAAAGATGTAAACAAAATGGTAATAGGAGGGAAGTTCTTGAAACGTCTCGAACAAAAGGAACAAGGAGTTTTCTAACAGATAAGTCTAAGAGTAGACAGGCCAGCAGTAATTCATAGCTGGTTTTAAAAGAAATGGTCACAGTCTTGGGATCATGGCGCCCTCTCTATTAGATGTTAGTTCTGTTGTTTATTAATGTAAGCAGCAAGTGTGGTAGCTTGAATCAGGTTTAGATACACACGGTTCTGACTGTGGCATGTTCATCCACACTCATCACTGAACCGGAGATCGACTTTATGGTAATGGTAGACTGAGAGATTATATGGTGATTGAATATAATTCTGCTGCTACTACAGCTGCTATGATTTGCAGCATCACATGAATGCCCAGTTTGAGCTGCAATATCTGCAATACAATACTGCTGCATGTCCTCAATTCGCACGGGGACCCGGTCACCCTTCTCCCCTGTACGCAGTGCCCTATCCCAGTTTCTGATGTAGGAACGCTTCCTTTTTATAAAAATTCTCATCCTGTTTGGGTATCTTCATGATGCCATGCCTCCAATTTGTCGCATTCCTCAAAAGCATTTAACGTTTTCACCTGAATCTCTTCCCCTCCGGTAATGCCATCTTCTGTTTAAAGCGAATGTGTTTCCCTGTTTCTCTCCATGACCATGATTAAGAGCTCTGTAGTGTCAGTGATGACAGCCGTACGTAATTTCAGAACAAATGAAATTGTATACATTGCATTACCATTCACTTCCTGGTGTATGACGCTCCATGTTGGACAGGGCGTGTGAGCAGCTTTGACGCACATGTTTGAAACTTACTCAAAAACAGAAATTGCTGAAGACACTGACAAGTCTGACAACATCTGTGGAGTGACAGCAGAGTTAATCTATCGGGTTCTGTGACTGTTCGTCAAAGCACAGATTAAGTCCAACAATTTTTGTTTTTGTTTCAGATTTCCTGTATCCAATGATCTTTGCTATATTGAAAATGTGTTCTGTAACTTTTCATTTTTGAAGGAATTCAGAGGTCTGGCAACATCTGCAGAGACAGAGAAACAATGTTAATGTTTCAAGTCCAGTGTAAATCTTCTTCAGACGTGTAAAGGATTGGAAAGTGAGCGCTTCAGTATCTTGGCAGAGGTGGGAAAGAGTGTTTGGAGGCCCAGTGTGGAAAACAAATGGGCTTGAAATTGTGGTGAAAGAGACACAGATATATAGTGGGTGTAAATTAATGTGTAAATATTAGAAATTGATTTTCTCTGTTGAATGCAACATAAACAAGACACGAACTTAGGGAGCCCAGGAGGGAGAATGCACGGAAAATGAAGAACAGCCATAATGGGGTCAGGTTGTGAATTTATGGAATTGAATATTAACTCCTACAGACTGTAACGCACCAAAATGTAAAGTGAGGTGTTACTCGAACTTGGGTTGTGCTTCATTGGAACATTGCAGCAGCCTGCATTTTCTTAGAATCCCTACAGTGTGAAAACAGGCCCTTCAGCCCAACAGGTTTATACTGACCCTCCAAAGAGTATGCGAACCAATCCCAATCTCTACCCTAATACTATACATAGACCCTTGACTATTGCACCTAGTATCAACATCCCTGAACACAATCGGCAATTCAGCATGGCCACTTCACCTAACCTGCACAACATTGAACTGTGACAGGAAACGAGAGCACCCAGAGGAAATTGAACCCAGTTCCCTGATGCTGTGAGGCAGCAGTGCAAACCACTGAGACACCGTGCCATCCAGGACCGAAATATTATAAGGCCACAACTCTATACGAGCAGCATTTGGACCATCAAGTCTGCTCCGACATTCGATCACGAATGATAAATTTTCAATCCCATTTCCCTGCTTCCAGTCAGTTATCTTTGATCCCCTTGTCAATCAAGAACTTATCTGGGTCTGTTTTAAATATACGAAATAGAACATAAACCAGTACAGAACAGAACACGCCCTTTGGGCCACGATGTTGTCCTGAGATTTAATCCTAATGTAAAATGTAGTAATTTAACCTACGCACTCCTCAACTCACTGCTCTCCATGTGCATGTCCAGCAGTCGCTTAAATGTCCCCAATGACTCTGCTTCCACCATCAGAGCTGGCAATGCATTCCATGCATTCACAACTCTCTGTATAAAGAACCTACCTCTGACATCTCCCTTTTACCTTCCTCCTAATATCTTCAAACTATGACTTCTCATAATAGTTAATCCTACCGTGGGGAAAAGTCTCTGGGTATTGACTCTATCTATTCCTCTCATTATTTTGTACATCTCGATCAGATCTCCCTCTCTCCTCCTTGTCTCCAGAGAGAAAGGTACAAGCTTGTTCAACCTTTCTTCATAAAGCAAGCCGTCCAGTCCAGTCAGCATCCTGGTAAACTTTCTTTGCACCCTCTCCAAAACCTCTGTATCTTTCCGATGGTAGGGTGTCCACAACTGGACACAATATTCCAAGTGTGGTCTCACCAGGGACTTGTAGAGCTGCAGCAAAACTTTGCGGCTCTTAAACTCCATCCCCCTGCTAATGAAAGACAAAACACCATATGCTTTCTTGACACCCTATCCACTTGGGTGGCAACTTTGAGGGATCTAGACACTTGTGCACCCAGATCCCTCTGTTCCTCCATACTGCCAAGAATCCTGCGTTTAATGCTATATTCAGGATTCGAATTTGACCTTCCAAAATACATCACTTCGCATTACCCAGGTTGAACTCCATCTGCCATTTCTCAGCCGAGCTCTGCATCCTGTCTATGTCGCGTTGCAGCTTACACAAGCCCTCCATACTATCGACGACACCGCCAACCTTTGTGTCATCAACAGATTTACTAATCCACCCCATAACCTCCTCATCCAAGTCATTTATAAAAACTACAAAAACCAGAGGCACAAGGACATAGCCCTGTGGGATCCCTCTCAACACTGTCCTCCAAGCAGAATACTTTCCATCTACAACCACTGTCTGCCTTCTGCAAGCCAGCCAATCCTGAATCCAGACAGCCAAATCTCCCTGTATCCCATATTTCCTGACTTTACGAATGAGCCTTCCATGGGGAACCCGATCAAATACCTTGCTGAAGTCCACATGCACCACGTCCACGGATCGACCGTCGTCGACCTGTCTTGACACCTCCTCAAAGAAATCAATAAGATTTGTGAGGCATGACCTACCCCTCACAAAACCATGCTGACTGCTTTAATCACACAATGCTTTGCCAAATAGTCATAAATCCTATCCCTCAGGATGTTTTCCAAACTTTGCTGACCACAGACTGACTGGTCTCTAATTGCCAGGGATTTCTCTATTACCCTTCTTGAAATAAGGAACAACATTTGCCTTCTTCCAATCCTCTGGTACGACTCCTGTGGAGAGTGAGGAGGCAAATATCCTCACCAGCAGCTTAGCAACTGCCTTTCTCGCTTCCCGGAGTAGTTTAGGATAAATGTGGCTCTGGGGACGTATCCATCTTAATGTTTTCCAAAATTTCTAGCACATCAACTTCATCAATCTTGACCTGGTCAAGACTGATCTGGCCCAGCTTCTGTAAGTTTTCTTTTACAACAAGTTCCCATTGCTTGGTGAAAATCGAAGCAAAAAACTCATTTAGGACTTCCCCTATCTGCTCAGACTCCACGCATACGTTCCCTACGTTATCCCTGATCAGCCCTACCTACTCCCTGATTATTCTCTTATTCCTCACGTATGAGAAAAATGCCTTTGGATTCTCCCTAATCCTTCTTGCAAAGCCTTTTTCGTGCCCCATCATGGCTCGCCTCAGTCCATTTCTGAGCTCCTTTCTAGGAAGCCTGTAATCCTCTAAAGCTGTGCTATATCCTTGCGTCCCCCATCTTACGTAAGCTGCCTGATTCCTTTTGACGAGATGTTCCTCTGTTCTCGTCATCCAAGGTTCCTTAATCTTACCCCTTCTTACCTGTCTCAGAGGAACAAATTTGTGTATCACTCGCAACAACTGCTCCTTAAACAGTCTCCACATATCTGCTGTGCCCTTTCTGTGGAACAATTGCTCCCAGTCTGTACTTCCCAACTCCTGTCTGATAGCATCATAATTTATTTTTCCCTAATTAAATACCTTCTCTCAGAAACTGCTCCTTTCACTCTCCCAGACTATGCTTCATGTGAGGTATTTGTGATCACTTTCACCAAAGTGCTCTTCCACCGTGAGTTCTGACACCTGTCCTGGCACGTTGCCGAGAACCAAATCCAAAATAGCCTCTCCCCTTGTCAGTCTGTCGACATACTGAGTATGAAAACCCTCTTGAACACACCTGACAAAAACGACTTCATCCACACCATCTGCACCTTAGGAGGTTCCAGTCGATATTGGAAAAGTTGAAATCACCCCGAACAATAATCCTGCTACTTTTGCATTTTTTCCAGAATCTGCCCGCCGATGAGATCTTCAATCTCTCGACTGCTATTACGTGGTCTATAGGAAACCCACAAATGCTGTGACTGTTCCCTTGCTGTTCCTAACTTCCATCCATACTAACTCAGTAGACAAATCTTCCTCAACAACCTTCATTTCTGTAGCTGTGAGGCACTCTCTGAAAAGCAATGCTACACCGTCTCCTCGTTTTACACCCACCCTGTTGCTTTTTTAAATTAGATTACTTACAGTGTGGAAACACGTCCTTCGACCCAAAAGGCCACAGCAAGCCTCCATAGAGCAACCCGCCCAGAACAATTCCCCTGCCTTTACCCCTTCATCTAACACTACATCTTCACCCAATCTGCACATTTTTGGATTATGGGAGGAAACAGGAGCGCCCAGAGGAAACC
>NC_057717.1:12516845-12544112 GCF_004010195.1 Chiloscyllium plagiosum
ACATGGAGAAAGGAATGATGGACTTTCAGGTAAAGGCCGTCCCGATGGTACACGGCTCAAAACGTCCTCCCCTTCACCAAGTCCCAACACCAACCAACCGTATTCAAATATCCGGTGTGTACTGAGAGTAATGGGGCCACTGGGAACATTTGGGACCAGACTATCAGAGAGATGGGGTCACACTTGCCAGGTCTGGACAGGTCAGACTGAATCCTCCAGTACACACGGTATCACTAAGTCCTGTAATCCCTCTTCATCTATGTAGTGCATAGCCCGTTATTCCTTCTGAAAAAGAAAATCACAGGTTCACAGTTACCCACATTATATTCGATCTACCAAGTTGTTGTCCATTTCTTATCCATTTACAGATTCTCTACCTCCCCTTGGTAACCTCAGTTTCTCGCGACCTTAGTGTCACTTTAAATTTAGCTAGAACATGTTTGTTCCGTTTCTGGAAACCATTGATATATTTTGCAAATAGTTGAGGCCCCAGCACTGGTCACCGTGTCACTGCAATCGGTAATTCGTGTTAAACTGATAGAGCCTGATTTCTTCATAATTTATCCCTGCTCTTGGCTAAGTGACCAGTCCTTTTCGTATTCCTGTGTAGCAATTTTCAAAGGCTGAATGTTCCCTTCCATTTCCGATGTAACAGGTAGGAGAGATTAAAAGATCTGATCCAGTTGCTGAGTAACACGCTCCAATGGCTGAATGGCCTCATTCAGTTCTTGTTAAAAACTCCTGATAGGCTGAATCGCCTGCTTCAGTATAGGTATAGTTGTGAATGGTGCTGGACAATTTGGAACCATCAGTGAACAGCCCACTTCTTACTTTATGGTGGAGGGAAGGCCATTGATGCAGAAGGTGCTGCTAGCCCACAGTGCCTCATGGATGGCCAGCTTCCATGTGCTTGGTACTTTAGAAGTATGTCCTACTTCAAAGAATAAAGTACCAAATAACACAGTGGGCAGGATCTTCAATATGAGGCTGAGACTGTCCCTCCATCAGGACTGTGTGCTGGCTGCTCCAACAGATACTGTTAGGGACAGATCCATCTTGGACACGGAGTTCGGTGAGAATGTTTCCCTCTTGTTGATTCCCCCATCACTTCTCCCAGTATTGGTGCTGTGTATTTGAGGTCACTTCCTGCTCAGGCAGTGGTGGGCCTGTGTAGACACTCTTGGTAATGGACATTGAAGTCCCACAGCCAGGGTACGTTGTGTCCTTGTCACCCTCATAGCTTCCTCTGATTTTTTTTTTGATATCGAGGGGAACTGAGTTGTCACCGAGGGCGGGGTGGTGACTGGAGATATCCATCCTCAGGCGATTTCCTTGACCATCTGTGACCTATTACCATGAGGTTTCCCGGGTTCTGGGATCAATGTTGTGGAATTGCAGTTAATTCCTTCCCTGACTGTATCCCAGGGTGTCCAAACCACTGGTGGGTCTTTCCTGCCGGTGGGACAGGATATACCCAGGGATAGTAGTGGGGCGTCATGAAACATTATCCACCAGGTCTGATTCTGTGATTATGACGGTGTCAGACTGTTCCTTGACTGGGTCAAAATGAGGAATAAAGTTGACAATGGAGCAGGGGTAATGGGTTAAAAAACTGAATGAAAGGCCCTGTATGTCAATGTGTTTTATATTCTCAATATGGATGAACGTCTGGGGATGATTGATGGCATTGAAGAGCCATGGTGACAGAGTGACAAACTTTGGGAACTGACATCCAGCAGATTTTCTATTTAGGGATGTTATATAAAACTGAAGATGAGGTAGGGTAGATCTCCCAATGAAGAATGACATCTGTTGATTGTAAAGGAGGATCTTGCATCAAATGACCAAGTTATTGCAGAGATTACTTCGCGTGTGTCCAAGTTTGCAGATGACAGACAATGAGTAGTAGTGCAAAGTGTGCAGAGGGCACTGAACGTATGCAGAGTGAGATACACAGACTCGATGCGTTGGCAAATGTCTGGCAGTCGGAGTACACTGTTGGGTTATCCATTTTTGGAGGATTAAGTGTAAAAAGGACTATTTTTAAATGGTGAAAAATTGCAGCATTCTGTTATGCAGAGGGAGCTGGGTGTCATTGTGCAGGGCTCACAAAACGTTGGATTGCCAATAACTATGAAAGCAAATTGAATATTGTCCTTCATTGATTAAGGAATGCACTTTATAAACAGGAGGTTGTGTTGTAGCTCGATATTGTGCTGGTGAGGTCACACCTGGTGTCCTTTGTACAGGTTTTGTCTCCTTACTGAAGAAAGAATGTACTGGCACTATAGTGGGTGCAGGAGAATTTCACTATATTGATTGGAGAGTTGAGAGCTCTGAATACTGAGGAGAGATTAAGTAGACTGGGACTATACTCATTAGAATTTAGAAGAATGAGTGGGGGTCTTATGGAAACATAAAATTATGGAGGGAATAGATAAGCTAGAAGCAGAGAGACTGTTTCCATTGTTGGGTGAAACTAGAACTAAGGGAAATAGTCTCAAAATGACGGGTGAAGATTTAGGACTGAGTTGAGGAGGAACATCTCCACCTCAATCTTGAAATTCCCTGCTGAGTGAAGTAATTGAGACACTTCGCTGAATGTTTGTAAGGCAAAAGTAGATTTTAGAACAATAAATGAATTATGGGTAATGGTGAAAGGGCGGGTAAGTGAAGCTGAGTTTATGAAGCTGATCTTAATAAATGTTGGAGCCAGTTTGAGGGGTCAGATGGCCTACTTCTGCTCCTATTCATAGCGTTTTTTATGGATTAATTTTAATAATTCATCTTGTTTTTATTTAAAATTCTCATTGAGTTGAGTTTGGGGAGCGATTCCCAACGTGCGGCTGAGTGGATTTCACCAAACTCCCCACATTAAGTGGTGTTCGAGCCCACACAGTTAGAGAAAAGTTGGCTTACCTCCCACTCTTACAGCCCACCATTCCCACAGCACCTCCCAGCTCACCGGAGATCTAGGAATTAACTAGCGGCCCGGGAACAAGTGCCATTTTTGAAAGTCCATAATGCACTGGGACAAGCACAGTCCGTGTGGAGCAATCCTGCACACCTCCTGATATTGAGCCTGCACGTAGCTGGCAGGGGGACATTACTGCCCTCCGCAAACCCAGATTGTGGGCAGGGGCATGGCGCTCCTCCGGGGTGAGGAGGGTCAAAGGCAGGACAGGAGAATGACAAACAAGAGACAGCGAGATTGTACTAACTTCAAGAATGGCCTCAGGGAACATCTCCCTGAATGTATCATTATCACAGCCTACGCGACCCAGATTACTCATGAACAATTTGAGTGGATCTTAGAAACAGCTCGGAGAAACAAATCCTGGTGGGAGTTATATATCGGAGGCAAACCTGCAGGCCATTTTTGGGCACAATATGAACAGGGAATTAGTAATGCAAGAAATTGCTGGCCGAACTCAGCGGGTTTCGTAGCTTCTGGAGGAAGAAAGCAGAGTTAGCATGTAAAATCTGGGGGAATCTTTATCAGAACAGTTTTTGTTTCAGGTCGCCAGCATCTGCAGAACCTCGTTTTAATTTAGATAGGCAAGTAATGTACATACTGCAGTATTAATGGATGAATTGATCTGGGAAGGAGGGGAAGGGGTGAGGGCTGAAGTGCAGGAGGTAGTTCAGTTACACAGCTGCACATCCCGACCAACAGAGTTTGGGAGAGGGGAGAATGCTCGGGTGAGACTAAAGGTGGCATATTGGAGGTACCCCACTGGAATTCAGCACCAACTGAATAGATGTGAAGGTTCCAGAGAAAGTGAGAGAATGCAGTGACTCTAAGCAGATCATTGAAAGGGCATGGTGGCACAGTGGTCACCACTGCTGGCTCACAGCACCAAAGTCCCGGGTTCGATCCCACCCTTGGATGATCGTCTGTGTGGGATTTGCACATTCTCCCTGTGTTGGCGTGGGTTTCCTCCTGGTGCTTGGCTTTCATCGAACAGTTCATCAATGCACAGGTTCTTTGCAGTGGCCTTGATAATTTGGTCCGCAGTATCCAGCGATGTGGCCGCTCAGGTGAATTAGCTGTGGGAAATGTAGAGTTACCGGAGTAATGTATGGGTGTGTCTGGTGGTATGCTATTTGGAGGGTCAGTGTGGACATGATGGACTGAAGAGGCTCTTTACACACTGCAGGACTTCAATAATTAAGATGTCTGTGTTTGGCAACACTTTCCAGGATCCTACCTTGAAGTGCTGCCCTGATTTGATTTACCAAATGCTATACCTTCTGTTTGTCTAAAATAAACTTCATCTTCCACTCCTCAGCCCTTTCGCCCATCTGATCAGGATCCAGTTGTACTCTGAGTTAACCATCTTCACTGACCACTACACCATCAACTTTGGTGTTAATCTGCAAACTCACTAACCATTCCTATTAAACTCACATCCAAATCATTTCTGTAAATGGAAAAGTCCATTGGATCCTTGTGCACACTGCTGGTCACAGGCCTCCTGTCCAAAAAACAACCTTCGACCACCACCTCTGTCTCCTACCTTCGAGCCAGTTACCCCCAGCTCTCCCTGGATTCTGTGTGATCTAACTTTGCTAACCAGTTTGTCGAATGTCTTACTGAATTCCATGGAACGAATTTCCACTGCTGTATCTTCATCAATCTTCTTTATCACTTCCTCAAAAGACTCATTCAAGTTAATGAGACACGATTCCCCATGCATAAATCCATGTCGACTATCTATAATCAGTCCTTGCCCTTCCAAATACAATAATCAGTTCGCATGGATGTATCTACCTTTATGCATGTTAAGAATTCCAGCCCTTCCACTTCAGTAATATAGACACGTTTCAAGATGTCACTGTTTATTAAGCAGCACCTCAGTTCCGCTAGCCATCCAGCATTCTCTACACCTACCAGTCTTACCCTGCTCATGAACAGGGGTATGCTGTCGCTCAACTTTCTAATTTCATTTGTGAATGCTTCTCCACTTTCCTGCCATGAGCTTCTCCCAATCAGCTTTTGAAAGTGGTTGCCAAAACAAGCTTGGTCTCCTCATGTCCCTCTGAAACAGATTCGAGATGCTGAATTGCCTCCTCCTGTAACAGACGCGAGAGGCTATCTGGCCTCCTCCTGTCCCTCGGTAACAAGTCTGAGAGGTTGAATGGCCTCCTCCTGTCCCTCTGTGACAGGCACGATGGGAAGGAATAGCCTCCTCCAGTTCACTCTAACAGGTCCAAGAGGCTGAATGGTCTCTTCCTATCTCTGTAACAGGCACAATGGAACAGATTTCCTTCCTCCCGTTCCTGAGCAGATCTGAAGCTCATTTCGATGCTCTGAATGTTGTCTCAAGTTTATGGAAAGATTTAACAACAATACCTGTTAAACCAGTTGCAGCATTACACAAAGTCAAAGGGCATTAAATATTGTACTCTGGATTAAGGTCTCTGGGAACTTACCTACCCATCATCTTCAGCAGATAATCTGTTGATTTATTCCTATCACCTTTTATAGACAGGGTGGAACATATATTGTTCTCGCAATACTTACACACACAAGAAGGAAAGATTAAAAAGATTGGAAGATTTATTGTCCACCCTCAGCAACCCTCATCTGTTCCACCCGACTGAGTAAATGTTCCCTTTTATTGTGATAGGAAAAGTGATGTAAGGAAGGGGTTAACTGAGCCTGCTTGTTCAATGACTGTGATTAATGTCAGTCTCCATGGATTGGAATTATCCCAGTGGAGAGTTTCCAGCTTTTAATGATAAATGGGCTCCGTTCAATGTGCTATCCCATAGTTAATGGGAAGCGTCACCAACATCACTAACGGGGTTCAACGGCTCGAGTGAGAGGGGGAGGAGAGATCAGAATCCGGGAACATTAGATAAAAAGTTCCAACAATGGATCAGAATCTGAGAACATTAGACAGGAATTTTCCAACAATGGATCAGAATCTGAGAACAATAGACTGGACAGTTCCAACGATGTACAGGAGTATATACTGGGGTGAATGGTATATTTCAACATATTATGATCGACTGTCATTACCGCTTGGTGAACCCACCAAGGACCAACTCCTCCAGTTAGTTCCACTCCCCTGTCTTTTCCTTCCTCCCATGTTTCCACATCTTGTTCTCAGATAATGAATTGTTTGTTTCTATCTTTCATGTGAACCTCCCTCTGTATCTTTCCCTGGCCTTGGTTTTTGCCTGCTAGTGTATCGTGTTCTGGCATTGAGAAGCGCAGTAATGCTGAAATGGTGTGCGTCAGGCTGTTGTTTACTTCCTGGTGTGTCCCACGTGGTGCTTCATGATGGACCAGAGGGTTTCCGTAGCTTTGAAACACACTTTTAAACTTGGTCTGCGCCTGTC
Source organism: Chiloscyllium plagiosum (assembly GCF_004010195.1). Classification (NCBI taxonomy): domain Eukaryota; kingdom Metazoa; phylum Chordata; class Chondrichthyes; order Orectolobiformes; family Hemiscylliidae; genus Chiloscyllium; species Chiloscyllium plagiosum. Next base: position 12,523,197 of record NC_057717.1, read on the forward strand.
CATTGAAAGCCTGTGCTTGTCCCACTCAGGCAAAGGTGTGGTCGTTAATACGGGAAGCCCCTCGAATATCATGTTAAACGGCCAAGCATCTAACTTGTAGCTGAGGGGCTTCTGACTGTCTCCTGTTATTGAAAAGTTAGTGGAGGTACTTGGATGGTTTGCTGGAGGTTGTGCTGGGAGCTGCCTCAGACATTCAGGGAGACCTGAGGATTTGGTGATGCAACTGTGAACGAAGCATGGGGACTGTAGTTACAGCATCTGGATCTGTAACATGCACAACAAATGGAGCAGAGACTGCAGAGAGGGAAAGCTCTGACACCACAGATTGAGTGTGTCTGGGGAAAGGGATCTGCCAAATATGTCTATGCCTTAGCCTAGATAAGCACACGCTCTCACTAATCCTCTTACACACAAAAATGCACACTCTCCCGATCCGCTTCACGCACACTCACACTCCCCACTCTCACATGCACAATCCGTATGTCACACGCACGCATACACACATATCCTCTCTCTCTCCCTACCACACTCACAGACACACTCTCCCTCACACACTGTCTCTTTCGTTCTCCCATTTACACAGACACCCGCCCTCTCTCACTTGCACACACACACACACACAAATAGATCTGTGGGGTGAATTTGCATTTGCGCATTTGTATTTGCAGATACATTCCATTTTGTTCAAAAACATGCAATTTGTAGACAGTCAGTCAATGTATATTTTATAACCTCTTACTTTGGAAATAAACCCAGTCTGACTCCAGGTGAAGACACAGATAGACTCCAAGCAAGGCCTCACACCTAAAATACATTGTCTGACCAGAGGTCTCATCTCCTTTACATCGATAATATCTGAAGGCCTCGCCAAGCAGTAACTTGAAATAAATTATAATTTATTTCATTATTTGCATATTATTCAATCAAAACCTTCACCTCCATTCTAGCTGATTGAAGATTTAGGAGCGATCTTGTATGTTTTCAATTCATGTGCATGAGTTGTACAAACTTTTGATCTTTTCCTTATAAATTCTGTGTCTAAGATCTTCCTCTCACACTGACACCTGATGAAGGAGCAGCGCTCCGAAGGCTTGTGGTTTCCAATAACCGTACTGGACTGCAACTGGGTGTTGTGTGATTTTTGACCCTGTCCAACCCAGTCCAAAACCAGTAACTCCATTTGATGGCTTTTATTGGTTCGGCAATCCTCTCTGCTGGTAATTTTGTTTCCTAACCCCATGCGATCTCGTCTCTTTTTTTGTAATACATTATGCAATTCTATCTGGAAGCCCAGTTATAATGCATCTATAGGATCCCCTTTATCTATCTAGATTGTCACTTCTGTAAACAAGATGTTAGTCAAGTCATTCAAACATGATTTATCCACCATAAAACCATATTAACTGTGATGGATTGTGGCTTGACTTTGAAAACCTCCTGTTACTAATTCCTTCAGAACAGATTCTAACAATTTGTCTTCAATACCAGCAGTTTGATCACTATTATCCATTTCCTAGTGAAGTTGGTTATTCTAATTTCTTTCTTTTCTATAATCTCTATATTCCCTTTCAATTCCTGTGTAACAAACACAAGGCTGTAAAAGATCTGCTCCAATTGCGATGTAAGATGCATGAGTGGCTGGTTGGACACATTCTGTTCTTGTTTTACACACTCGATTGTCTGAATGTCCTCCAGTGTTCTAACATTATAGTGTCGATTGGCTGACTGTTCTCCTGGTGTTCCAACATTACAGTCTCGATGGGTTGAATGTCCTCCTTGCATTTCTACATTATTGTCCCAATTGGCTGATTGTCCGCCTGTTGCTCCTAATTATGGTTTCTATGGCGTGCATGTCCAACTCCAGTTCCTGAACAAACCGCACAAGATCTCAATGTCCTCCTGCTGTTGCTCAAATACGTTTTGGGGACTTATGGAATCACCCTGCTGTTACGTCACATTTCGAGGGCTGAAATGTGCAGGCAAGTTGTGTTGCCCACACTCGGTAACTCGGTTGTTAGCAATGCTGCCTCAGAGCATTAGAGGTCAGGTTCAATTCCAGCCTCAGTTGACTGTCAGTGTGGAGTTTGCATATTCTCCCAATGTCGGCGTGGGTTGCCTCCAGGTCCTCTAGTTTCCTCCCACAGTGCCAAGATATGCAGGTTAGATGGAGTGGCCATGCTAAACTATGCACCACGTCCTGGGATGTGCAGGCTACGTTCATCAAAATACAGGTCACAGGGATTGGGTTGGTGGGGCAGTGTTGTGTGTTTGGATGGGATGATCTTCGAAGGATCAGTGTGGAGTGGATGGGTCAAATGACCAGTTTTGACACTGTGTGGATTCTATGATTAACACCTTCATTGCAGAAATCAGTTGAATGAATAATTTCTGTGTTAATTTCAAAATCCTCTCCTCATTGAGAAGATTAAATCTGTGCACACTATTTCAGATGTGACCCCATTAAGGTCCTGCACAGCAGCAGAAACACTTTACCAGCCTGCTGTAAGGGTCCCAACGCAGGTTAGAGCAGTCTCAGCTTTCTGGGGGCATACACAGCATTGCTGAAAGGTAATTGCTCTTCTTTACTCCACAGCATAACTGGAGCTCTGGGGAAAATGTTACAATGACACTTGAGAAGAACGCGTGAGATGTGGTGAAACAATATAAATGTTGAGATGTGCCTCGCCAAACATCTCGCCTGAATCTACCGTTAATTTCTCCAGAGCCGACGTTACTCAGATTCCATAGAATCTAGTACGGTGAAGTTTAGAAACAGCAAGGAGAAGCAAACATTGATGGGAGCTATATTTCAAAATGAAAGCTGCAATAAAAATGTTGGTTATGTTATAAAACAGAAAATTAGCTCCGCACGTTTGTGAGTACTGCAGTAATAATGGGCAGCTTCAAATTACATCTGAACAGTATTAACCCAAGTGCATGTTAATGTTGGGTAAATGGATTTCACAAACGCGGATGAGATGGATAACTTTAACGGATTAGCTTGAGCACCCAGCTAGAGATCAGGCGATTTTGGAATTGGTGTTGTGTGACCAGAAGAGCTAATCGAAAACTTTGGTGTAAAGGAGCTTTGGCGAATTGTGATCCTAAAAAGCATACACGACGCCGGAATACAAAGCAGTGTTTCTTTCTTAAATTACGTGCATATCCCTGAGTCATGCAAGGCATGAACGTATGAGGATAAGTTGGCATCAGTGAATTTGAAAAGTGCATGAAAAAGACCTAATGAAAGATAGGCAATGTCTGGTACTTATAGAAACACTGTAAGGCGTACAATATGCATATGTCCCTCAAAGGTACAAATAGCAAAAGGGAACGGTGACTCAAACATAGTTAACAAAAGTAGTTAAAAATTGCATTAGTTCAAAAAATGTGCCTCAGAAAAATACCAAATATTGTGGATTCACTTAAATTTAGGACATAACAAAAGAGCGCTAACGAACTGATCAGTAAATCAAAAAGACAACAAAAATGCAAATTAACCAGGAACAAAAAACCTGACGAAAACCCTCTATCAATATTTGAAAGGAGAAAAAAAGCAACGTCAAATGTGGAACAGTGAATGTGGGAACAAGATAATTTATTGGAGAGAACAGAAAAATTACAGGAAACTAAACAGTTACTTTATCTCTTGAGGAAGATCCTCAAAATCTTCCAGCAATATCAGAACTATCAAGTGACTATGGGACTTGCATAAATAAAGACTAAAATCGTTCATACCAGTAATGAAGTACTATTTCAAAACATATCTGATTTGAGCATTAATAAGTCTGACGGATCAGATATACGTCAAACTAGAATTTCAGAGAAAGCAACAATCGACAGTTTGGTTGCATTGGGGATCACTGTATTTTTCCATTTTCAATTTGGAAGGTTATAAATGCATTCCAATGATTTAAGAAATGAAGAAGAAGGAGAATGGAGAATTACAGACCATTTAACTTGGCACTCACAGTAGGGAATCTGCTGGACATAATTGTAAAGAATGTGATATTGGACACATAAAAACTAATAGCAAAAATAGAGAATAATTCTAGCTATCTGAAAGGTAAGTCAACATTTACAAACTTTTTGCGTGAAGGTATCCCTTATAGGTATAAACGACGCAGAACCAGTGATGTGGTATAGTTGGATATTCAGGAGGATTTTTAAAGAAGTCATACAGTAAGTTAGCAGAAGAAAATATGAAGTAAAGGGTTTTTGGAGGAACAAGTGCAAATGGGGGAAGGTAAAAGTTAGGTTTGCCTTCATTTAAAGGGAATCAGTGTATAGGTAATGTAGATCTCCAAGCTCTCTCTCTCTCTCTCCACGGATGCTGTCTGACATACTGTGATTTCCAGGTTGCGTTGGTTTCAGAAAAGATTTCAGGTTCTTCAGTAATTTGCTTCGACTTGAAGTAAAGACGTACTGCGCCAATTACACAGAGTGTTGGTGAGACTGGACTTGGAGTATTGTGTGGTGCTGGAAAAGCACAGCCAGTCAGGCAGCGTCCGAGGAGCAGGAGAATCAATGTTTCTGTCATCAGACCTTCGTCAGGAATGAGGCTTGTGGGTCGGGGCTGAGAGATAAATGGGAGGGGAGTGTGTTTGGGGGATGTAGCTGGGAAAACAATAGGTGGATGAAGGTGAGGGAGAAGGTGAAAGGTCAAAGGGGCAGTGATGGAATAGTCCGGAGGGTGGTGCCGAGTTGCAGGTTTTAGACTGGGGTAATGTGGGGGCAGGGGAAATGAGGAAGCTTTTAAAAACCACATTTATCCCGTGTGATTGCAGGGCCCCAAGCCGATTTCAACAGTTTCCTCATTATATTCTGATATTATGGTATTCCACAAGGGCATCAAGCACAACAGGATAACCAGGGAGCAACCAGGAACTATTAGAAACCAAGGGGCAATCTGTGTGTGAATCTGGAGAACATTAGTAGATTATGACGTGAGAGATTCACATCCGTTTTAATTGGGAGAAGAAGGAGGCAGGTACTTATTTCAAGAAGACTGGACTGGGAAGTTCTTGAGCAGGTTGATATAAGATGCGAGCAGGGATTGATGGTTTTGGCAAGGAAAAATTCGAGATGTCCCCATGTCTGGATAAGTTGTATCACACGGTGCTGTTGGAGACAAGGGATGAAAGGCCCTGACTCACATGTTTAAGTAGAATCTGGTCACAGGGGAGTGCCAGAGGACTGGGAGGGTGGGGGGGGGGGGGGGAGGTTGGGGAGCACCCTTTACAAGAAGGCTGGTGGAGATAGACAAGGGAACTCCAGGTCAGTGAGTATCAGATCAGTGCCAGGGAAACTATTGGGGAGAATAGGGAAGGAGAAAATTGAGAGGCAATGTTTGATCAGGGGTTAGTTCGCATGAAGTCTTCAGGGGGAAATCATGCTGAATAGGTTTTATTGATTTATTTCAAAGAGGTCATTTATATGGTTTATCAGCCAGAGCTTTGACAAAGCCCCACTGTGGAAATTGATGAAGTACAATCGAATGTATCAAAGGCAACTTTGTAAGTTACATTCAAATTATCTTAGTGGCAGGAGACAGAAGGTGGTGGAAGAAGGCTGTTTATGTGACTGGAGACCAGTGTCTCCTGGTGTACCACAGGGATCAGTGCTGTGTCCCTTATTATTTGTTGTATTTATAAATGATGTGGATGGGAATATGGAGTGGGGTGGTGGGGAGTGTGATAAATAAGTGTGTGTTTCACACAAAGGTTGCCTGGATGGTTGGCAGTGAGGAGGAAACTGAAAAATGTGTTGCTGGAAAAGCGCAGCAGGTCAGGCAGCATCCAAGGAGCAGGTGAATCGACATTTCGGGCATACGCCCGTCTTCAGGAATGAGGAAGCTGTGCCAAGCAGGCTAAGATAAAAGGTAGGGAGAAGGGACTTGGGGGAGGGGCGTTGGGAATGCGATAGGTGGAATGAGGTTAAGGTGAGGGTGATAGGCCGGAAAGGGGGTGGGGGCGGAGAAGTTCGGAAGAAGATTGCAGGTAAAGAAGGCGGTGCTGGGTCCGAGGGTTTGGACTGAGATAAGGTGGGGGGATGGGAAATGAAGAAGCTGGAGAAATCTGCATTTATCCCTTGTGGTTGGAGGGTTCCTAGGCAGAAGATTAGGCGCTCTTCCTCCAGGCGTCGTGTTGCCATGGTCTTGCGATGGAGGAGGCCAAGGACCTGCATGTCCTTGGCGGAGTGGGAGGGAAAGTTAAAGTGTTCAGCCACGGGGCGGTTGTGTTGTTGGTGCGGGTGTCAATCCTCTGTTACGACTCCTGTGGAGAGTGAGGAGGCAGATATCCTCGCCAGCGACTTACCAACCTCATTTCTCGCTTCCCGGAGCAGCCGAGGATAATTCTGCTCTGGAACTGGAGACTTATCAATCTTAATGTTTTCCAAAATTTCTAGCACATCAACTTCATCAATCTTGACCTGGTCAAGACTGTATCCCAGCTCCACATTGTTTTCATTTACAATATATTCCCTTTCCTTGGTGAAAACCGAAGCAAAAATCTCATTTGGGGCTTCCCCTATCTGCTCCGACTCCAGGCACAAGTTCCCTCCGCTATCCCTGATCGGCCCTACCTTCTCCCTTCTCATTCTCTTATTCCGCACGTACGAGTAAAATGTCTTTGCGTTCTCCCTAATCCTTCTTGCCAAGCCTTTTTCGTGCCCCCTCCTGGCTCTTCTCAGTGCAATTCTGAGCCCATTTCTAACAAGCCTGTAATCTTCTTAAGCTGTGCTAGACCCTTGCTGCCTTCTTCCTTTTCATGAGAAGTTCCTCTGTTCTCGTCATTCAAGGTTCCTTAATCTTACACCTTCTTATCTGTCTCAGAGGAACAAATGTGTGCATCACTCCAACAACTGCACCTTAAATAGTCTCCACATAGCTGCTGTGCTCTTTGTGTGGAACAATTGTTCCCAGTCTGTACTTCCTAAATCCTGGCTGATAGCGTCATAATTTCCTTTTCTCAATTAAATATCTTCCCTCGGTAACTGCTCCTCTCACTCTCCAAGGCTATGTTAAATGTGAGGCGGTTGTGATCACTCTCAGCAAAGTGTTCTCCCACCGCGAGATCTGACACCTGTCCTGGCTCGTTTCAGACCACCAAGTCCAATATGGCCCCTCCACTCGTCGATCTGTCTACATACTGAGTAAGGAAACCCTCCTGAACACACCTGACAAAAACAGATCCATCCAAACCATTTACACGTAGGAGGTCCCAGTCGACTTTGGGAAAGTTGAAATCACCCATAACAACAACACTGCTACTTTTGCATTTTTCCAGAATCTGCTTACCTATGAAATCTTCAATCTCTCTACTGCTCTTAGGTGGTCTGTAGAAAACCCCCAATGCTGTGGCTCTTCCCTCGCTGTTCCTAACTCCCACCCATACTGACTCAGTAGATAAACCTTCCTCAACAACTTTCGTTACTGCAGCTGTGATGCACTCTCTGATTAGCAATACTACACGCCTCATCTTTTTGCAACCTCTTTCTTCTTTCCAAATGTTCTAAACCCTGGAATATCAAGCAACCATCCCTGCCCCTGTGAAACGCACGTCTATGTTATGGCCACAACATCGCAGCCCCAAGTACTGATCCATGCTCTAAGTTTGTCACTCTTATTTCCGACACTCCTTGCATTAAACAAGACACACTTTAACAGATGGTTTTGTTGCAGCGCGAGAGAAATCTTCCTGATAGATTCAATATATCCTGCCCCTGAACCGTCTGAAACTGACCTTCTCTCAGCCATATGGCTCTGATTCCCACTCCCCTCCCTGCCAAACTAGATTATATCCCGAATGCCAACCTCCCGAATCACATGAGCAAATCTCCCACCCTGAGCATTTGTTACCATCCAGTTCGGGTGCAACCCGTCCTTCATATACAGGTTTCATCTTCCCTAAAAGATATCCCAATGGTCAAGGTACCTGACGCCCTCCCGCCTGCACCAGCCTCGCAGCCACGTGTTAAGCTGCATTCGCTGAATATTCCTCATCTCACTATCTCGTGGCACCGGTAGCAAACCTGAGACCACTACTAAATTTGTTCTGTTCTTCAGTTTCCAACCTTACTCTCCGCACTCACTTTTCAGATCCTCAATCCCTTTCCTCACCCACTTAAAAACTTCCCAGAATTCCTTCACTCTTCCCTCACACCTCTCGGCAAATGGAGGCCCCGACGCCTGAGGTAAGCCTGTCAAACGGTTAGACTCACCTTCTAAGAATTCCTTCGCTCCTCCCTCGCACCTGTTGGCAAGTGGTGCAGCGTGGGGGAATGTGCAGGATGGGGAAAGGCTGACAGTGGTACAAAATGACACTGCTCCAGAACATTCGGCAAAATGAAATGATAATCCAGAAAATACTTTACAAAACTAGCAGTGATAGAATAAAGTTCCAATGGACCATGGGGCTGCTTTGTCGTTAGAGAGAGACCACTCGTGGTTGTTTATCCTGAGAGTCCCCACACCTCGGGTGATGGGATGAGGTTGAGAGAGCGCCCCCTTCATGGTAACCTCTGTCAGTGTGGGGAACCGAACATGCACTGTTGGCCTTCCTCTGCATCACAATCCAGCCGTACACCCAACTCAGTGGGAGATGGTGTAACTGTTACAGACAGAAACAGGCACACGCAAAAGAAAGATACTTTCATAACAAGGAAAATGGTAAAATTCAGATAACGGTCAAGATAACGGCTGAGGATAAAAGCCTTCTCTGCTAGAAACTATATTTTATAATGAGACAAGTGTCCAGAAGCTGGCTTTAGCGGAATACAAGTGAATTAAACATAATTACTAATTGTAATTTGCTATCAACATAAAAAAGAATATTTTTATTGGTCTGTGTAAAACGTGCTTACCATTACATAAAAGTATAATGCAGATGGAATATATTGCTCAGAGATTCCGTGCCCATGGGAAATGCCCTCGAACAGGCGCTTGAAGAAAACCGGGGAAAAAGTGCCCGAGTGTCATCTCGATCAGCCACGATCTTATTAAATGCTGCAGCATGTTTGAAGGGCTGAATGACCTCATGATGGATTTTAATTGAATGTGATTCAAAAAACGTACATCTCTACTCCTTCCCATTATGTGTAACTTACTGGGGCATTGACATTTTCCTGAAGAAGGGAATTATTTGGAACATTTTCTGGAACATTTTATAATCGGCATTCTCCTCGACATTCTATCACCATCTGTGGGTGTTGAAAAGGCGAGAGAGAGAGATGGGGAAGGTTTGTTATGCCGCAGTGAGAGTGGTGGAGCATGAGCCTAGTTTGGGCAATGAGGGTGAGGGAGCAGAGAGAACACGGTGACCCTAATCCTGATAGAGCAGGGAAGGTTATTGATGCTTATCCTGTATTGCTGGACATTTTATCAGATCACAGATACTGCACTGAGCTGTGTGGTGAGCTCAGACCATGCTCGGTGGGTCTGGAAGTGTGGCCCACACTGGGAAGGGAATGCTCTTCTTCTGTACTAGCTCATCCACCAGGACCTCCGTGCCCCTGTCGACAAACTGTGGTGTAATTGCCCTTTATCTGCCATGCTCAGGGTAAAATGTGCTGGGCAGGTCACACTGAGAAAGGTCAACCGTGTGCCCATTGGTTTTATCAAGATGGCACAAGTGCCAGGGATCACGGAATATCCAGGGCTATCAGGGCCTTGGTAAATACTTCCAGCCACGATGGGTAGGAGAATCGGGCTGGTATTGAATGAGGGAAGCCGTGGGGTGGGGTAGGTAGTTAATGAGGTGAGTCCGATAAGATAGCACCAGGAAACCAGCTTGGTTTTGTACAGACAATCCCTCTGTCACTGTCAATGAAAATGGCACTGAGACAAATTAATGTTAGTTTCAGCCCAGTGAGTGGAAGACTCTGCTGACCTCACTCCCAGTTACAAAGCTGCAGAAAAAATGCTCAGCCAATATTTTCCAGCATTTGAAAAGACACCAGCATCCCCTTCATCCATCATTACTGGGAATACTGGCTCATGTTGCGGTCTGCTGTCGATATATCTTCATTTCCGCATTCTGAAACCTGTGCTCGTACATGATTTTTTTTGTACTGAAACTGATTCCCCCGCCATCTCTCTCTGGCAGGGATAATGGAATAAGGAATATGGACTATGGAATAAGGACTCTACATCAGAGTGAAAGTGTAATTGGACGGGTAATTCAGAGGCACAGGCAACGACTCCAAAGGCACTGTTTAAAATCCTAACACAGCCGATAACAGAGCTTCAACTCGAATGACTGAAATTTGGAATGAAACGTAATTTCAGTCATGGAAAACAGAAGTTATCAGGATTTATTTTTATTTTTTACTGATAGCATTTGGTAAAGAAACTGAACATTATTGCCCAGTCTTGACTAAGTGTGTCTTCAGACTCACAACAATGTGTTTGGCTCCATATTGTCTTGACAAATTACCTCACAGACAAGGGCAATTAGTGACCAGCAACAAATGCTGTTCTTGCCATTGATGCTGACATCCCGTGAAATAACAGCGTCAAAGGTGAAATAAACCAAGAAACTATGGATACTGGAAATCTGAAATAAAATTCTCTCGCGTCTGAAAGTGTTGGAGAATCTCAACAGGTATGGCAGGCTCTGTGAGGAGAAACACAGACAACGTTTCCAGTCCAGTAACATTGCTTCACAACGGAAAACAACTGGAAAATAATATTATTTAAAACAAAGAACAAAGAAAATGTACTGCCCAGGTACAGGCCCTTCGGCCCTTCAAGCCTGAACCGATTCAAATGTACTGTCTAAACCTGTCAGGCAATTCCTAAGCATCGACATCCCTCTGCTCCCCACCTATTCATGCATCTGTTCAGTCGCACCTTCAATGAATCTACCGTACTTGCCTCTACCAGCTCTGCTGGCAACGCGTTCCAAACGCCCACCATCCTCTGCGTGAAGTATTTGATATCCATACTGCCGATAACATTCATGATTTTGTGAACCTAAACCTCCTTTTTTCCAACAAAAATAATCCTAAACTAGTCAACCTCTCTTCATAGTTAACACCTACCATACCAGGCAACATCCTCGTAAACCTTCTCTGCAACCTCTCCAAAGCCTCCACATCCTTTTAGTAATGTGGGACCAGAACTGTACACAATCTTCTAAATGCGGCCAAACCAATGTCTTGTACAATTTTAACATGACTTGCCAGCTCTTAGACTCAATACCCCATCGATTGAAGGCAAGCATACTATATTTGTTCTTGACCACTCTATCCACCTGTGCAACAACCGTCAGTGTACAATGTACCTGCACTCCCAGATCTCTCTGCCCATCATGTTTTCCCAAGGCTCTTCCGTTCATTCTATGATTCGGTATAGAATTAGTCTTGCTGAAATGCATCACCTCACATTTGTCTGGATTGAACTCCATCTGCCACTTTTCCGCCCAACTCTCCAGTCTATCTATATCCTCCTGTATACTTTGACAGTCCCTTATGCTTTTTGCTACTCCACCAATCTTCGTATCATCTCCAAACTTGCTGATCACACCAACAGTGCCCTCTTCCAGGTCATTTATGGATATTACAAACAACAGTGCCCCCCACAGTGACCCAATCCTGGTATAAGGGATGATTGAGTTGGAGGGAAGGTTGGGGGCAAGGTTTGAAATGAACGGATGGAGAAATGGCCAGAGAGAGCGAAAAAAAAATGAAAAGCAAGGAAAGGCATTGCTGATGATGAACTGAAATGAAAGTAAAATGGCAAGTTATTCTTACATTTCCCTTTTCCCATATTCCTGAATATCACGTCGATTTCGGCATATCCCAGTTTAACGTGAGTAATGTTCCTACTGACTCTCTTCTCTGAGTGTGTTGATCAACTCCATCAGCAATACTGGTGCTGCCGTTATAGTTGCCGAGATACAGAGAAGCGCAACGTTCCATTGTCAACTGCTTGTTTGAAGAGAGGAACTGTTACTGTGGGACTGTGCAGAGATGCAACGGTTTTTTTTCAGCCAGGAAGAGAATCTGAGGAGGTGAAGATCTTTTCAACACTGAATGGGTGCACCATGGGTGTGGAGAATTGCCTTTCTCCTTCCCTTTGAAAGTCAGTGGAGTTTCTGTGGAAGCTTTTCTCAGCTATGTATTGTCAGCTGCTGGGTTCATTCAGGAAGACCCGAGGGTCTGCTGGCCCCACTCTGGACATTGCATTTACCGAGTGTCTGGGTTCACGGTAAACAAATGGAGCTGTGACTACACAGAAGAGAAGCTCTGTCAACAGGTTGGACAAGGCACTGCACTATCCTCCCTGGGATTTCCACGAACATTTTTCTAAGTTGGACTCATTCCAACTGTAAAGTGTGAAACCAGTTTGATTACAATATGATGTGCTCACTACCCTGTGTCCCCTCCTTCAGTATAATCTGCAGCCTCACACCAGAGACAGGACTGTGCTGACGCTCACCATGAAGGGAACTAGATTGATTCTGGAACTTTCCATGCAGGAATGTGTGACTTATCCATTATCTCCGGAGTGAAATCCTCCAATGAATCACGATAGCTGACAGAAGCCATTTGCCCACTGAGAGGAATACATTGGTTCTGTCTGCATAGAAGAAGGTACATAAAGAAACTTGGAAGCAGAGTGGCTAATGTAAAAGATGAACTACAGAAAATTAGAATTAATAAAAAGTATTTCTTTGAAAATCTCATTGAACTGAAGGTTTGTCAGGGATGCATCTGATGACCTACTTGCAAGAGTAATGAGGATATGGCAACAGAGATCGTAAAAGTATTATTGATTATTCTTCAAAGCTGCTTGGATTCTGGAAAGGATCCTACAGACTGGTAAACAGGTACTGTGAAACGAAATATTTAACCAAGACGGAGAGGGCAAACAGAAAGCTGGATAGTGGATAGCTTAATGTCAGTTGTGAGGAAAAAAAATCATTGTAACCTTTCATAAGGAACGTGACCACTTAACACTTGGAGAATAATGATATGATTTGGTAGAGTAGGCCTAGATTCAGGAAAGGGAAATGATCTTTGATAAACCCTGCTGGGGTTTGTGTAGATTGTCCGCTGTGACATCAACAATTGAGAACCAGTGGGAGTGGAGTATTTAAACTTTCAGCAGACGTTTGACATGAATGAGTTAGAGTGATTGGGGAATGTTAATGTCCATGGGTAGGTAGGGGTGGAATATATACCATGGATTAAAAATTGGATAATGGAGATACGAAAAAGGTAGTATTTTTTCTCTGGACTGAAGGCTTGTTGGGTATCAGATAGATCACTGTTTGGACAGTAGCTGCTCACAAGGTATAAAAATATTTCAAATTGGAACAACAAATGTCATCATTCGCATTTATATTTATTAAACGTTGAAAGATTGGGAAATGCTATTATTGAAAAAGGCCTGGATGTCCTTGGTCATAAGTCACAAACAGAATTCTTGCGGGGCAGAATGTAAATGATATGTGGTTTTTCATGCAAAATGATTGAAGTACCAGAGTTAGTATATCTTTCCCAATGGTAGTGTTTTGTTGACAGAGTATTTGGTGAATTGTGCACAGATTTGGTCTGCTTTATAAATAATGATCTCTTTGTCACCAAGAGAGTGCAAAGGGGTTTCACCAGACTAAACCCTGGCATGATGGTACCATGTGGTGAGAGTGCAGTAACTATGTGTTTAATCTGTAGCTCTGTGAGAGAATAAGAAATTGAAACTTGAAGGTTATGGACGGACACTCATTATGTCTCAAATAGCTGAATAGGGTGAAAATTCCATACTTGTCATTGGATGTTAGATTCCCGATAGTTTACGTGCCTCTACAGAGCCCCCATATCGATAGAGAGAGAGGGACAGGCTCTGAATGAACTCTGGATCAGTGATGCTGGAAGAGCACAGCAATTCAGGCAGCATCCGACGAGCAGCAAAATCGACGCTTCGGGCAAAAGCCCTTCATCAGGAATAAAGGCAGAGAGCCTAAAGCGTGGAGAGATAAGCTAGAGGAGGGTGAGGGTGGAGCTAGGCAGGTCGGACAAGTCCGCACTGTCCGCTTGACTTATCCGGACTTGTCCGACCTGCCTAGCTCCTTTTCCACCTATCCACTCCACCCTCTCCTCCCTGACCTATCACCTTCATCTCCCCCCCACTCACCTATTGTACTCTATGCTACTTTCTCCCCACCCCCACCCTCCTCTAGCTTATCTCTCCACGCTTCAGGCTCTCTGCCTTTATTCCTGATGAAGGGCTTTTGCCCGAAACGTTGATTTTGCTGCTCGTCGGATGCTGCCTGAATTGCTGTGCTCTTCCAGCACCACTGATCTAAAATCTGGTTTCCAGCATCTGCAGTCATTGCTTTTGCCTCTGAATGAACTCTAAACACTTTAATGCATAGTTACTGTGCGACACTGCGTTGAATGTCACTTTGTACGCAATCCTGTCAGCAGTCACAATAACTTCATTCTGAAACAGTTAGCCATTCTGCACCAGCTTCTGACCTTCATGGACACCAAGGGTATGCTTTCTCGGAGATGGAAGACAAATTGGAGAATGGCTAAAAAAGTTGGCTTCAGTCTGCCTGCCAGAAAACCATGATAAAGTAACACTTATGTACCTTGAGCAATTAAGCCACGTGGAGCAATCCATCTGTTCAGGCCCTGCTCCATTTGTTTGTGATGTTGGAGAATCTCTGACACCTTCCTGTTCCTCTGTTAGTGATTGGAGGAGCCGAATTGCCTCTTCCTGTTCCTATTTAATGACTCCTCGTGTGAAATGGTCTCTTTCTGAACCCGTATAAGTGACGTGTGGGAGTGAGAAGACTCCTTCACTTCCTGTGTAATAGGCAGGAGGGGATGAATGGGCTATCGTACGTCTTGTCCAATAGTTTGATGGGCTGAATGACTTCCCCATATTTTTGTAAACCCAGATTGAGGTGCTGAATGAGCTCCTCCTTTTACTGAGGAAATTTACAGTGCCGTTATATGAATGTTATCCAGACTTTAACAGCACAATATTGAATGTTGTCCAGGTCTTGTTGCACATGGACATAGACTACCCCAAGTGCTGAAGGGGACAACTCGTTCCGAACATTATGTAAACTTCAGTGAATATCCCTACTTCTGCTCAGTTTGGACTCAATGGACTGAATGACCTCCTTCCATACTGTAGGGATTCTATGATGATACATTGGGAGGTGCCTGGGCTGAGGGAGCTACTCTGAGGATCTCCTGCAGTGATCTCCCACAGCTCTACATGCTGGGAGGGTAACTGCTCCTGGTTTACAGTTCAATGCACTGGGGTGGTGTACACAGCTGGGAGGGTAACTGCTCCTGGTTTACAGATCAATGAACTGGGGTGGTGCACACAGTCCTACATACTGTGAGGTAACTGCTCCTGGTTTACAGTTGAATGCACTGGGGGGTGTACACAGTTCTACATGCTGGGAGGGTAACTGCTCCTGGTTTACAGTTCAATGCACTGGGGTGGTGTACACAGCTGGGAGGGTAACTGCTCCTGGTTTACAGTTCAATGCACTGGGGTGGTGTACACAGCTGGGAGGGTAACTGCTCCTGGTTTACAGATCAATGCAGGTCGGTGCATTCTGCTTTCAAACCCCGTATTTCTGCAACATGTTGTCCATTACATAATTATCCAATGAAAACATCATTTATGTTCTTATTGCTATGGACTGGAGCAGACCCCCCTCGCAATGCATGATTAAGTTAGCCTAGACCCGAACATATTCTTATTTTAAAGATAATTGTGAGGTGCTGTGTTTCAGAAGTAATTCCTTTCGTCAAAATATTCGACATTAAGCAAAACACAATTTATTCAAACACTGCAGACAAATATATCAAAAACAAGGGGAAAAAAGCAAATTACTGCGGATGCTGGAATCTGAAACCAAAAGAGAAAATGCTGGAAAATCTCAGCAGGTCTGGCATCATCTGTAAGGAGAGAAAAGAGCTGACGATTCGAGTCTAACTGACCCTTTTTCAAAGCTGGCTTTGATGCAGGGTCAGTTAGACTCGAAACGTCAGCTCTTTTCTCTCCATAGAGATGCTGCCAGACCTGCTGTGATTTTCCAGCATTTTCTCTCTTAAAATCAGGGGGAACTTCAATAATTTAATTTATTGGAAAACGTAACAGATTAATACTCATTTAATTACGAAACTGTAACTACTCTAATATGGTAGCATCCGAGAAACACACACTTGTCAATAAACAAATTCAGGAAATAGATCGTCTCACATGCAGTTCTTCAATCTAGGACGAAAGAACATCAAAAGACAATTCTGATAGAAATCTCAAAGAGAGAGTGTAGCAACCAGGAGAGATTTCCTACCTTCCAACCCGGCTGAGACCCCAGCAATAACTGACGAAAGATAAAACTAAGAATCCTGGTTATGGGAGTATTTGACTCCACAGGACAAGACCGTGGCTGCAAGGACCACAAGGAATGGACTGTATCTACACCGTCTATGGCACTGTAGGAGCCTGTCAAAAATGCCTAACTCCACTTAAGCCGTGAAATGCTGGTAAAATAAATGTCAAAGTTAAACATAAATAAATAAAGCCAAAGTATGCAGCAGGCCTGGTGATCAGACAGAGATGGCCTCGGGAGCCCAGCAATTCCTACCCTACCAAAACACAGGAGAATTATCGAGCTAGTGAAAAGAAAGTATCGTCTCTCTCCCTCTCCTCTAACTTTATAATTAGAGATGTACAATTCACCCAATAGTCAGCGATGTCGTCATCCCACCCAGTCCATGTAGTACTGTGATATGTCAGGGTTGTTATTGAAAGGGGTTAACCAGAACTGTTTGTACAGTGACTGTGATTGATGTCAGTCTCCATGGATCCTAACTGTGTCACTGGAGGGTTTCCTCTTCTTTTAAAAAGGAGCTTCTTTCAACTTGTTATCCCATAGTGTCAGCGGCAGCATCATCCTCAAGACGATTGGAATCAGCAGCGACAGAGAGGGGGAGAGGAAGAGAATCTTAGAACAATAGACTGGAATGTTTCAACAAAGGATCAGAATTTGAGAACATTAGATTGGAATGTTCCAACAATGGATCAGAGTCTGAATGCATTAGACTGGAATGTTCCAACAACGGACAGGAGTTTATCCAATGGTCTTTACTATCTTTCACGGGATTGGGCATGGTTAGAGTTGCGGGTAGAAGCCGTACTGATAATTATTCAAACTGGTTGCTATCCCATCCTAGCTATTATTGGTGTTCCTGGTAAGACTATCTCTGTCGATTCTATAAACAATGTTGAAGGTTATTGTTGGTTCCGTTTTTTATATTTAACAAATGCATAATTTGTTATCTTCAGGTTCAGTCACAAGCTCCACATGATTTCCATCAATTTCAGATTCATAAACCTCTAAGAAGGAACAAAATTGTTCTGAGGCTTGAATCTTCCTTTTACGCTCAACTGTTTCTCTATATTTTCTCTGCCATCAAACCTGCCTCCACCCAGCTCTGTAATACCGGCAGTCTCCACGTCTGCCTCAGTGCGGTTGTTGAGTTAGCTGTCATCTACCCCTTTTTTTGCAGCAGAGAGCGGCGGGAGCTGGGCGGAAGTGAAGTCGGAGCTCAAAGCCGGTCGGGAAGGTAAATGATTGTTAGTTAAGCACTTACCTCGACGCCAACGGTCTTTTTGCAACAGAGAGCGGCGGGAGCTGGGCGGAAGTGAAGTCGGAGAGCAAAGCCGGTCGGGAAGGTACGTGATTGTTATTTGAGTTGGTGGGTGTGTTCTAAACCCCAGGCCCTACAAAGTAGGGCCTCCCTCCTACCTTCCTCCTGTAACCTAAATTAAAAGTCCACAGACTTGCCCCAAAAAGAGGGTCCAAGGAAATTCTGTGGATTGAAGAGTGAGGCTTTAGCTCTGGAGTCTTCCACAAGAAAGTTGAGTGAAGTGATTACGCCACAGTTGAAGAGGGTGAAGATATGACTGCCAAGCTGGTTCAGTGTGCTACGTGCTTGATGTGCGAGGTCAAAGACTGTAGTGTGTCTGGTTCGTATAAGTGTGGAAAGTGTGTGCACGTTCAGCTACTGACAGAGCATATTGCAGCAATGATGAAAGAACTCGAGGACCTTAGGCTCATCCGAGAGAACGAGATCTTTCTGGACAAGACCTTCAGCGAGGTTATTACACCTACCATACCAGAAAAGAGCAGAAGAGAGCAGACGATGAGGAAGGCAGAGAGGAGATAGGTGCAAGAGACCCTGGGCCAAGTACCTGTCAGGAACAAGTTGAATCTTTTGGAAACAGTGGTGATAGATGACACTGCCAGTCCGCGATGCGGCCAGGTCTGTCAATCTGTCTGGCGTGGAGGCAGAGCGGAAGAGTCGGACATCGCACAGAGCCGTGGTAATAGGGGACCCCACAGTGAGAGGAACTGACCAGGGTATTTCTGGCAGCAGGCGGCACTTAAGGATGTTGTGTTGCCTTCCTGGTGCCAGGGTGAAAGTGTGCAGGAAATCCTCAAGGACGAAGATGAAGAGCCAGAGATGGTGGTACATGTCAGTACAAATGATGTCGGGAACAAGAGGAGGAACATACTTCAGCGCGACTTCGGAGAACTAGGATGAAGGCTAAAAAGCAGGACGTCCAGGGTGGTTATCTCCGGTTTGTTTCCAGTTCCTCGGGCTGGTGAGACCAGAAACAGGGAGATAATGGACTTGAACATGTGGCTGGCGAACTGGTGTAGGAAGCAAGGATTTAAATTCTTGGATCACTGGGGAATGTTTTATGGTAAGCATAAATTATACATGAGAGCCGGTTTGCACCTTAATAGGTTAGGGACCGGCATTCTTACAGACAGGTTTGCTACTGCAACACAGCTACGTTTAACTAAGTGCGGGGGGAGGGGACAAATTGTATGTTTAAGAAGGATATTGAAGGGAAAGTGAGAACAAGGGAAGTCAAGAAAGACAACTGTATCAATGAGGCAGAAAACTCAAAAAGGGATCATGCAAACGCAAAAAGGGATCATACTGTCAGGTTGCGTGAAATAGGAGTTGATGAGAAGAGTGAGGGCTGTAACAAATTTAAAAAATACTTTAAATATGAATGCATGAAGTATGATAAATAAGATGGATGAGCTTGAGGCTCTTTTGAAAATTGGCAGATACCATATTCTAGTGATAACTGAGACGTGGCAATAAGTGGACAGTGCTTGCAAAATGAATATTCAAGGCTACACGTGCTATCGTAAGGACAGACTGACGGGCAGAGGGGGTGGGATGGCCCTGTTGGTAAGAGGTGATATTCAGTCCCTTGTGCGGGGGAACCTCGAGTCAGGGGATGTAGAGTCAGTGTGGATAGAGCTGAGAAATTCTAAGCGTAAAAAGACCCTCTTGGGAGTTATCTACAGGCCCCCAAACAGTAGTCTGGATGTCGGATATAAGTGAAATCAGGAGCTGAAATTGGCCTGTCGCAAAGATATTACTACAGTTGTTATTGGGGATTTCAACATGCAGGAAGACCGGGAGAATCAGGATTGTATTGGACCCCAAGAAAGAGTTTTGTGGAGTGCCTCAGAGATGGATTCTTAGAACAGCTGGTGCTGGAGCCGACCAGGGAGAAGGCAATGGAGGCTCTTTTGGAAATTGGAAGATACGATATTGTGGGGATAACTGAGACGTAGCTTCAAGCGGACAGGGCCTGGGAAATGAATATTCAAGGCTACACGTGCTATCGGAAGGACAGACTGACGGGCACAGGGGGTGGGGTGGCCATTTTGGTAAGGGACGATATTCAGTCCCTTACGCAGGGAGACCGAGAATCAGGGGATGTAGAGTCAGTGTGGATAGAGCTGAGAAATTCTAAGGGTAAAAAGACCCTCTTGGGAGTTATCAACAGGGCCCCAAACAGTAGTCTGGATGTCGAATGTAAGTTGAATCAGGACCTGAAATTGGCCTGTCGCAAAGCTGTTACTACAGTTGTTATGGGAGATTTCAACATGCAGATAGACTGGGAGAAACAGGATGGTATTGGACCTCAAGAAAGAGACTTTGTGGAGTGCCTCCGAGATAGATTCTGAGAACAGCTGGTGCTGGAGCCTACCAGGGAGAAGGCAATTCTGGATCTGGTATTGTGCAACGAACCAGAATTGATCAGGGACCTCGAAGTGAGGGAACCATTAGGAAGTAGTGACCATAACAAAATAAGCTTCAATCTGAAATTTGAGAGGGAGAGGGTACAATCGGAAGTGACAATATTTCTGTTGAATAAAGGGAACTATGGAGCAATGAGTGAGGAGCTGGCCAAAGTCCCAATGGTACAATACCTTAGCAGGGATGACAGTGGAGGAACAATGGCGGATATTTCTGTGTAGAATGCAGACGTTGCAGGGTCAGTTCATTCCAAAAAGGAAGAAAGATCCCAGGAGGAGGCATGGGTGGCCGTAGCTGACGAGGGAAGTTAAGAAACATATAAAGATAAAAGAGAAAATGTATAACATAGCAAAGATAAGTGGGAAAACGGAGAACTGGGAAGGTTTTAAAGAACAACAGAGGATTACTAAGAAGGAAATACGCAGAGAAAAAATGAGATACGAAGGTAAACTGGCCAAAAATATAAAGGAGGATAGTAAAAGCTTTATTAGGTATGTGTAAGGCAAAAAAAAAGGTTAAGACTAAACTTGGGCCGTTGAAGACAGAAACAGGGGAATATAGTACAGGGAACAAATAAATGGCAGAAGAATTGAATTGCTACTTCAGATATGTGTTCACTGGGGAAGACACAAGCAATCTCCCTGAGGTAACAGTGGCTGAAGGACCTGAACTTAAGCGAACTTATGTTTGCCAGGAATTGGTGTTGTAGAGACTGTTGGGTCTGAAGGTTGGTAAGTCCCCGCGGCCTGATGGTCTACATCCCAGGATACTGAAGGAGGTGGCTCGAGAAATCGTGGATGC
>NC_057717.1:12544274-12546506 GCF_004010195.1 Chiloscyllium plagiosum
AGGGATCAGTACTGGGACCGCAGCTTTTTACAATCTATCTTCAGGATATACAAGATGGTATTAGCAATAACATTCGCAAATTTCATCAGCTGGGTGGCAGGGTGAAATGTGATGAGGATGTTAGGAGATTACAGGGTGACCTGGACAAGTTAGGTGAGTGGTCAGATGCATGACGGATGCAGTTTAATGTGGATAAATGTATGGTTATCCACTTTGGTGGCAAGAACAGGACGGCAGATTACTACCTCAATGGAATCGATTTATGTAAAGGGGCAGTACAGAGAGATATTGGTGTTCTTGTACACCAGTCAATGAAGGCAAGCACTACAGCAGGTAGTGAAGAAGGCTAATAGCATGCTGGCCTTCATAACAAGAGGGATTGAGTATAGAAGCAAAGAGGTCCTTCTGCAGCTGTACAGGGCCCTGGTGAGACCACACCTGGAGTACTGTGTGCAGTTCTGTTCTCCAAATTTGAGGAAAGACAGTCTGGCTATTGAGGGAGTGCAGCGGAGGTTCACGAGGTCAATTTCTGGATTGGCGGGACTACCGTACGCTGAAAGACTGGAGCGACTGGGCTTGTATATCCTTGAGTTTAGAAGACTCAGAGGGGATCTGATTGAGACGTATAAGATTATTAAAGGTTTGGACATTCTGGAGGCAGAAAACATGTTTCCGCTGATGGGTGAGTGTCGAACAAGAGGTCACAGCTTAAAAATACGGGGTAGACCATTTAGGACAGAGATGAGGTGAAACCTCTTCACCCAGAGAGTGATGGCTGTGTGGAATGCTCTGCCCCAGAGTGCAGTGGAGGCCCAGTCTCTGGATTCATTTAAGAAAGAGTTGGATAGAGCTCTCAAGGATAGTGGAATCAAGGGTTATGGAGATAAGGCAGTAACAGGATACTGATTTCAGATAATCAGCCATGATCATATTGAATGGTGGTTCAGGCTCGAAGGGCAGAATGGCCTACTCCTGCACCTATTGTCTATTGTCTATTGGTAACTTCAGATTTTACGACTCCAGTTCTCTTCTGACCTCTCCTCCAATTGCAATTGTTTTGAACACATACTTGCTCTTGCTTCTCCAGCTATTTCATGAGAGGGACCCCATATCAGAGTAATAATGCCCCTGGACTGGACCTTAAAGGCATTGTTTCAAATCATAACACAGCTGATGACAGAACTTAAATTCGAATGAAACCTCATTTTACTAATGGAAACCATAAACATCAGGATTTCTTTCATTATTTCACTGATAGTTTCTTTACCAAAGGCTAAGTGTGACTTCAGACCCACGACCACATGGTTGGTGCCATATTGTCTTGACAAATGACCTCACAGTCCAAGGAATTTAGTGATGGACAACAAATGCTGCCCTTGCAGGTGATGCTGACAGCCCAGGAAACAGCAACTTTAAAGGTGAAATAAACCAAGTTACTGTGGATGATGGAGATCTGAAATAAAATTCTCCAACGTCTGAAGATGTCTCAGCACGTTTGGCAGCGTCTGTCAGGAGGAAAAGAGATAAAGTTTCAAGTCTAGTGACCCTACATCAACATTGAAAGCAACGGAGAAATAATATTATTTATATCAGTGATGCTGGATGAGTGAGGGAGAGGTTCGTGAATGGATGGAGAAATGTCCAGCAAAAGAGAGAAAGAGAAGGAGAGAGAGAGAGGGGGGGAGAAAGAAATGAAAAGCAAACAAGGGAACTGCTGATGATGAAGTAGAATGAAATTAAAAAGGGACCTTCTTCTAACATAACCCTTTTCCCCATATTCCTGAGCATCGCTTCAATCTAGATATGCCCGTTTAAAGTGAGTTATATTCCCTCTATCACTCTTCTCTGAGTGTGGTGATCAATTCCAGCGGCAATACCGGTGCTGCCCTTATAGTTGCTGAGATACAGAGAAACGTAATTTTACCTTGTCCACTGCTTCTTTGGACAGAAGAACTGTTACTGTGAGACTGTGCAGTGATGCAACGGCTTTTTCAGCCAGGAAGAGAAAAATTTTCAACATGGAATGGATACACCGTGTGTGTGGGAATTTGACTTGCGCCTGTCATTAGACGGTAAGGGCAGGTTCTGAGGATGCTTTTCTCTGGTGTGTATTATCAGCTGTTGCATCTACTGTTAGAAACGAAAATCGCTTCTCAATAATCGCTCTAGACAAATTCAGGAAAACAAAGTTTTATTAACAAGTCTGCAGAGTTGGGCACCCTTGAAAAAAAA
>NC_057717.1:12553059-12554204 GCF_004010195.1 Chiloscyllium plagiosum
TCCTTCCTCGCCTCCCATGGGCACTTCCCGGAGTGGATTCATTCTTGCAATCGGGACAGAGTTCCGTCTGTGACTCTTTTCAGCTTGAGATCTAGTCTGTACTCCTGAGGCACCTGGTGGTTCCTCCCCGCTTTCTTCCCCTTCCCCTGAATCGTCGCCACCCGAAGGACTATTTTGCGGGGCAGACGGGGTCACGTAGGGCGGCGGTAAGTGATCTAAAGGTTCCCATTCTTTCTGCCCTTTCGAGTCTTCATTGGTTACCTTCATTTTGCAAGATAGTGTGACTGGTAGCCAACAAAGGGCGTAATCACTTTCCTCCCGAGTAACATTAGGTTTCGAATTGACATATAAAATTAGAGCTTGCCGAACCCAGTCTTCGTCAGTGCCGAATTTAGGCCACCACACTGAGTCTCCCTGAATAGGTTTTTGGGACCACGTTTGACAGTATCTCACCATCTTCTTTCTAGATTTTCCTTTTCTCCTACCTTGATCCCAATTATTTAACATTATTCCTAACGGACTATCGTCAGGTACCCCGGGGTATTTTTCATTGTCCACGTTCAAGCCTACCTTTCCCTTATTCGCCTTGGTTCCCTTATTTCCCATTGCCGAGGACTTTGTAAAATCGGAGATTTCTGTATTATCCCGTGATAATCTATCACTATTTAGCCAATTCCCGGACCTTCAGTCCCGTGATCGCCCAGGTCCCTTTGCAGGCACCTCCGGTCTTTGGATTCCTGTGTCCTACGTCTCTGTGAAACAGATCACAGGCACCCCGTAGGTCCACGTTCCTCTGCAAACACGGTCTCTGCAAAATCCCGCACAGACGAGCCCCGGTCTCTAGATTCCTGAGTCCCACGTCTCTGTAGAAAAATCTACAGGCACTCCGCAGGTCCCCACTCCTCCGGAAAGACGGTTCCCGCAAGTCTGTTCTTACCTGGGTTCGGTGCACCGAAATTACTAGATCGTTAACCGTCCCCACTGCCTCGGCCACACCCCTCCTTTGTTCTCCTGAGCCTTCCGGATATCACTCGCTCAAGCCGCGCGGGGCGACAAGCAAGGAATCAGGGACTGCCGAACTCGGCAGGGTGCACGTTCTCCGATGTCCTTCCTCAGCCCCCCCTCGCGGCCGGAGTGTTGATCGG
>NC_057717.1:12554704-12559077 GCF_004010195.1 Chiloscyllium plagiosum
ATCGTCTCCATTTCCTCATTAGGACATAATTTGTAAGGTAATAACAAACAGTGATATATTCAGAATACCTAATGTAAAAACTTTTTTGTTATAACAGCTTTAAATTTTCATCTTTCTGCTGGAACTTAATTGGTTTAGCTGAGTTAAAAAATATTGCATGAGGCCGTGTTTGTCCCTGTTTTGTCTCAACTAACTGATGGAGTAAAGTGTCTGCTACTGCCACTTCAGCTTCCTTATCTTTACATTTTTGATTCAACATTTTTACGTTTGTTTCAACTGGTGACATTGAGACCTTGTTACCCCACAGTCAGGAAAGATTACAGGATAAGACTCCTGAATTGCTTCAGTTGCCTGTGTCTCTGCTGGCTTTTCAATCAGAGTAGGTAGTATTTCTACAGGTAAATCAGCTATATACTTTGCAAAGTCAATTTGTATTCCTGGAGCTGACAGTGTGTCCAACACTCCTACCACAATTTCTCCACACTCTTCTTGACATTGTGCACTTGCTTTATGTAATTTTGTGCTTTCAGTCTCACCATGGTTTCCTTTAGCAGTTCCTTTTCTGGAAATAATCCTTCCGGAGTACATATCTCCTCATCTTTCAGCATCACAGACTGAGAGGATCCTGTGTCCCTTAATATTGCATTTTCTTTACCTGTTACTCCTGGACTATATGAATAAACTTGGTCGGTACATTTTATAATCAGATCCGGCACTTCCTCATTAACCAAACTCCAATAAGCTTTACACTCTGATGCAGCTTTCTAGCTTCCACTGGGCTTTCTGTTGCCGGTCCAATAAAACTCCCAGGCTTATCCTGTTTACCTACATCTGTTTCATTTTCCCTAGCCAACCAACAGAGTGATTTCATGTGACCTAACTTGTTGCAATAAAAACTTCATTGTGCTCTTCACGGGTTTCCTTTTTATCCTGTAGTAATTTGTTCTTATGATCTTCACTGTGATCTTCCTTTCCCTTTCCACGTGAGGAATTTATCATTGGCCCAATTTCTATCCCTCATGGGCTGAAATTGATTCTGGAAGCCAAACCGTGTTGTATGGGTCAATTCATAATCATCAACTACTTCAGCTGCTAACCTTGCTGTTTCAACTCTCCGCTCTTCCAAATGAGTTTGCACTATATCAGGCAAGCATTTTTGGACTCCTACAAACTAATTGTCTCTCGACGAGCATCGTAGATTTGCTTGATTTTTAAAGGTCTTATCAATCTATCAAAATTACTTTGTTTGATCCTTTCAAACTCAAAGTAGTTTTGACCAGGATACCTGTTTAGATTCCGGAAACATTGTCCAAATGCTTCTGGCTTACAGGTTATTAAGTCAGAAGGGCAGAAGGAGGGGAGAGCATCCAATTTCAACAGTGACCCTCACTCAACTAATAGGAGAAAGTGAGGACTGCAGATGCTGGAGATCAGAGCTGAAAATGTGTTGCTGGAACATGTGAAACATGCCACATTTCACTATGGACTGAATTCAATAAATGTAAGTCTTACTGTTTTGAAGCCAATAAAGTGTATTAAGGATTCCTGAAGAAGGGCTCATGCCCGAAACGTCGATTCTCCTGCTCCTTGGATGCTGCCTGACCTGCTGCGCTTTTCCAGCAACACATTTTCTGCTCACTCAACTAATCCCAGACTGAACCGACATGTCCAACTAGAGAGTTGGCCACGTCTTCTTGATTAAACAAACTTGGTTTTAAAGACGTAAAAGTTGTCTGCCTACGGCATTATTGTTATGTATAAACAAAAGGACGCCAATAAACCTTTTAGACTTCAGACATATTGGTCATTTAGAAACTCTTTAAAAAGAAGGACGAACAACATAACCTTGTAAAGGAACCAGCTTTGTGCCAACATGCCACATTTCACTATGGACTGAATTCAATAAATGTAAGTCTTACAGTTTTGAAGCCAATAAAGTGTATTACGGTGAAGAGCATTGTGCATTGAAGATAGGAATTTGCCTTATGAGAGCAATTAGAGGAATGCCCAGGCAAATCCACATTTTCTGCCCACTCAAATCTATTGCTTGGGGCCTGTTCTAGTGGAGGGGAGCACGCTAGCCCCAACATCGAGATTGTGTTTTTGGAGGAGATGGTGGGAGATTCAGGTGGTTACAGCATTGCAAATGAACAACACACCAGAATCATCTAGCCTGCGATCAGAAAATATCCATCATTCGTCCTCATAACTAACTTCATTTGAGCAATTGGTGATGAGAGATGTGACCAATATCCTGAAATGCCAGCATTCAATCCAGTCCAGTTGTTATTGTGATCTGAATGTACCGCACTGAAAGGAGCTAACTGATCTGTTTGTTCAGTGACTGTGATTGATGACAGTCTCCATGGATTCCAATTGTGTCGCTGGATGGTTTCCCTCTTCTGTTAGGAAGGGGCTTCTTGCAATGCTTTGTCCCATTGTAGAGTAGATGCATCACCTCCAACACGAACGGGGATCAGCAGCTGCAGAGACGGGAAGAGGAGTGATAAACATCTGAGAATATTTTGGATTGTTACACCAGTGGATCAGAATCTGAGAACATTAGACTGGAATGCTGCAACAATGGACAGAAGTTTATCCGATGGTCTTTTGTCTCTTTCGTCGTATTGGTCAACATTACCACATCGGATAGAAGCCGTACTGATGATTATCCAGGCGGGTTACTATCCCATGCTCGCTATTGTTGGTGTTCCTGGTAAGTCTCTCCATCTCTATCCATTTGTTAATCCCATAAACTATGCTGACCTTCATTGCTATTGCTGTTACCTATATTTGATAAAGACAGAAACTACAGTCTTCAGTTTTCAATACAAATTCCATTCATTACCATAAACTTCCCAACCACCCAACACCCCAGTCTTCACAAACATCTGAAAACTAGACTTGATTTGGAGATGCCGGTGTTGAACTGGAGTGTAGAAAGTTAAAAATCACACAACACCAGGTTATAGTCCAACAGGTTTAATTGGAAGTACACTAGCTTTCGGAGCCACGCTCCTTCACCAAGTGATAGTGACTATCAACTGATGAAGGAGAGTCGCTCCGAAAGCTAGTGTGCTTCCAGTTAAACTTGTTGGACTATAACCTGGTGTTGTGTGACTTTTAACTGAGAACTAGACTGTTCGCCATCACAAATTATCTTTTGCCTTGAAATCAGTTATTTCCCGGTATTCTCTCCATCACCAAACATCCCCACTACCAGCTCCATAATATTCACAGTCCCCACCTTGACGTCAGTGCGGGCCCTAAATAAACCATTATCTATGCCTTGGTAAAATTCAGATTTTATGTTTCCAGTTCGCTTCTCAGCACTCCGTTTGTTACAAATATGTCCATCAGAGCCTTGTTCTTGTCTCTAAGTAAGTTCATGACAGGGACAGTGTGTCAGAGAAGCAATGTCGCTGGACATGTAACTCAGAGGCTCAGGTTGTTTCACGAAATATACTGTTTCAAAACCGACCTCAGATGATGTCAGAACTTAAATTCAAATGACAAGAATTGGAAGTTAAAGCTAATTTCAGTAATATCAACAATAATAAAACAGCTTTTTGTCAATAAGTTTGCCTATATCACTAATGTTCTTTGGTGAAGAAATCTAACATTATTAACTGGTCTGGCTTCAGACTGATGTCAGACCCGCAGCAATGATCTTGGCTCTTTACTGCCTGAAGGAATGACCTCACAATAAAGAGCATTTAGTGAGGTCATTAAATGCTGCCCTTGCCAGCGATGCAGACATCCCATGTTATAACAATATGGAAATTTAAATAAAATAAAGAATCATGCAAGAGATCAGAAACAAAACAAAGTCGAAAAACTGCCACAGAAACTGAGCAGATTTTGCACCCTTAGGGTGGTGAAAATGTGTTGCTGGTAAAGAACAGCAGGTCAGTCAGCATCCAAGGAACAGGAGAATCGACGTTTCGAGCATAAGCCCTTCATCAAGGGCTTTGCACCCTTGAGTCGAGGGAAAAATAGAATTGACATTTCGAACCCACTGCCCATACATCCTAACTGAACACAGCTTGAAAATATTGTGATTGATGTTTGTGACAGTGATGTCTATTATGAAGGGGGGAAGGAGAAATTTGAATAGATAGAGAAAGAGCGAGATAAAAGAACATTTGTTGCATGGGGAGAAGGAGTGAATTGATTAGATAAAGAGAGGGAGAGAGAACAAGAAGCAAACCTTCTTTGAGAAGGTGACCAAACAGGTAGATGACAGTAAACCAGTTGATGTGGTGTATATGGATTTCAACAAGGTTCTCGATAAGGATCCCCACAGTGGGCGGGGGACAAAACGCGGAGGAATGGAATTGTGGGAGATATAGCAGATTGGATCAGTAATTGGC
>NC_057717.1:12561141-12566966 GCF_004010195.1 Chiloscyllium plagiosum
GATAAGAAGGAAGTGGAAGCTTTGGAAAGGGTGCAGAGGAGATTTACTAGGATGCTGCTTGGTATTGAGGGAAGGACTTACGAGGAAAGGCTGAGGGAATTGAGGCTGTTTTCGTTCGGGAGGAGAAGGTGGAGAGGTGACTTAATAGAAACATATAAGTTCATCAGAGGGTTAGATAGGGTGGACAGGGAGACCTTTTTTTCCAAGAATGGTGACAGCGAGCACGAGGGGGCATAGCTTTTAATTGATGATTGATAGATAGTAGGGCAGATGTCAGAGGTAATTTCTTTACTCAGAGAGTAGTAACGGTATGGAATGCTTTGCCTACAATGGTAGCAAATTTGCCAAGTTTAAGTACATTTAAGTCGTCATTGGACAAGCATATGGACGTACATGGAAGGTGTAGGTTAGATGGGCTTCAGATTGGTATGACAGGTCGGCGCAACATCGAGGGCCGAAGGGCCTGTACTGCACTGTAATGTTCTATGTTCTATGTTCAAACAATGGGATTGTTGATGATCAGCTGGAATGGAGTAAAAACGATATTAATCTTATTTATTTTTTTTTTGATCCCATATTACTGAAAATCATACCCATGCTGGCTCTACACCAAAGTCACTGTTGAAAGTGAGCTATGCCTCTTTGTCTCTCTTCCCTGTGTGTATTCATTATCTTTATTTATTCATTAGTGGGATGCTGGGCCAGTATTAAATTCCCTTTCCTCATTGTCCATGAGCTGGTGTTGGTGAGATTCCTTTCTGACCCACTGCAGTCCGTGGGCTGTAAATATTCGCTGCTTAGGACCGTGTGCTTTCATTTCTTTGAGACTTTGTAGTGAGGGATATAACTGAGTGGCTGGCGTATCCATTTCAAAGGGCAATTGAGCGTCAAATGCATTCCTGAAGTCACATGTAAGCCCGACCAGCTGAAGGTGGTAAATTTCATTCCCTAAAGGCCATTAGAATGCTTGGTAGGATTTTCTGACAATTGACAATGGTTTCATAGCTTCATGTGACTTTATTGAATTCAAATTCCACCATTTGCCATGGTGGGATTCGATTCCGGGGCGGGGATCAGCACCTGGGTCCCTGGATTAATAAACTGGAAATAATACAACAAAGATATCACTTTCCCAGCATCTCCAACCATCGCCACTGGCAATAATGATGTTGCTGTTGGTGTGGCTGTGATTGAAGCACAGCTGTTCTCGAGGCTAACAGATGATTTTGCAAAACATGCCATCCTTCTCAATGTTGTATTTATTAGAAGATTAGAGGATCAGGAGACCCCTTGGCAAAAATGAGCCGGGTGTCTTTCATCATGATTCACTAATAGAATTCATACCAGGCAGCAAGTAATCATCACAGTAAATTGCATACTGTCCTTCATTGCAAAATGAATCAAGTATAGCAATGAAGGCACTTTCCTGCCGTCGAAGAGTGTTGTTCAGAAAGTACTTGGGACACTGTGTGCAGATTATCTCTCCTTTATAATGAATGATCACCTTGCAACAGAGAGTCAGTGTAAAAGAGTTTCCCTGGACTAATCCGTGTGGTGATGGTATCATGAGGCTTTCTGACATTCCTGTGAAACCAGCTTGAGATGCTGCATGAGCTTCCTTTTTTTAATCATGTAAATGTGCAGAGCCTGGTCGCACTGTTACATGAATGTTGCCAACACTTTAACAGCACAAGTTTGAATGCTTTCTGTTATTGATACTTTAGCACCTGTGGGGGAGTCGCAATGTTTTGAACATTGTTTGATCTTCACTGAACATCCCCACTTTTGATCGTATGGTAGAGGGAAAGACATGGATGAATCAGCTGAAGTTGTTTGTGCCGAGACATTTTCCCTGAGGATCGTCTATAGAGATATCCAGGGACTGAAAGGATTGGTCTCCACCAGCCACATTGTGTTCTCAATGACCCAAACAGTGGGGATTTCAATTTTGTTCAGACTCCTTGACACCTTGCTCAGTCAAATCCTTTCGTGATGTCAGGGCCAATCACTCTGACTTTGTGCTCATATCTTTTGTTCATGTCAATAGGCCACGGCATATGTGTGGGGAGTGTTTCCTTCTCTTAGAGGAGAGTGACTGTTGGGGCCTCTCTATCCCAGACAGCTACGTCATTGAAACCTTTGGGGGCGTGGGGTTGTGTTAATGGATTTTCACACCTTTGGAAGTTGAGGGCTACAAAGAATTGGGCATGAAAGAGGAATTCTGGCCAAGAACAAATCAGCCATGACCTTACTGAATTGAAGGGCAGGCCTGAGGAGTGATGTAGCTTGGTGCTATTCCAGTAAACCCCATTGTCCACTCACTTTGTGGCCTCTTCCTTTTCCTGTATTACTGACTTGAAGTAGCTGAATAGACTAATACTGTTGCTGCATGATCTAAACTGGGTCTAGTTTTATCGACTTGAGGGACTGATTAGTCTCCTCCTTTTACTGTATATAAGGCTCCATGGGCTGAAAAGGTTCACCTTGTTCTGATGTAAATCCATATATTACAGATCTACCACCATTGGAGAAAGTGAGCACTGCAGATGCTGGAGATCAGAGTCGAAAGGTGTGACACTGGAAAAGCACGGCAGGTCATGCAGCATCCGAGAAGCAAGAGAATCGATGTTTTGGACATTTCTAAAATGGGCTTATGCCAGAAATGTCTATTCTCATGCCCCTCCGATGCTGCCTGACCTGCTGTCCGTTTCTAGCACCACACGTTTCGACGTCTACCGGCCCACCCAAGTCAAACTTCCTGATCACGCCATCAAAGAACTTTAAACAAATTCATCAGGCGTGAACCTCCACTCATGCTTACTATTCGTAATCAAACCCTGTTTTCCAAATGTATCTTATCCCTCAGAATCTTCTCAAGTAATTTACCTTCCACAGATGTTAAGCTGACTGGTCTACAGTTCCCAGGCTTTATTTTTCAGTCCGTCTTGAATAAGGGTACAACATTTCCAATTTCCAGGATCTCAGTTTTGGTAAATGATGATCAAAATTATCAGCCAGGACCACCATAGCTCCTCTATGCCCTTGCAGTGTTCTTGAATATATCTGGTAAGGACGATGAGATTTATCCAACTTCAAACATTCCAGTACATCCTGGACCTCCTCTACTGTAATATAGACTGTCCCTAAGATATCGTATTCAACTTCCCCCAAGTCCCAAGTATTCATGTCTTTCTCCACGTTAAACACAGAGGAGAAATATATTTTGAAGGCATCACCCATCTCTTATGGTTACACACAGACGTGCTCACTTTGGTCTCTGAGTGGTCCTATTCTCTCAATCGTTCATGCTTTTCCTGTAATCTACGTAAATTACCTCTTTGAATTCACCCTGATCTTCTCGGCCAAGGCTATCTAATAGCCCTTTATTGCTGTCCTGAATTCCTTCTTCAGTAAAGTTCTGTATCCCTTACATACCTCCAGGAGTTCCCTTGATCGCACCTGCCTGGAATTGAGCGACATTTCCACATTCCTTTTCAGCTCAAAGCCTCAGTAATTCTTGTCATTCAGGGTTCCCCATTCCTGTCAATTTTCCTTTCACCCTCACAGGAACATATACTGTAGATTTTGAACTCTAACTGTCTCCTATTTGCCAGAGCTCCCTTTGCTTGCAAGCAAACTATTCCAATCAACCCTACATGCTCCTGTATAAATCCATCAAAATTCATCTTGCGACAATTTAGAACTTGAACGTGTGGAGCAGTTTCATCTTCCCTCTCCATAACCATTTTAAAATCAATAGAACGATAGTCACTGGTGGCAAAATGCTCACCAACTGTCATCTACATCGCCTGTCTTGCCCTATTTCTTAAGAGTAGGTCAAATTTTGCCCCTTCCCAAACAGGACCCTCTACATAACACTTGAGGAAACTTTATTAGCACAATTACTGGATTCCATTCCATAAAATCCCTGAAAGCTCTGACAGACCCAGTCTGCCCAATTAAAACCCCTATTATGACAACATTATTGTCTCCCCTCCCTCCCTGCATATTTGTTCCTCTAATTACCATTGACTATTTGGGGACCTATAGTACAACCCCAATAATGTCACCATCCCCTTCTTGTTTCTAAGCTCCACCCACAAAGCCTCACTGGTTGATCCTTTATATATATCATCTCTGATCACTGCTGTGATACTCGCCTTAATCAAAAATGTAACGCCCCCTCCCCTCCTTCCACCACCTCTGTCCCTCCTAACGCGCTTTATCTTGGTACATTAAGCTGTCAGTCCTGTCCCTCCTTTAGCCAGGTTTCTGTGATGCCTAAAATATCCCAGTCCCACGTACGTATCCACGCCCTGAGTTCATTGGCCTAACCGGTCAGCTCTTTTGTCTTGAAATAAATGTAATTTAATGCAGCAGACATTCCTTGCTCACTGTCGTATTCTAGCCTGAACTGTCTCTCCAGCTTACTGTTTCTGATTACTGTATGTCCTTTCAGCCTTGCACTTTCCTCCATGGTCATGAGGATAACTCCACCCCCCGCCAATCTAGTTTAAACTTTCCCGTGTAGCACGAGCAAAACTGGCTGCCAAGCTGTTGTCCCCCCCTCCATTGCATGTGCCACCTGTCCCTCTTGAACAGGTCAACTCTGTCACAGAAAAGATCACAATGATCTAAAAGTCTGAATCCCTCCTCACTATCAATTCTTTAGTCACATATTTATCTGCCAAATCCTCCTATCCTTACCTTGACTAGCTCATGACACTGGAAGTAATCGGGAGATTACCACTGTCGAGGTCCGGGTTTTTAACTTTTCTCCAAGCTCTCTGTAATCTCTCTGTAGGACCTCATTCCTATATCTACCTGTGTCATTTGTGCCAACGTGCACAATTACTTCTGGCTGATCATCACCCCCCCGCACACATTGAGAATGCTCTGCAGCCGATCGGAGACATCCTGGACCCTGACTCCTGAGAGGCAACACACCATCGTGGTTTCCCATTTGAGGCCACAGAATCTCCGATCTGTCCCCCTAACAATCGAATCCCCTATCTCTAAGACCCTGTTTATCTTTATCCTTTCCTGCTTCTCCCCAGAGCCAGTCATAGTGCAACAAACCTGGCTACTGCTGCTTTTCTGAACGGTCATTTCCTGAGACCCATCGACCATCCCCCAATACACACAAAATCAGTATCCAAAATGGTATACTTGCTTTTTAGAGGAATGGCCACAGGGGATTCCTGCTCTCCCTGCCTACTCCCTTTGCCATTCCTGGTGGTCGCCCAGCTACTCTCTGCCTGGAACACGACAGGACGCAATGAAAGCCTGTTGGATTAAATTCCGTTTATTTAAATCAAACAGGGCTGACAGGCAAGGATGATGAACTCAGGTAGTGAATCTTTACATGGGACTGGGATATTATAGTCTTTACAGAAACTTGGCTAAGGGAGGGACTTAGGTGTGACCATCTCACTAAAGCTCTTATCTATGAAGTGTTCCGTTTCTGGGTGATCCGAAGAGCAGCCAGCTCCAGTTCCCGAACACGATCTCCCAAAGAGCTGCAGCTGGTTGCACTGCCCACACGTGTAGTCATCAGGGACGGTGGGAATCTCCCTGAACTCCTACATCCTGCAGGGGGAACGTGCAACTGCTCGAACTGCCATATCAGCAGCTGTCATACTAGCGTTAAAAGGACTTTACCTGAGCTTACCTGTACTTTTTAGTGAGCTGCTGCTCACGGAAACCTCTCGAACCAAAACATTACTACCTACTCTGCTACGAACAGGACGTCAATAGACCACTCCACGTTTTGATTTGGTTAGGGAAAGAGGGAGACACTAGACTGATGTAGCATTTGGGCCTTA
>NC_057717.1:12568145-12570275 GCF_004010195.1 Chiloscyllium plagiosum
ACACACACTTTTTGCTTTTCTACTTACTTTCTTGAGTTTTGCCCTACATGGTCAACTACTCTTCTGGGACCTCCATTGACCTGCTCACTTTATTTCTCCTTTAAGCTTATCTTTCATTTTGTAATCCTTTCTGAATATTTGTAGACATCCAAGCTTCACTGGGCTGGTTTTCCTAAATTTCATCTTCCGTGTAACATGTTGCGGTGACATTCTCATCAATTCAATTTTGAGCATGTGACACACCCCAACCCCAACCCCACGCTGTTCTGCTACAGTTTTACCCAGATCCTTGTCTTTGTTTTGATAAAATCTGCCTCCCTCATCCAAATTATTCTTATTTTTCAAACCTTTATCTTTTGGTCTTTTCCTTAACAAGCTAAGTACATGAGTCACGGTCACTGGTCCGACAATGTTCTCCCAATTCCGCCTGCAACACCTGACTAGCTACATTCCCCACAGTGTTGCCCGGCACAGCCCCGGCCATTGTTGTATCTGCTACATGTTGATATAAGAGGATCTCTGGAATAAATGTCAAGACATCTGTCCCCCGTTCAAAAATTATCACTGCCCGAATGAATGTTTGGAATTAAAATGCCTGAATACAATAATCCTATTATTGTATTTACACACCTCAGGGAATTGGTTATATATCTGCTCCTGTATTTTCTTTTATCTGGGGGCGTATAATATATTCGCAGACTGTGTCTCTCATTATTTTGATCCTAACCTCAACCCTCAAAGCGTCATTTGAATACCCTTCCAAGATATCATCCTTGCTTGCTGCACTCATTGTCTCCATAACTAATAATGCAACAGCACCTTCTCTTTTACCCCTCTCATATGCTGCCTATAGTTCTTGTACTACAAAATATTGAGTTATCAGCCCTGACGTCCCTTGAACACATCTATGTCATTGCAAAAATATCCACTTTTTCATGTCACCTCGTTCCCTTATCGTATCTGTCGGTCTGATAATATTCCCAGCATAACGGTATAGGACATCCAGCCTGGAATATAGCACCTGGAATACTCTGTACCTCAGAGTTCAGTCATTTACTGTTTGTTATCAAGCTGCCTTTCCATGAACCAAAGCTCTGGGACTGAATAAATAATTGTTGGGGGTAATTTCTTTTTTTATTAATATGTTAATCAAATGCAAAGTTCCAGAACTACACAGTCTGCTCCAAATACAATTATTTCCTGCTGACTAGTTCCCTGCTCAGTCTGCAGAGGGGTCAGCCCTCATTAATAGAGAAAGTGCGGATTGCAGATGCTGGAGATCAGAGTCGAAAAGTGTGGCGCTGATAAAGCACAGCGGGTCAGGCAGATCCGAGGAGTGGGAGAGTGAAAGCTTTGGGCATACGCCATTCGTCAGGAAGGCATTGGTGAATTCACTTTTTTTCCCATTCCATGATTCACAGGGTATTTGGAACTGTGTTTTCTCAGGAGGGCAGAGCTGTATATTGCCATGAAATGGAAAGCAGTCAATCAGTTGGTTGGACAGGGAGTAGACAAAGTTAGGTGAAGTACAGACTGATTGCAGTACAAACATAAGGACAGATAAGTCCCCTAGACTAGACTGGAAGCACCAGAGGTTACCAGAGGAATTGAGGGAAGAAATTGCTGCGCCTTTGCCGATGATTTCTGCATCCCCACTGTCCAGTGAAGTATTTCTTGATGGTTGCAGTGTTGAAAAGTTATTCCCTTGTTCAGGAAATGCAATAGGGATAATCCTGCGAAAAACAGGCCAGTCAGTCTTATTTCTGTCTTGGGCAAAGTCTTGGAAAGGATTCTGAGAGACAGAATTTATGATTACTTGTAAAATCATAGTTTGATTAGTGATAGTCAGCATGGCTTTTTGAGGGGCAAGTCATGCCACATATGTCTTATTGAATTCTTTCAGGGTGGGATCAAACACATTGATGAAGGTAGAGCAGTGGATTTTAGCAAGGTGGTTGATGAGTTACCCTAAGACCGGCTCATTCAGAAAATAAGGAGGCGTGGGATGTAGGGAAACAGGGAAATCTGTCTGTGTGGATACAGAATTGTCTGGCCCGTAGAAGACTGATGGTGGTAGAACATGGAAAGTATTTAGCCTGGAGCTCGGTGACCAGTGGCGTTCTGCAGGAA
>NC_057717.1:12570775-12578086 GCF_004010195.1 Chiloscyllium plagiosum
TCACTTCCTCTGTGACTCGGTGCTGATTTCGAGCCTCCTGCTCTGTTGCTTCTCCAACTCCAAGTCCCAGTCTGCCTCGATCCTCGCTGCTGATTTATATTCTCTCACTCTGTGCTGCTCTCTCTCAGGTTCTCTGCCTTTGTGACTCCCAGGTAATTGTATTCCTCAAGCCTGAGCTGAGATTTATAACATCCCATTCTGCACTGCCCCCTCACAGGATCACTGCTGTGCCTGGAAGATAGCGAAAAAGAGGAGGATTAGAGAGGGAAGAGGGTGTTACAGTGATTGAGCGAGCTGTAGGAGATGGAACAGGTTATCTGGAGAGGTAGGCAGATTTGCAGTGCCTAAAGCAGGTTTCTGAAAGATACAGGGAGAGTTGCAGACACAGAATAACGCAAAGGAAATAGAGAGACGGTGGCTTGTTGGTGACGGAGCCTTGTCGAGTCTAAACGGCTCTTTCTGAGCTGCTGACAGAGATAGAAAGACTTCAATCTCCAATTAGCTTGCACATTCTGTTGCAGCTTTACAGCTTCCACTGTGCTTTCTGTTACCGCTCCAACAAAACTCACAGGCGTATTCTGTTTTTTAAAGCTCTTATCCATCTATAAGAATTAATTTGCAAAGGAAATAGAGAGACGGTGGCTTGTTGGTGACGGAGCCTTGTCGAGTCTAAACGGCTCTTTCTGAGCTGCTTACAGAGATAGAAAGACTTCAACCTCCAATTAGCTTGCACATTCTGTTGCAGCTTCAAATTCAATATAGGTTTGACCAGGTTCCCTCCTTTGTTTCCCGAAACATTCTGATTTACAGGCTTAGAGGTTATGAGGTCAGAAGTGCAGAAGGATGGGAGAGAATCCAACTATAGAGCTGGCCACGTCCTCTTGATAATACACATTTCTTTTTAAAGACTTGAAAGTTGTCTGCCTGAGGCATTATTGTTACGTATAAACAAAAGGACGTCAATAAACCATTAAGAATTCAGACATATTGATCATTTAGAACCTCTCTAAGAAAAATCACGAAAAACATAACCTTGCAAAGGGACAAGCTTTGTGACAACATGCCACCTTTCGCTTTGGACTGAATTCAATAAATGTAAGTTTTACTGTTTTGAAGCCATAAAAGTGTATTAAGGTGTTTGTGAATTTATACAAAAAAAATGCTGAAGCGCATTGTGTGTTGAAGATACAAAATTGCCTTGTTCAAACAATTAGAGGAATGCCCAGGCAAATCGACACTTCCTGTGCATGGTCAGGGCAAATATGTCCACTGCAAATCTACTGGTTGGTGCTTTTTCTAGTGAAGGGGAGCACGCTAACAATATATAGATTATGTGTTTGGGGGTGGTGGTGGGAGGTTCAGGCGGTTACAGCATTGCAAATGGACAACGTAGCAGAAACATTTAGCCTGCGAAAAGAAACCATTCATCATTCTCCCTCACAATTAACTTCACTCGAGCAATTGGTGATGAGAGATGTGACCAATAGCCAGCGATGCCACCATTCAACCGAGTCCAGTTAGTATTGTGATCTGAAGGTACCACACTGAAAGGAGTTAACTGATCTGTTTGTTCAGTGACTGTGATTGATGACAGTCTCCATGGATTCCAATTGTGTCACTGGATGGTTTCCCTCTTCTATTTTTAAGGGGCCTATTGCAGCATTTTATCCCATAGTAGCAGCAGATGCATTATCTCTAACACTAACAGGGATCCGCAGCTGCAGAGAGGGGAAGAGAATAGATAAACATCTGAGAATAGTTTGGAATGTTCCATTAATGGATCAGAATCTAAGAATATTAGACTGGAATACTGCAACAATGGACAGGAGTTTATCCTCGGGTCTTTTCTATCTTCCGTGGTATTGGTCAACATTACAAGATCGGATCGAAGCCGTACTGATGATTATCCAGGCGGGTTACTATCCCATGCTCGCAATTATTGGTGTTCCTGGTAAGTCTTTCCATCTCTATCTATTTATTAATCCCATAAACCATGCTGAACTTCATTAATATTTCTGTTGCCTATATTTGACAAAGACGGAAACTATTGTCTTCAGTTTCAAATACAAATTGCAATCATTACCATAAACGTCTGAACCACCCAACACCCCAGTCCTCACAAACTAGAGGATTAGACTGTAAACCATCACAAATAACTTTTTGCCTTGAATTGATTTATTTCTCGGTATTATCCCAATCACTAAACATACCCACTAGCAGATCCGTAATATTTCCAGTCCCCAACTTGACGTCAGTGCGGGTCCCAAATAAATAATTATCTATGCCTTGGTACAATTCAGACTTTATGCATCGAGTTCTCTTCTAAGCACTCTGTCTGTTACAAATATGGCCATCAGAACTTTGTTCTTGTCTCTAAAGTAAATTCATGAGAGGGACAGTGTGTCAGAGAAGGAATGCCGCTGGATAGGTAATTCAGAGGCCCAGATTCCTACACTCAAGACACTGTTTCAAATCCTACCTCAGATTATGTCAGAACTTAAATTCAAATGACAGGAATTTGAAATAAGAGCTAATTTCACTAATATCAACAATAACAGCACCAGATTTTTTTCAATAAGTTTATCTATTTCATTGATGCTCTTTGGTAAAGAAATCGAGCATTATTACCTGGTCTGGCTGAAGACTGATGTCAGCTCCACAGCAATGAGCTTGGCTGTATACTACCTAAAGTAATGACCTCACAGTAATGGACATTTAGAGAGGTCAACAAATGCTGACCTTACTAGCGATGCAGACATGCCATCTCATAACAATATTGAAATTTAAACAAAACAAGGAATCCTGCAAGAGATCAGAAACAAAAATAAATCGAGACACTGCTGCAGAAACTGAGCAGACTTGGCACCCTTGGTTTGAGGGAAAAATAGAATTGACATTTCGAGTCCACTGTCCATCCATCATAACTGAACACAGCTTAAAAATATTGTGATTGATGTTGGTGACAGGGATGTCTGTTATGAAGGGGAGAAGGAGGGAGATGAGTGGCTGACGTATCCATTTCAAAGGGCAATCGAGAGTCAAATGCATTGCTGGAGTCACATGTAAGCCCGAACAGCTGAAGGTGGTAAATTTCATTCCCTGAAGGCTATTAGAATGCTTGGTCGGATTTTCTGACAATTGACAATGGTTTCATAGCTTCATTTGATTTTATTGGAATCAAGTTTTACCACTTGCCGTCGTGGGATTCGATTCTGGGATGGGGATCAGCACATGGGTCCCTGAATTAATAATACCACAAAGACGTCACCTTCCCAGCATCTACAACCATCGCCATTAACAATAGTAATGTTGATGTAGCTGTGGTTATGATTGAAACACAGCTGTTCGCGAGGTTAAGGAATGATTTTGCAGAACATACCTTCCTTCTTAATTTTATCTTTATTAGAATATTAGAGGATTGGAAGAGCTCTTGGCGAAAATGAGCGAGTTGTCTTTGATCATGAGTCACTAACAGAATTCATACCAGGCAGCAAGTAATCAACATAGTAAGTTGTATACTGTCCTTCATTGAAAAAAATGATTCAAGTATAGGAGTGAAGACACCTTCCTGCTGTCGTAGAGTGTCGTTCAGAAAGTAATTGGGGCACTATGTAGAGATTATTTTTCCTTTATTATGAATGATCACTTTGCCACAGAGAGGCAGTGTAAATGAGTTTCACCGGACTAACCTGTGTGGTGATGGTATCAGGAGTAGACTGTGAAAGAAATAATCTGTAACACTACAAAAAAAATTGTATTCAAGCTTGAGGGTTATGGATCAACACTCATTATTTTCAAAACGGAACATTGATAGCGTTATCTAAAACATCGCAATACATGCTTTCACAATCGGGCAAATATATAGAAAGGAAACGATTTGAAGGACAGGGGAAAAGTGTAGGGAAACGGGGTTAGCATGGATGGACATTTTGGTCAGCATCAATAGCTTCTGCCCTCCAGAGTGAACACAAGTCTACCTTCTCAGAGATCGAAGATGCTACTTTGAGGCTTCACATGAAACATTTGTCTTCTCACTTCACCGTCAGCAAACCACGTTGATGTAGCATTTGTGTACCATTAGCAATGGAGCCAAGAGGAACAACATGGAACAGCCTGTCTGTGCAGTCTATGCTTCATTGATTTGTCATGTTGGAGCATCAATGGCACCCTCCTTTGTGTTACAGTCTGGAGGGGTTGAATGTCCTCTTCTCTTCATGCATTAGTGTTTCGAGGGGCGGAATGTCCTCCTCCTGGTTTCAGTGAAAAGGTTCATGGACACTATTGGGCGACCCTTGGTTCAAGCTTACCAGTGTGATGTACTGTCTAGTCTCCTTATCTTCCTCGGTAATAGTAGACAGGCAGGGGGCTGGAAGAATACAGCAAGCCACACAACATTGAGTTCTCCAATTTCAGGTAAACTTTCTTCTAATCCACCAACTCCCTTCCCTCGCTTCCCTTCCATTCCACTGATCAGACCTTTTCCCGGCTACCATCCAGATTCAGTCCTCCCATCGTCCAACAGAGTGGTACCCCTTTACCTGTATCCACGCATCCCCACCTCACAACCCTGCCTCCTCTTTTCTCGCACCGCCCCGTTATCTTTAGCTCCCTTACTGTACCCGCAGTAATGAAGAAGGGTTATACCCAAGGCGTTGCCTTATCCACCTGCTGATGCTGCCTGGCTTGTTGTAATCTTCAGCCTCCTGCATGTCTATTTTGGATTCCAACATGTGTAGTTTTTTTTTGAAAATCTCTTCCTGTGTAGTCGGCCGGAGAAAGTGAATGGGCTGTGCTTCTTCTTACCAATAGTTTTGATTGGTTGAATGGCTTTCTGACATTCCTGTGAAACCAGCTTGAGATGCTGCATGAGCTTCCATTTTTTTAACCATGGAAATGTGTAGGTTCTGATCGCACTGTTACATGAATGTTGCTGACACTTTAACAACACAAGTTTGAATGCGGTCTGTTATTGAAACTTTAGCACCTGTGGAGGAGAGCAATGTTCTGAACATTGTGTGATCTTCACTGAACATCCTACTTTTGATCGTATGGTAGAGGGAAAGACATTGATGAATCAGCTGGAGTTGTTTGTGCCGAGAAACTTTCCCTGAGGATCGCCGACAGAGATATCCAGGGACTGAGGGGATTGATCTCCACCAGCCACATTGTGTTCTCAATGACCCAAACAGTGGGGATTTCAATCTTGTTCAGATTCCTTGACACCTTGCTCAGTCAAATCCTGCCGTGATGTCAGGGCCAATCACTCTGACGTTGTGTTCATATCTTTTGTTCATGTCAATTGGCCAAGGCATATGTGTGGGGAGTGTTTCCTTCTCTCAGAGGATAGTGACTGTTGGGGCCTCTCTATTCCAGACAGCTACGTCATTGAAAAGTTTGGGGGCGTGGGGTGGTGTTAATGGATTTTGACACGTTAGGGAGTTGATGGCTACAAAGAATTGGGCATGAATGAGAAATTCTGGCCAAGAACAAATTAGCTCTGACCTTACTGAATTGAAGGGCAGGCCTGAGGAGCTATGGAGCCTGGTGTTATTCCAGTAAACCCCATTGTCACTTTGTGGCCTCTTCCGTTTCCTGTATTACTGACTTGAAGTAGCTGAATAGACTGATACTGTTGCTGCATGATCTAAACTGGGTCTAGTTATATCGACTTGAGGGACTGATTAGTCTCCTCCTGTTACTGTATATCAGGCTCCATGGGCTGAACAGGTTCATCTTGTTCTGGTGTAAATCCATATAGTACAGATATACCACCATTGGAGAAAGTGAGCACTGCAGATGCTGGAGATCAGAGTCGAAAGGTGTGACACTTGAAAAGCACGGCAGGTCATGCAGCATCAGAGAAGCAGGATAATCGATGTTTCAGACATTCCTGAAATGGGCTTATGCCAGAAATGTCTATTCTCCTGCCCCTCCGATGCTGCCTGATCTGCTGTCTGTTTCCAGCACTACACGTTTCGACGTCTACCGGCCCACCCTAGTCAAACTTCCTGATCACGCCATCAAAGAACTTTAAACAAATTCATCAGGCATGAACTTCCAATCATGCTCACTATTCGTAATCAAACCCTGTTTTCCAAATGTATCTTATCCCTCAGAATCTTCTCAAGTAATTTACCTTCACTGATGTTAAGCTTACTCGTCTACAGTTCCCAGGCTTTATTTTTCAATCCATCTTGAATAAGAGTACAACATTTCCAATTCCCCAGTCTTCCGGGCTCTCATTCTTGGTAAATGATGATCAAAATTATCAGCCAGAACCACCATAACTCCTCTAGCCCCTTGCAGAGTTCTTGATTATATCTGGTAAGGACGATGAGATTTATCCAACTTCAAGCATTCCAATACATCCTGTACCTCCTCTACTGTAATATAGACAGTCCCTAAGATATCATATTCAACTTTCCACAATTCCCAAGTATTCGTGTCTTTCTCCACGTTAAACACAGAGGAGAAATATATTTTGAAGGCATCACCCATCTCTTATGGTTACACATATACGTGCTCACTTCGGTCTTTGAGTGGTCCTATTCTCTCAATAGTTAATGCTTTTCCTTTAATAGACTTAAAGTACCTCTTTTGAATTCACCCTAATCTTCTCAGCCAAGGCTATCTCATAGCCCTTTATTGCTGTCCTGATTTCCGTCTTCAGTAAAGTCCTGTATCCCTAACATACATCCAGGAGTTACATTGATCCCACCTGCCTGGACTTGAACGACACTTCCACATTATTTTTCAGGTCAAAGCCTCAATAATTCTCGTCATTCAGTGTTTCCCATTCCTGTCAACTTTCCTTTCACCCTCACAGGAACATATACTGTAGATTTTGAACTCCAGCTGTCTCCTATTTGCCAGAGTTCCCTTTGCCTGCAAACAAACTACTCCAACCAACCCTACAAGCTCCTGTATAAATCCATCAAAATTCATCTTGCTACAATTTAGAACTTGAACGTGTGGAGCAGTTTCATCTTCCCACTCCATAACCATTTGAAAATCAATAGAACTATAGTCAGTGGTCGCAAAATGCTCACCCACTGTCACCTCTATCGCCTGTCCTGCCCTATTTCTCAAGAGTAGGTCAAATTTTGCCCCTTCCCGAACAGGACCCTCTACATACCACTTGAGGAAACTTTCCTGGCACACTTAATGGATTCCATTCCATAAAATCCCTAAAAGCTCTGACAGATCCGGTCTGCCATATTAAAACCCCTATTATGGCAACCCTATTGTTCCTTCCAGTCTCCCCTCCCTCCCGCATATTTATTCCTCTAATTACCATTGACTATTTGGAGA
>NC_057717.1:12578104-12584311 GCF_004010195.1 Chiloscyllium plagiosum
CATCTCTGATCACTGCTGTGATACTCGCCTTAATCAAAAATGTAACGCCCCCTCCCCTCCTTCCACCACCGCTGTCCCTCCTAACGCACTTTATCCTGGTACATTAAGCTGTCAGTCCTGTCCCTCCTTTAGCCAGATTTCTGTAATGGCTAAAATATCCCAGTCCCACGTACATATCCACGCCCTGAGTTCATTGGCCTAACCAGTCAGCTCTTTTGTCTTGAAATAAATGCAATTTAATCCAGAAGACATTCCTTGCTCACTATCGCATTCTGAACTGTCTCTCCAGCTTACTGTTTCTGATTACTGTATGTCCTTTCAGCCTTGCACTTTCCTCCCTGATCATGAGGATTACTCCAGCCCCGCCCCCCGCCAATCTAGTTTAAACTTTCCCGTGTAGCACGAGCAAAACTGGCTGCCAAGCTGTTGGTCCCCCCTCCACTGCATGTGCCAGCTGTCCCTCTTGAACAGGTCAACTCTGTCACAGAAA
Organism: Chiloscyllium plagiosum; assembly: GCF_004010195.1. Lineage (NCBI taxonomy): Eukaryota > Metazoa > Chordata > Chondrichthyes > Orectolobiformes > Hemiscylliidae > Chiloscyllium > Chiloscyllium plagiosum. Next base: position 12,578,595 of record NC_057717.1, read on the forward strand.
AGATCACAATGATCTAAAAATCTGAATCCCTCCTCACTATCAAGTCTTTAGTCACATATTTATCTGCCATATCCTCCTATCCTTACCTTCACTAGCTCATGACACTGGAAGTAATCAGGAGATTACCACTGTCGAGATCCTGGTTTTTAACTTTTCTCCAAGCTCTCTGTAATCTCTCTTTAGGACCTCATTCCTATATCTACCTGTGTCATTTGTGCCAACGTGCACAATGACTTATGGCTGAACACCCTCCCCCTTGAGAATGCTCTGCAGCCGATCGGAGACATCCTGGACCCTGATACCTGAGACGCAACACACCATCTTGGTTTCCCGTTTGAGGCCACAGAATTTCCGCTCTGTCCCTCTAACAATCGATTCCCCCAGCTCTAAGACACTGTTTATCTTTATCCTTTCCTGCTGCTCCCTAGAGCCAGTCGTAGTGCAATCAACCTGGCTACTGCTGCTTTCCCCTGAACGGTCATTTCCTGACACCCATCGCCCATCCCCCAAACACACACAAAATCAGTATCCAAAATGATATACTTGTTTTTGAGAGGAATGGCCACAGGGGTTTCCTGCACTCCCTGCCTACTCCCTTTGCCATTCCTGGTGGTCGCCCAGCTACTCTCTGCCTGTAACATGACAGGAAGCAAGGAAAGCCTGTTGGATTCAATTCCATTTATTTAAATCAAACAGAGCTAACAGGCAAGGATGATGAACTCAAGTAGTGGATCTTTACATGGGACTGGGATATTGTAGTCTTCACAGAAACTTGGCTAAGGGAGGGACTTAGGTGTGACCACCTCACTAAAGCTCTTATCGATGAAGTGCTCCGTTTCTGGGTGATCCGAAGAGCAGCCAGCTCCAGCTCCCGAACACGATCTCCAAGGAGCTGCAGCTGGTTGCACTGCCCACACGTGTAGTCATCAGGGACATCTCCCTGAGCGCCTACATCCTGCAGGAGGAACGTGCAACTGCCCTAACTGCCATCTCAACAGTTGCCAGACTAGCGTTAAAAGGACTTTACCTGAGCTTACCTGTACGTTTTGGTGAGCTACTGCTCACCGAAACCTCTCGAACCAAAACATTACTACCTACTCTGCTACTAACAGCACGTCAATAGACCACTCCACGTTTTGTTTTGGTTAGGGCAGGAGGGAAACACTAGACTGATGTAGCATTTGGGTCTTATGCACTCCTGAACACCAGGCCCATGCTTAGACTTGGAGGGTGTCTTGCTGAGGTCTTCCTTCTAGAAGTGGTGACTGCGCTGGTGCAAATATTCACCCCGACAGTCAATCTGCGTTGTCGCAGTCCTCTGGTCTTTTCTGTCTATTAGTACTGCATTCTGCATTTATGAATTCCTTGAATCTATTGATTGCATTCCAAACTGTGTCTCACTCCGGAGAGAGAATGTTTGATGGTCCAGTGAATACAAACTATGACAAAAAGTTTACCATTAGACAAATGAGTGACAGTATACCCATCCGCTCGCTGAGTCTGTTTATTCCTTTCAATTAGCGTATATTTATTCTGATAACCTTCCATTCCATTTTCCTGCGTTTTCCCCGTAACCCTTGTTTAAAAATCTGCCCATCTCAGCCTTGAAGATATTTAGTGATCCAGCCTCAAAACCCTTCACAATTTTCTACAATTGTTTCCATCCCACTGGTGTGAGACTTGGTAGTCTTTAATCCCATGGCATTTTCTTCTAGCACTCTGTGTGCTAGAACCTACATTAGATGTTGTCCTGTTGGATCACACCATGTCTGTTGGCAGAGGAAAAACAAAAACAACACAAACTTGAAGAGCCTGCAATCTCTTCCCTCATCTTCCACATCAGTCTTAGATACAGTTTATCCAGAGCGAGGGATTTGTCCACTTTTGATCCTGCATCAACCTTCAATTCATCCTCAGCTTCTGTGTCAATTTGCACGCTGTCAGGAACAGACAGTGAATCCAGGAACTGCTTCTCCAAAGTGAAGACCAATATGTAGTAAGTGTTTTGCATATTATCTGGCTCTGTGCACAGGTTGCCTCCTCGGTCCCTAATACTCCCTATCCTTTCTCTTGTTACCCTCTTGCCCTTAGTAAACCGATAAAATGCCTTTGGATTCTTGAAGATATCGCCCAGTAATGTTTTTATCTTCCCCCCACCCCCGCTTTTTGCTCTTCTACTTACTTTCGTGAGTTTTGCCCTACATGCTCTCTGCTCTTCTGGGACCTCTATTGACCTGCTCACTTTATTTCTCCTTTAAACTTATCTTTCATTTTGTAATCCGTTCTGAATATTTGTAGACATCCAAACTTCACTGGGCTGGTTTTCCTAAATTTCATCTTCTGTGTAACATGTTGCGGTGACACTCTCATCAATTCCATTTTGAGCATGTGACACCACCCCCCCAACCCCACCCCCTCCCCCACGCTGTTCTTCTACAGTTTCACCCAGAAGTAAGTGCACTGTGGCCAGATCCTTGTCTTTGTCTTGATAAAATCTGCCTCCCTCATCCAAATTATTCTTATTTTTCAGACCTTTATCTTTTGGACTTTTCTTTAACAAGCTAAAGTACATGAGTCACGGTCACTGCTCCGACAATGTTCTCCCAGTTCTGCCTGCACCACCTGACTGGCTTCGTTCCCCACAGTGAGGCCCGGCACAGCCCCGCCTACTGATGTATCTGCTACATGTTGATATTGGAGGCTCTCTGGAATAAATGTCAATACATCTGTCCCCTCTTTAAAAATTATCACTGCCCGAATGAATGTTTGGAATTGAAATGCCTGAATAAAATAATCCTATTATTTTGTTTCATACCTCAGGGAATTAGTTATATATCTGCTCCTGTATTTTCTTCTATCTGGGGGTCTATAATATATTCGCAGACTGTGTCTGTCATTCTTTTGATCCTAACCTCAACTCACAAAGCGTCATTTGAATACCCTTCCAAGATACCATCCTTCTTTACTGCACTCATTGACTCCATAACTAATAATGCAACACCACCTTCTTTTTACCCCTCTCCTGTGTTGTTAATAGTTCTTGTACCACAGAATATTGAGTTTTCAGCCCTGACCTCCCTCAAACGCATCTATGTCATGGCCAAAATATCCACTTCTTCATGTCACCTCGTTCCCTTATCGTATCTGTCGATCCGATAATATTCCTAGCATTACGGTAAAGGACATCCAGCCTGGAATATAGCACCTGGAATACTCTGTACCTCAGGGTAAAGTCATTTACTGTTTGTTATCAAGCTGCCTTTCCATGAACTAAAGCTCTGGGACTGAATAAATAATTGTTGAGTTGTAATTTCTTTTTTTTTATTAATATGTTAATCAAATGAAAAGTTCCAGAACTAAACAGTCAGCTCCAAATACAATAATTTCCTGCTGACGAATTCCCTGCTCATTGTGCAGAGGGGTCAGCTCTCAGTAATGGAGAAAGTGAGGACTGCAGATGGTGGAGATCAGATTCGAAAAGTGTGGCGCTGATAAAGCACAGCGGGTCAGGCAGCAACTGAAGAGTGTGAGAGTGAAAGCTTTGGGCATAAGCTATTCATCAGGAAGGTATTGGTGAGTTCACATGTTTTTCTATTCCATGAGTCACGGGATATTTGGAACTGCACTTTCTCAGGAAGGCAGCACTGTATCTCGCCCTGAAATGGAAAGCAGTTAATCAGTTGGTTGCTCAGGGAGTAGACAAAGTTAGGTAAAGTACAGACTGATTGAAGTACAAACATAACGATAGATAAGCCCCCTGGACTAGACTGGAAGCACCGAAGTTACCAGAGGTGAGGGAAGAGATTGCTGTGCCTTTGCCGATGATATTTGCGTCCCCACTGTCCACTGAAGTATTGCCTGATGATTGGAGGGTGGCAAACGTTATTACCTTGTCAGGAAAGGCAATAGGGATAATCCTCCGAAATACAATTCAATCTTACTTCTGTCTTGGGCAAAGTGTTGGAAAGGATTCTGAGAGACGGAATTTATGATTACTTGGAAAATCATAGTTTGATTAAAGATAGTCAGCATGGCTCTTTGAGGGGCAAGTCATGCCTCACACATCTTATTGAATTCTTTCAGGATGGGATCAAACACATTGATAAAGGTACAGCAGTGGATGACATGTACATGGCCTTTAGCAAGGTGGGTGATAAGTTACCCTAAGATCGGCTCATTCAGAAAATAAGGAGGCATGGGATACAGGGAAACAGGGAAATCTGTCTTTGTGAATACAGAATTGTCTGGCCCATAAAAGATTAAGGGTGGTAGAACATGGAAAGTATTCAGCCTGGAGCTCGATGACCAGTGGCGTTCTGCAGAAATCGGTTCTGGGACTGCTGTTCGCTGTGATTTTTAAAAATGACTTGGATGATAAAGTGAAAGGGGGCTCCAGCAGGTTTTACAATGTAACAAATATTGTTGGTGTTATAGATAGTGTGGAGGGCTGTTGTAAGTTGCAATTGGACATTGACAGGTTGCAGAACTGGGCTGGTAAATGACAGATGGAGTTCAACCTGGATAAGTGTGAAGTGATTCATTTTGGAAGGTCGAATTTGAATGCAGAATACAGCGTTAAAGTCAGGATTATTGCAGTGTGGAGGATAATCAGGATCGTGTAGTCCATGTCATAGGACGCTCAAAGTTTTCACCCAAGTTGATGAGGTTATTAAGATGTATGGTGTTTTCATTAGACAGGGATTGAGTTTAAGAGCCGCAAGGTTATGTTGTTGCTCCAAAAAGCTCTGGTGAGACGACATTTCGAATATTGTGTTCAGTTCTCGTCGCGTCGTTACTGGAAAGACGTTAAAACTTTGGAGAGCGTGTCGAGGAGATTTATCAAGATGCTGCCTAGACTGGAGGGGATGTCTTACAAAGTAAAGTTGATGTAGCTAGGGCTTTTCTCCTTGGAACAATGAAGAATGGGATTTGACTTGATAGAGGTGTACACGACGATGAGAGGCATAGAGAGAATGGGTAGCCAGAGAGTTTCTGGCAGGGTTGGAATGGCCATCTCGAGCGGGCATAATTTTAAGGAGATTGGAAGAATGTTTGTGGAGATGTCTGAGGTAGGTTCTTTACTCAGAGAATGGTGGGTGGTTGGAATTTACTGCCAGCAGCGGTAGTAGAGTCAGCTGCATTAGGGATATTTAAGTGACTATTGAATAGGCTCAGGAATGATAGTACAATGAAGGGTATGTCAGTTAGTCTGGTCTTTGAATAGGATAAAAGGTCAGGAGGACGTCAAGGGTCTAAGGATCTGAAATGTGCTGTGATGTTCTGTGTTTTATGTTTCACCCAGCCTGTGAATTCATATCAATTGTTGGATGTATGAGAGAGTGATGTATATCAGGATCTGGTGAGGGCCGTGAGCCCAAAACCTCCAGTTATGCTGTTCATTGTTACATTCACCTGAATGCCATTACAGTACGTGTGGTGTCCTACACCAGGCAGGCACCGCCAAGTTCAGTCACAAACGTGATTCCGAACATGTCATTTGCTGCTCTTTTCTTCAGATGCAAACTGTGGGTGACCCATGTCCTAATCAGATGTTTACTAAGTTCTGTGAATTGGTCAAAAATAAGACGTCAACTATGATTGTTCGATTGAACTATCATTTCTAAAAAAAATTATGCATATTCTATATTTGCGGAACTAAATCATAAACTCTTATCAAGATTTTCTAACACAGAAATAAAGAATGTACATTTTATTTT